>NW_024366604.1:0-268008 GCF_014805655.1 Passer montanus
TAACCCTAACCCTAACCCTAACCCTAAGGTCTAACCCTTATCCCCTAATCCCTAACTCTTTACCCCTAGCTCTTACCCTAACCTTGTGTAAACACACCTCTGTTACTTTGGCAGATTTCACAAACGTGTGTCACACCCTCTCTCCCTAAACACTGCAATCATCCATCCGACATCGACTAAAGAGTCTTGATGGAAGCTTCCAGTAGGAGAAGCTGTTACATCTTGTTGGACCTTGAGTACCATGTTCCCCATTCTTCCCCTATTTTTCGTTAAATATGTTTATTGTGATGATTATGAGAGTTCTGAGAACCTCCTGTTTATTTTGCTCTTTACAAGAAAGCCATCTACATAATGACATCTATCCTGTGTGTCTTCCACGTCTCTGTCCTTGTGTGGTCAACCTCATAGGCATGGATCATCCCGCAACCGCAAAAGAACCTGTGGGTTGCCTTGGCAGAGAACCCTTCAACAGGATCATACATGCCTGTCAACAGCAGCAGTGGAGGACTCAGTGTCCAACCACCTGGTGGGAATCCCTTTAAATCAGAAGAGTACTGCCCAAATTTGGTACAAATTCAAGACAAGTCCAAACAAGGCATAGCCCCATCTCAGATGGCATACTCCCATGCGAGTCTCTCCTGGAATCCGATCCGCTGCCACCAACCCATTACTCTTCTGGAGATACTGGCAGTTCACACTACCCTGAGCTGAGAATTATTGTAATTTACCAATATTACTGAACGGGACGTACTTTGGTTTGCCTGGTCCCTGCTGCTGAACCAAATAACAGCACCTGTGGTGTTCTGCACCCCAGAGACACTCTGGCTAGTTACGAGCATGTGAGGACAAGTCCAGGCATGTCCCGAGCTCCAGTGCTTATGGGCTGGAACTTGCTGTTGAAGAGGGGTCACTTCTCAGGCCTCCCTGAGCTGGAGAAACCTTTTAAAGTGATGGTGAAGGAAAGAGTGAGTCCTGATGGAGAGTTTTTAATCCAGAGTTTTTATTCTGGGCTGCAGGGCCTCTGAATTCTGCAACAACTCCAACAGAACGCCTAACGTCATGGTGTGCTTGCCCTTTAACCCAGGGGAGAGGGGGAGGAAAGGGAACACAGGGGCCACCAACCAGGTATGGGGGGAGGGTGTCTCAAGTGAGAGGGATACCTGGATGGGCCAATGGCCCCCCAGGGGGTGGAGAGCATCCTTTGAACCTGCCAATCACTTGATGCCCTCTGGAATTTCTGGGTTGATAGACAGTGCCCAGCAGGGGTCAAGGGTAGGGGGAAGGAGAGGTGTCTGACACCTGAGGAAGGACCTGGGTAACTGAGGCAAGCCATGACATCACACCGCAACAAAGAATGAACCCCAAAAATTCCACCTCTAAGGTTCCTCCCCTGCTCCTTTTTGTGTTCATTTTGAATACTGACCCGATGATAGCAGTCTCTACACAGAAATCAAGTCAGGAAAACGTTCCAGGCAAATCAGTGGTATCATCAGTCATGTCTACATGGCCTCCACCACTGATGGTCACCCACACAATTTAGACAGACGCACATTCCTAATTTGCCTCCCCATTCCCCTCCCTGGTGCTGGGATCCCCTCTTGCCTGCTTGGAGGTCCATGTAGTTTTGGGCGATTAACGCTGTTGACACCCAACAAAACCTAAATTAATAATTGGAGGAGAATAATTTGACTATCCAAAAGAAAAGTATCAAGGATTTGGAAGAAAATTGCAACTCCAAAATTATCCACTGCTCTAAATCCAAAAGAACTCTGGTATCCATCTTTTTACTGTATCCCCAGCGAAGGATCTAGGTGAATTTAGCCGCCTAGAGTGTTGGGTGGTGAAACAGATGAATTCAACATTGAATGCCATAAACATCTTGCTAGCAGACAAAGAGGTTACTAGGCAGGCCACCCTTCAAAATTGGGCAGTCATCAACTTCCTGCTGCTGCTGCACAATCATGACTGCAATGAATTTGAGGGTCTCAGCTGTTTAAACTTGACATCTAAGAGTGTGGATGTCCATGTCACCCTGGAACTAATGAAAGGACTGATTTATAACATCCAACAATAATCTGAGGACTGGTTCAATGTCTTCCGAGTATGGCGACTCTCTGGATGGCTGTCTTCCAAGATAAGGTTTATTCTTCTGTTCACCTTAGTTATCATTATAGTTTTGCCTATGTCCTCCATTCTGAAAAGACTTTTTGCTTATCCCCAGTTACGAAGCTCACCTCTCCCAAAATCAGTGTGACTGAAACCCATGCCTCCCAACTCCCTCCATCCTGGTTTCATGACGTTCTAGGCAGAGGAAGAGATGAGAGGCTTGTATGGAATTCCACAGAGGTCAAGCCATTATTATGAACAGGGGCACTCTGTGAAGGATGCCACAGACAAGGGCTCTGGGGCGTCAGAGTGAAAGCAGGAGTTTAGATAGGAGTATGAAGGGGTAGGGCAGAACACTGGAACAACTAACATGAGGGCACAGGGGTTGAGCAAAGGCGACTGGCCAATGGGGTGTAAAGGATTAACAAAATACAACAAAGGATTCTGGGGGTGGTTTTTTTTTACTCATCACAACCGCAAGGGTTGTGGCTTAGGAGTCAGTCCTCCAAGGGACAGCAATAAGCTCCTCCCCTGGTTGTCTGGCCCCTATGCTCCTGAATTCCTTGTCTTCTATCCCTGGAACCCTTTGGCATGTGGATGAAATAAACCCCATCCGAACTCCATATAGAAGACTCTTCCTGCCTCTTTTTTGCCATGGTGTATGTGTGTGTGGAATGTGTGACTGTTTGTGTGCCTGCCTGAATGCCTTATGGTAGAGATGCTTTCAGGAAGGTAGTGGCAATTCACCATCTAACCACGCTGCTACAGCTTGTCACAGTTTTGGAGACAGACACATAACAAGACACACTATGCTCATGCAGCAACAGCTCACTTTATTGCGATCTTACTCCCTTATATGCCTAAGAAGCCCATAAGGTTAGTCCTCATTGGCTGAACCAGTTACCTCCTGGTCAACCAGCCAATAGAAGCCTGAGTCCCCAACAGCTTGGACCTGCTCTTACCAGTTGAATTATATAAGTAAGCTAATAATGTAATTGATCACAGAGATGCATACCGACATCCCCATGTAATGTGGTCCCATGAACCTCCCCACCTCTTTGTCATAATGTTGTCTATCATCACCTTAGGTTTGGGTGAATGGACATCACCAGACAATTGCAGTGACAGGAAATTATTTTAAATTATTGGATTTTGAGATTGCTCCAGTACTGTAAAATGATTTAATGTGTAAACAGCATGGGCCACTTTGCTTTGTGTGACTTCACCACACATTCCCTCTTTCAGTTTTTCTAACATACGTTTAAAGTGCCATGTGCCCTTTCTACAATGGCCTGTCCAGTTGCTTCTCAGGGAATACCAGTTTGGTGGGCCACACCCCAGAACTGTAAAAATTGTTTCATTTTATGTGATGTGTATGCAGGTCCATTATCTGTTTTTATATCACGAGGGATACCCAAAGCAGCAAAGGCTAATTGCTAATGTGCAATGGCATCCCGACCTTTCTCTCCTGAATGTCCTGATGCCCATACGGCAGAAGGAAAGGTATCAATTGATGCATGCATATATTTTAATTTTCAGAATTTTTGAATATGTGTGACATCAGTTTGCCATATTTGTAGTACTTTTAATCCTCAGGGATTAACCCTCATCTGTAATGGAGCAGTGTGACCCTGGCAATCAGCATATGTGTTTACTATGCTGTGAGCCTCTGTGGTGAAAAGCAGAAATTGTCTCTGTAGGGCTTGAATGCCTTGGTGGAAGAAGGCATCTGATGCCTTTGCCTGAGCCAGCATCTGGCCATGGTGCTGTCCAGACAGGCCCAGACAGATGGTCTGCTCTTGCATTGTCCTCTGTAATAGAACCTGGGAGATAGGTATGACTTCTGATATGGACGATGTAATAAGGACAAGATCTGTTGTGGCACACTATTGAATAGTGTGCCACAACATTTTAGCAAGCCAAATAATGGTGTGTTGTTAACTTCCTTTAATAGAGCTCCGTCCATTTTTTTGCGTTGTATCTGGTAGCCAATGGTAGCGTTGCTAGGTGATGCAGGCGAAGGAGAACACACTGCCCCTTCTTGGGTGCAGTGTTCCATGAGTTGAGCAAACACACCCATAAACAATAATTGGCTTGGTGGACCAGTCAGACCTGGATTTTCAGAACAGGATCTTTTCCTTTCCCCGGTGGTCTTGCTTTCATGATGATCAAGAGGCAAAATATGAGGGAAGTTTCAGACAGACACTCACAACAGGATAAGCTTAAATGAGATAACCAATTCTGGTTTTCTCAGGGATAGTCATGGGTGGAGTGGGGGTGGAAACCATAGCATACATTTGTCCCATAAAGTCTGAGTCAATAACACCAGGGTTCACATAGATACCTTGCATCGTAGCAGGAGACCTTCCAATCAATTAAGCGCACTTAATCTTTTCCCAATAGGTCCTCGAGGTTCAAGAGGACTCTTATGCACCTTTGGGTTGCATATGGTTACTGTGTTGGATGTGAATACATCCACTCCAGCTGCTCCTCAAGTTCTTAGTGTGTGCTGGTCATATAAGCCTGCACAGGAAGGCAATGAGAAGCTTTTGTTTTTGCACTGAGTCTTTTGTTTCCCTGGTCTTTGGAAGAATATCCGTTTTAGCATTAAATTTTTATCTCCATTGTTTAGCCACATGACCACATTTTCCACACTGATTGCAATTTATATTTATATTCCTGTGTCTGGGAATTGTCCCTGTTGAGATGGTTTTACAGGAACAATTTGATTTCAAATGGGCTTATGGTTCATATCTACAATACTGAAGTGACACTTACAGCAGCTGCTATTGAATTGCCTAATAAGGTCATACCGTAGGAATAAGAACCTACTTTAGCACAGGCATTTATTAATTCATTTAGTGATGGATTTCCATTGGTTAGTAGTTCTGATTTTTCTTCAGTCCTCGCTGGCGTTATCTTTTACCGCTTGTAAAATTAGGTGATTTCCGATCTTTACATTAACAATTTGTTTCTCCATTGCATCTTGCAAACTCTCAATAAACTGCAGATATGGTTCGTTAACTCTCTTCTTAATCTTTGAATATGTTTGGGTTGGATTTGCCATATTTGCTACTTTAAATAAAGTACTCAATTCCTTGACCTGTGCTAGAACCAGTTGCTGCAGCCTAGCCTGGAGTCATGGATCACCCACTGGTGGCAGCTTAGAAGTTGTGAGATCCCTGCCTCATAAGGTAGATCTTCAGTACGGAAATCTAGATTTTTCAAATGCTGTTTTTCCACTCTGCTTTTCCATGCCAATTCAAAAACCATATATTGGATCTTTGAAAACATTAATTTCACGAGCTGCTTTATATCAAATATATATCTGTTGTTAAGAAATGTACCATATTAGCAATAGCAGGTGATCCTAAACTGTGTTTGGTAATGAGCTGGTGCAGCTCAGCAAGAACTGGCCACTGGAAAGGGGTGTATTTGTTTAGAGCAGTTCTGCTGCCTCTTATTATGAGGAAAACTGCTAATCTCCCATACTCCATTTCCTAGCCCCTGGACACAGGCACGTCAATGAGTTCTGCCCCTTCAAAGTCCCTGTTGACAATAGGATTGAGGAAGGTTTTTGGCAGTAAGACAAGGGTGGTGTTATCATGGTGTCTCACAGAGGACACTTTGTAAGCATCCCTTGCTGGTGTACATTCAAGGGGCCAGCTCCAGCTCCAGTGAACTCTTGGCAGCAGCAGCATCAATTTGGGGGTTGCCAGACTCCAGCTCCAGTGAACTCTTGGCAGTGGCAGCATCAGTTTGGGGGTTGCCAGACTCTCTGCTGCTTCCAGGCATGACATTTGTTTGGGACTCGGTATTAGGTTCTGTTTTGTCGGGCCAGGGTTTTATGAGCCTTCAAAAGGGAATCTAATACACCCAAGGATAGCTTAGCTATTACCTTTGGAGGCGCAGAATGAGCAGGATGGCTTCTGCTGCAGTGTTTGAAACAGAAAGGTTTAATAAAAGGCAAAATAATAAACAGAAAATCCGAGCCAGGTACAGAGGTCTGCTCCTGCTAGAAAACATGTTCACAAAAGCCTCATGGTCCTTTTGTTCTCTTCTTTTCTACCTTATGGCTCAGGCGGGACTTTTTGGCTTCTATCCAATTAGATGACCTCAAGGTTTTAGTGAAGTCTCTGGGGTCCTATAAGGTGGTTTTTCACCTGATCGTTGGGAGAAACTTCTGGGCTTCTTTCCTTTTTTGGGGGGACAAAGGCTAGCTTTGCCACTCTGTCATTAGGGGGCATTCTCCTACATTCCTACAACTCGGGTCTGGGAGGAAGCAGTTCTGGTGTACTCGGGGTCTGTGCAGGCACTGTTAGAACTGTAAAGTGCTCCATCACCATGGGAATCGTGTGGCCAGCACAACCAAGTGCTGCCTCAGAATCCCCACTTGTGACAGCCACAGAGCATGGCTCAGCGGCAGGCAGGGCTTGGTGGCAGTCACACACCTGGCAACAGCCAGTGACAGGCACCGTGTCGCCGCAGTTGATAGCAGGGCATGGAACGGCAGATACGGCTTGATTGTAGCCAGGCATCCTGCAGCAGCGAGGGGTCTCACTGGCAACAGAGAGACTTGGGCAGATTTATAGTGGCCAAGAATAGTTCCACAGCCAGGCAGGGCAGGGTCCCACAGTTCCACAGGGGCGGGGCAGGGTCTTGCTGCGGCTAGGTACAGATGTAGGGGTGTTTTCAGGCACAGCAAAGCACGGAGAGGTAGCTCTGCCACAGGCAGAGACAGATACAGGGATTTTAACCAGTGCATCATGGTACAGAGGAGCTGGAATCTTGCAGGGGCCAGGCACCGTTTCTGTTATCTCAGCCAAGGCAGCAGGGCATGGCAGAGCGGCAGCAACCCCTGCTTTGCGGCCAGGCACAATCCCACAGAGACAAGGCATCTTGCAGTGGTGGTGGTTAGGTGCCCTGCAGTGGCTGCAGCAGTGATGAACCTCCCCGCCGCTACCAAGCACCACTTCTGGGGTCAGCAGGGTACAGCAGAGTGGCAGAGTGCCTGTTCAACAGGGCTTTGTAGCATGGCATCTCTATGCCCTCTGAATTGGCAGCCACGCACTCTGCTGACAACACGCACTGCTCTTTGGTGGTTATGAAGGTTTCTGCCAGCACAGCAGAACAAGGGGCAGTAGTGCACAGTGTGGGAAAGTGGCCAGTTGTTTCAGAGGTCTTGGCAGCTCCAGCAGGGCACCTAGCGGCTGTAGAATGCCCATTTAACACAGCATGGATGCTTGGGGCGGTTCCACTGACAGCCCCAGGGATCCTGGTCCTGGAGGGATCCTGCTCCCTGGGTATGTCACCCTCACTTGGGGAGGCGCCATGGCTCTGCCCGTAGGCCTACTGGCACGTTGTGCTTTCTGGACCCACCCTTTTCTTTTGTTCACCCAGCACAGCATCTGCCTACCCCACTGCCTTCCTCAGTGCCCTGCTTTTGCCATTTGCCTCGGTGGACAGTGCCAGCTGAAACCCCTCTGTCGTCCTCACCACCCATTCGGTCCGCAACAGTTTTATCATGTTCATTACGAGTCTCCAAGGTTTAATAACATAAATGGCAGAGTCATCTCCTGTAGAGGCAGCTGTGAGGACATGTTGGCCAGCCTGCTCCAAAGTTTATAAATTTAGAGCGGCCTGTTCTGACATGTCCAGTCCCTGGCTCTCACACCATGTCATTAGGGCTAATAAAGCCCGTTCCTCTTACTTTTCAAATATTTTCTTTAAAATAGGAGTCCATGCCTTCAGGAGGGGGTCCTCTGGTGTTGAAACCCCTGCTCCCATGCTGGTGGTGTCTTCCACTTACAAAGAGAAAAAAGTGAAAGAAAAAATAAAGGGAGGTCCTGACCAATCATGGCTCTATATGCCATTCTTTGCAGCCCAAAGGCTGTGGGCAACTCTTCTTGGTTGCCCCACAGTGCTGTGAGCGCGGCTCTTTGCAGCTCGAAGGCTGTGGGCAACTCTTCCTTGTTGCCCCGTCTGTCTCCCCACTCCATTGGTGGCAGCTGTTGTGATCATGTTGGGGTCCACCAATTGTCACAGTTTTGGAGACAGATACATGACAAGACACACTGTGTTCATGTGTGGGAGGTGGCAACGGGGAGGACAGAGATAGAATGCCATGGGAAGATATCATTGTGTAGACTAGGGTGAGAGATTCCCCATGATCCTTTTTTTGCCCATGTAAATGTATGTCTAGCAATTGGTTGCTGTTCCTCCGCTGGTTCCAGAAACTTCTACCCCTCCTGTTCCCCCATTGGCCCTCCCCAAGATACCACTCCCCTCCCCTCCCTCATTGGTTGTCATTGGGTCACCCCATCCCAGCTCCTCCCTTCTTCCCCCAATCCCATTGGCTCGTTTGTACCCTAACTCCTCCTACCTTCCCCCAGTTATATGCCCTGGCTCCTCCCCTGTTCCTGGCTTCCCGCCTTGGTTGCCTTCAGCAGAGGTTCTGCTCCTGTCTGCTCTCCTCACCCTTACCCCATCCAGATCCTCAGAGATTCCTTCAATAAACCCTGCTGGACCTACCAAGTGAAGAGTCTTCCTGTCTGTCTGGTCAGGCTTTATTTACATCCGGGCTCGAGTGCTAGGTGGGCTGAGGGAGCTGGTCATCTGGATCTAGAGGGGATCGCTCTTGGGAAGGTGGTCACCCCAACAACACCTGCCCAGGGGTTCCCACATGCATGCAGCAACAGCTCACTTTATTGAGATCTTACTTCCTTATATGCCTAAGAAACCCATGAGGTTAATCCTCTTTGGCTGAGCCAGTTACATCCTTGTCAACCTGAGTCCCCAACAGCTTGGTCCTGCTCTTACCAGTTGAATTATATAAGTAAGGTAATAATGTAATTGATCACACATTTCCATTATAAATTTGTAATTATTTACAGTTTGAGGCCTACAGGCCAGCTGTAGGCCACCACAACAGCTAGCTAATCAAAATACAGAAAAGAACTAAAAGAGAAATCTTCTGTCCATGGAGAACCAGTCAATCATACATCCAGAGGTCTGTTAACTTACTTTCCCTGATTGGCCTGTCACACAGGGGATCATCAAGTGTGGACTCTGAGTGTCAAAGCTGTGGGTAACTTTGGTATTGTTCATCTCATAAAGGAAGAGCTGACTCTCAGCACTGAGACCCTTTAAGGAGCAGGCAGAATAATATACAAATTAAACAGGTGGTGTGTTGTCGGGACCCAGGACATCTCTGGATGCCCTGGATGTCTCAAAGCCCTGGCAGGGGCTCGGAGACCCTGGCAGGAAGCCAAAGACACCTGGAAATTCGATCTTAATTCATGGAGCAAATTGCCAACCTTACATGAAGAACTACAGGTCACAAAAGTTTAAGTAGCATAGTAATAGGAATCACAGGGTGAAGGGAAAAATTTTGGAGCACTGTACAGAGGGGTTTTGTATGTTGTACAGGGGGGTTTGCAATTCTGTACATGGGGGTCAGGAGTTCTAAGATGGAGGAATTTGGGCATGCCCTGTCCTTCTTCTTTCTTCTCCTTGGCATCCATGTTCAGGATGATGTTGGCATGTGTGCATTGGTTCATAGAGAAAGTGCACTTGCCAACAAGGGCAGAAAGTATTGGAAATTAAAGGTAAATATCTAATATGTAGTTTTCACTATAAAAGAGACAACCGCCCCCTGGGCGGGGGAGAGTGCCCTTGGCTGTCTTGCTGATCAGACCTCGGCTGGACAGACAGAAAAACTTTGTAGATAAGAAACAATAAACTTAACTGAAGACCGAAAAGCAAGAGTCCAGACTCCTTCTCCAGAACCACTTTTTCCCGTGCTGGGGCAGAGACAAGTAACAGCCGACCCTGGCAGTGTGTGGGCATCATTATGGTTTGCCCAAACATCAGGAATTATCAAGTGAGCAGTGGATTGCTGTTAGTTGTAGTGTTAGTTCCAACTCCTCCCATAGTAAATAATGGGGAGCCTTCTATCGCCATTGCTTCAAAGTAATATTCGGCTTATGCTAGCAAAGGCTCTTTTAGTATTACTTCTTCCTCTTGTTACTTCTACTTGGCATGTTAATCAGCCAAAACCAAATATATGGATAACTTTAGCCCATTTAACAAGACAAGATACTTTATACTTGGCTATGGCCACTCCCAAAAACCCATTTTCTACTTGTCTTGTTGGGTTAACTTTAGATACATGGCCACATATCCCTTCAGCTCATGTTCTTAATTTTAAAAATCATGCCAATGCCTGGGATCAATGCATTCCATATCTCCCTCACGCAACCTTTGAGCCCTATGAATTAGAATTTTTGGGATCTGTAAAAATGGACTTCTGTCTTAAATTTAATTATTCTGGGGCCAACCAATCTAAAGAATGGGATGTTTCTTTGAGGCAACCCATACTCAGAAATAAAACTGACTGGTATAATTACACTTCCACCACCATCTCTCACTCTACTAATGATCCATTATCATTACCAGAAGCGGTGGTTTTTATTTCTGGAGACAGAGCACGGGCTGGTATTCTGTTGCCTATTAAGGGAGGCCCCTGCAGTCTAGGATGACTCTCGCTGTTAGTACCCAACACATCCATGATTTCACAACATACACTTCCACAGAGAGAGAAATACAGTATTCATGTATTTACCCCTGATTTCAATAATAACCTCTGACTTTTGTCAGAGTGACTTTCGGTCCCTAACGTGGTGTTGGGCTGCCTCCTTCTTTGTTCCAGAAGTAGTATCCAGAAAGGCACTGGGATTGTTAAACAGACTAGGCTGCTGGTTAGCTCACCAATCTAATGTTACTTCACCAAGATTCCACCAATCAGTGAGTGGATCCAAATCCCACCAATCCTGGACCTAAAAGATGTTATAAAAAGGGGAGTTTTACAGTTGGGCGGGGTTCTTTCTCTTCCATGGGCAGTGGGATCAGTTTGCGGGAGACAGAACCGAGTGTGTTTGTAACATGTTGATATCTTTGAGCTGTTGTGAGGGGGTTCAAGCTTATCTTGGACCCTCCGTTCCTTACGGCTTATTTCTAAATAAACAAGAGCCTTTTTCATTTTTCTTCAAAATCTGGCCTTGTTCATTCTTAACATCTTTTGGGGCCTCAGCTGGGATAGGCCACACCCCGAAACAGTCAGGGGTAGCCCAGAAGAGAGAGACATGACCAGTCACCTTTTTGGCTGCCAGAGATTTGACTACGTCGGACCGTGGAAGGCAACGCGCCTATTCCTGAAGCCGGAAGGAACTCAACAGCTCAAAAAGGTAAGCCCTCAGGGATTGCGTTATCCCTGAGTAACGCAAATGGTGTTTAAGGCATAAGGCTTGCAAAGTGAGTGTGAATGAGATGGGAGCTGTAAATACAGATCCCTAAAGTGAGTGCGGACCTCCCAGTACTCCCAGGTTCCGGACGTCTGCGAGGGGGCCGGCCGGGAATGGAGGGAAGTGCATGTTGTTACTGAGTGAGTGTACGTCTATGGACCCCTGGGAGTAGGGAAGACAGGGAGTACCCTACCTATAGCTGCCCTTACCCGCGCAAGCTCCCGCTCCTCCAGAGATTGGAGGCTCCTAGGGGTGCTTTAGTCATTGGCCCGAGCTGTTCCCCCTCAAACTAGGACTCCAGTTGAAGGGGGTCATAGAGGGGGGCACATCCGATACCCCAAGCTAGGATCCCAGCAGAAGGGGGTTGTAGGAGTATCTGGGGGTGTTAGTGGGGCGGACTTGCCCACTGAGGGGTAGAGCTCTGACTGCTAGCTAAAACCACCTGGAGGGCTGTTACTCAGGGATAGACTGAGGGTAGTCTAACCCCTGGGAAACTAGGACCTTGGGGGGTGGGAGAAAATACTCTCACATGGAGATCACTTGGTAGGGTGGCCACCGTGTGGGGGAGTTCCCCCTTTTCGAGGCTGGAGAAAGGGAGGGTGCCAACCCAAGGGGAGTAGGGCCCCCTCGAACTAGGACCCCAGTTGACCCTCCTAGTTGACCCCTGGAAGGGGGTCATAGATGGGAAGTAGGCTCACCCTGAGCTAGAATGCCAGCTAAAGGGGGTCATAGGGGTAGCTGAAAAGTCTTCGCAGCAGCGGTGACCCACAGAGGGGAGGTGGGCTGGCAGCTGTGGAAGGGCCCGTCCAGTCACTAGGACTGGAAGGGAGGTTAGAACCAGCCCAAGTTAGGGTGGATTTTTCTTTTTGTCAGTTGACATCAGATCATCTAGGGCATGAGGTTCGGGGGTGAGGGCGAACCAAAAGTCCCCCGACCGCTCCTTAGACATTTTGTGTTATAGGCCGAATGGTTGCCACTTTGAGGTTTTGTTGTGTGGCGCTTTGAGTGACAGGCCAAGTGGCAGCCATTTTGAGTTTTTGTGGTGTGGTGCTTTGAGTGACAGGCTGTGGAGCAGCCATTTTAGTGACAAATCATTATTATTATTATTACTATTATCATTAGTTGCGGTAAAAAGTGTCTTAGTTCTTGTAATCGCCATCTTTAGTTAAACTCTTAATCGCTAATCCCCTATCCTTAATACTCTTTAATATTTAATTTCTCCTTGAACAAACTATTTTATTTCTTTACTTAATTTTTTTTATTTAGTTTTCCACATTATGTAAAAGCTTAAATATTTTTAATCTGACATATTTATTTTATTCTTCCATCTCCACCATTTTTTTATTACTTTAAATCCATAATCTTTATTTCTTGAAATCCACCATCTTTATTCCATTTCCCGCAACCCAACATACTTACTTTATTTCTTTAAAAATTCGCCATCTTTATTTCAATTCCCACATTCCGCCATTTTAATTTATCACTTTACATCCACCATCTTTACCTTGTTTCCCACACACTGCCATATTTATTTTATTTCTTTAAAATCTGCCATCTTTGCTCTGATTCCCATGCTCTGCCATATATAATTTCTTTAAAGTAAGTACTTTTGTTTTTGTTTCTCACACTATTTCTTTGAGATAAGTCATATTAATTTCATTAAATTTCCATCTCTATCCTGTTTTATAATACTTACTTTTATTGATTAATATTATTTAGGCAATTCCACTCCTATAACAGTATTAGTTGAATTTGAAGAAAGTAAATTGCTTCTTAATATCTGAAAATATGGGAAAGTGTGCCAGAAAGAATACTATTAAGAAGGGGAAAGGAAAGGAAACTTTTAAGAGAATACCACTTAGCAGCCCAACATTAGGAAAAATGTTGGATAATTGGGATGCTAATGAGGACATAAAGAATTTGGATAAAATAAAGATTATAATGAGATTATAAGAGATATGGCCCAAAGGGAGTATAGCAGAGGGACCTGTCTATTGGCCTTGGTATGGAACAGAAGAAAGATGCTTATGGGTAGCCTTAAACAGAGATGCTAATGCCAGAGTAGAACCTTGTGAACAAGAAATTAAATATGCTAAATGTTGGTTAGAGAAAGTAAAACAGGAAGAGAAAATAAAAGTATATGAAGTTTCTAAAGAAAGAGAGAAAGAAGTAAATAAGTTACCAGAGAGGAGGTGGGATGTGGTGTTGAGTGTTTTAAAAGTATAGTTGATGTTATTATGAAAATTAGTTATTCTTTGTTAGTATAAGAAATGGTTTGTCCCTTTTTCCCCCCATGTAAACCCCTCATGATGGTTTGTCCCAAAGTTGTTTTTCCCCTGTTTTTCCTCCCACTGGTCTACCCATCAAAATGAGTAGTCCCTTGTTCCTCCCCTCATGCCCTTATATGGTTATGTCAATCCCCATGGTGCTGCCTCCTGCCTCGGTCTGTCATGGTAACCCCCCCTCCTTTTTTTGAGAGACTTCCATGTCAGTCATCCCCAATCTAGCTGCTGATTTGTCCTTAAGGCTTCCTCCCCCCTCCATGTAACTCTCATTGGTCCCTTTGTATTATGCAATTCTCCCTCTGCCTTCACCTATTGGTTCCCTCATGTCTCCACCCCCCCATGCCCACTCTCTTCAGAAGAGCTGGCCAGACTCTTCTCCCCTGACACTTGTCCCTAGACCCTCCTCGGAATGAAGTTTCCTTGGAACCTACACACACTTCCGTCTTGCATTCCTTTGTCTTGTGACCTCATACCCCATGCCAGCCTGCGTCACCCACATCGCAGCTGTCACCGCTACCTGGGCAGTCTCGGTGAGAGCCCGGGAGTGGACAGTCTTGTAGCACTCCTCTGTGATCATCCAGGGAGCAGCTAGCCGCCGCCCCTTCGCTCCAAGTGACCGCAGCGTGAGAGAGCTACAGTGGGATCCATTAGAACACCTTCCTCCTCCTCCCCCTCCAGATCCTATAGACTGTCTTCCATAGCCTCCTCCTCTAACTCCTCCCACAAATGGTCTACCTCTTCCTCCTCCAGAATTGTACCCCAAAATACTGATACTAGATGAGGGCGTAAGATAAACTACAACATCAATTCCCATATGGGTGACAAGATCGCCTCAACCCTTGGATGCAAGTTATCATGTCATTGTTATGCCTTCCTCTGTGTCATCTCCCCTCCCACTAATATCCGAATCTACGCACTCAAGTTCTCCTTCAGTTTTACAAAGTGCCTCTAGTTCTACGAGTACCGTAACACCAGCCACCAGCATTGCTCAAAGTATCCCTACCCCAATTATGGCTCCTAAAACTTTTCAATATCTCCCTCTTTATTTTTCCCCCATATTTCAACCCATACCTCCAAATACCTCTTCCCCTGTTTTTGGTCCCAGAACAATAGAAAATATTCCCTTTTATTCCCAATATCCTAAAAATCAGATACAGGAGGAACATTTAACAACAAGGGGCCGAGAAGATAAGACAGTTTGCTGCTGCAAAAATAAGGAGGAAAATAAATTAAAGTAAGAAAATGAACATGCAAAGGGTCACACTTATAACACCAGGTTTCAGGCAAAGAAAATTCAAGAAAATCTTGAAAAGACTGAAAGGTTATTTCCTCTGAGAGAAGTACCTGTGGGGGGAGCTAGGGGAGGCATTGGATTTGTAAATGCACCATTAACAGCATCTGAAGTTAGAAATTTTAAAAAAGAAATTAAACCCCAATTAGAAGATCCCATAGGTATCTCACAACAGCTGGATCAATTCCTAGGACCCAATATCTATATGTGGGAAGAATTAAACTCAATCCTAGAAATAGTGTTTTCCTCAGAGAAGATACAAATTATTAGAGCAGCAGGGATGAAGATCTGGGAGGGGGAGAATCGAGGTGGCCCTAGGGGAGAAGACAAAATGCCACTTAATATGCCTAACTGGAATCCAAATCAGGAAGAAGGAAGGAAAAGTATGAAGCAGTACAGAACTTTGATAATAAGAGGAATACAAGAAGCAGTACCCAGAACAAACAATGCAAGATTAGCATTTGATAGCCAACAAGAAAGAGAGGAGTCACTGAGCGCTTGGCTGAAAAGGTTAAAAAGGAACTTTCAATTATATTCAAGTGTGGATCTGGACAGTCCAGATTGACAGGTGTTAGTTAAAATACAATTTGTAACAAAAGCATGGGTTGACATCCGGAGGAAGTTAGAAAAGTTAGACAACTGGCAGGAAAAAGGAATGAACTAATTATTAAGAAAGGCACAAAAAGTATATTTAAGGAGGGGTGAAGAAAAGACAAGGACAAAAGCGAAAATCATGGTGGCAGTAACAAGGGAAAGTGCAGGATTTGGAAGTAACGAATCAACTGGAGGAGGAAGAGACAGGTATAATGGGCCAAGAGGAAGTGAATTCAGAGGGGCGGGAACAAGAGAAAGTGCAGGATTTGGAAGTAATTAATTAACTGGAGGGAAAAGATAGATATGTTGGACCTAGAGGAAATGAATTTAAAAGTCATTTATTGGAAACAGCGATCATACTATAGACAGTAGAACATCGTGGATGGAAGGAAGACCACCTTGGGCGGAGATTACATGTTTTTATTGTGGAGAGAAGGGACACACAAGAAATTTCTGTAAAAAGAGAAAGATAGATGAAACTATATCACAGGAACAAGACACACTAGAAAGAAGATTAAAAGGGGATGATTAGGGGTGTTGGGGGCTCTATGCTCTGAGGGACGGAATAGGTCATCAAAAAGAGCCCTGGTAAACTTAGAAATTGGCCCTCAGAGCGAAGAAACTGAATTTTTAGTAGATACTGGGGCAGACCGATCAAGTGTTGCAAAAATCCCTAAAGGATGTAAATTGAGTAATAGGACCTGCAAAGTGAGAGGTGCTGGAAATAAACCCTTTGAAGTACCTATTATTGAAGATGTAACAATAAAAGGAAGTTTCAGGGAAGGCTGTACTGATTTACTACATATGCCAGAACTAGATTCTAATCTTCTAGGTTGGGACTTACAAGTTCAACTAAAAATAGGAGTAGCACCCGAAGGAAAACATATAGTGGCAAAAATGATGGTGTTGAGAGAAGAAGATGAGAGAGGAATTGATCCAAAGGTGTGGGCAGAGGAAGGAGGACATGGATTGTTAGACATTACACCTATTGAAATTAAAATGAAACCAGACCTTTCTCCAATTAGGGCAAAGCAATATCCAATTTCAGTAAAAGGAAAACAAGGACTAAAACCAGTCATTAAAAATCTGATAAAGGAAGGCATATTAGAACCATGTATGTCTCCAAACACTCCTATCTTACCTATTAAGAAACCAGATGGTACATATCGTTTGGTTCAAGAGCTACAAGAAGTAAACAAGTAGACATGATATCCAGTAGTTGCCAACCCATACAATTTATTGAGTAAGGTACCATCAAGACATGCATGGTTTAGCGTCATAGATTTAAAAGATGCGTTTTGGTCATGCCCACTGAGAAAGAAAGTAGAAAATGGTTTGCTTTTGAGTGGGAAGATGAGGAGACTGGGAGGAAACAACAACTACAATGGACAAGGTTGCCACAAGGATTTACAGAGTCACCAAATTTATTTGGACAAACCCTAGAAGAGATAATGAAACAATTTAAACCCGAAGGTACTTCCCAAGTTCTACAGTCTGTAGATGATATGTTAATCTCTGGAGAACAAAAAGAGGAGGTACAGAAAACAACAGTTAACTTGTTAGACTTCCTGGGAGAAAAAGGGTTAAAAGTATCGAAGAGAAAATCACAATTTGTTGAATCTGAAGTAAAATATTTAAGACACTTAATTGGAAAAGGATACAAAAAATTAGACGCTGATCAAATTCAAGAGATACTATCATTACCAGCACCTAAAACAAAAACTGACGTGAGAAAATTACTTGGACTGATTGGATACTGTAAATTATGGATAGATGGTCACACAAAACTGGTCAAATTTCTATATAATAAATTGGTTGAGGATCAGCTTATCAATTGGAGTAAAGATGATAGGAAAGTAGAGGAACTAAAAGAGAAATTGGCCAGCGCTCCAGTTCTAAGTTTGCCAGACTTAAACAGACTGTTTGAATTGTTTGTGAATGTTGAGGATGGGATAGCTTATGGAGTTATAGTACAAGACCGGTGTGGAGTGCGAAAACCCATTGCCTGTATTTCAAAACTACTCGACCCAGTTGTCAGAGGTTGGCCTACCTGTCTCCAGGTGGTAGCTGCAACGGTAATTCTTGTTGAAGAAGGCTACAAGTTAACCTTAGGTAACAAGATTAAAGTGTATACCCCCCATGATTTAAAAAGTATATTAAGCAAAAGAGCATGCCAGTGGATCTCAGACAGCAGACTTTTAAAGTATGAACTAATTTTAAACAATAGCGAAAATATAGAACTGTCTACAACAAGAATACAAAACCCTGCTCAGTTTTTGTATGGGGAACCAAAGGAGGAACTGGAACATCACTGCCTTGAGACTATAGATTTGCAAATGAAAGTCAGAGAGGACTTACTAGAACAACCTTTACTAGAAGGTGATGTACTTTTTATAGACAGATCATCTTGAGTGATTGATGGGAAATGAGCATCAGGGTATGCTGTGGTAGATGGTCGTACAATGACAGTTGTAGAAAAAGGAAAACTTCCTATAAACTGGTCTGCATAGTGCTGTGAGATTTATGCATTATTGAAAGGATTAAAGTGGCTTGACAAGAAAAGTGGAACCATCTATACAGACTCAAAATATGCTTATGGGGTAGTCCACACTTTTGGTAGAATCTGGGCAGACAGAGGATTTGTTAATTCAAAGGGAAAAACCTTGATTAATGAAGGCTTTATAAGAGCAGTCTTAGAAGCTTTAAGAGGATCTAAGGAAATTGCCATTGTACATATAAAAGGACATCAAAAAGGGGACAGTAAAGAAATAAAAGGAAATAATTTGGCTGATCTTACAGCAAAAAGAACTGCTTTGGAAGACCCAGAAAAGATCTTTAAGTTAAATGAAATAGGAGATGGGAAGGAGGAGGATAAAGAAATGGAAGAAATTTCTATATTTGATGAAAAATAGCAAGAGGAGCTACAAAAATATGCAGCAATCCAAAATGAAACAGGAAAATGGGAAATGCCAGATGGTAGACAAGTACTAAAGAGGGCATTAACCAGAAAGATACTGGGAGACCTACATGCCTCAACTCATTGGGGCTCAAGCTTTGCATGACCATTTTATTAGAACCTATGTATGTATTGGAGTATGGGAAATTGCAAGAATAATAACTAGATATTGCATGATATGTCAAAGAATAAATAGAAAAGTAATGAGGAGACTGCCTCAAGGGGGAAGGGGGTTACCAAAAAGACCATTCCAATGTAGACAAATAGATTTTACAGAACTGCCACAAGTACAGAGATACAAGTATATATTAGTAATAACAGACCATCTGACCCACTGGGTAGAGGCATATCCAACAACAAGAGAAACTGCAGAGACTGTAAGCAAGATTATATTAAAACAAATCATACCCAGATATGGAATAATTGATAATATTGATTCAGACAGAGGTCCTCATTTTACAGCTAAAATAATGCAACAACTAGTAGATGCCTTAAATATCACCTGGAAATTTCATACACCCTGGAGACCCCAAAGCTCTGGAAGGGTGGAAAGAATGAATCAAACGCTTAATAATACACTCACAAAATTAACAGAAGAAACAAAAATGAATTGGCTGAAATGTCTCCCTCTGGCACTATTGAGAAAAAGAACTAGACCAAGAGCAGACGTAGGAGTTTCAACATATGAGATGATGTTTGGCTTACCGTTTTTAACAACTTTGGGAAATGCAGGAACATTTGAAGAAGGAGAAATGGTTGTGAGAAAATACATAAAGACCATCACCAGCACTTTAGAAGAATTAAGAATTAAGGGATACCTTCCTCAAACTACTCCTATTGATTTCAAAATTCATAAATTCCAGCCCGGTGACTGGGTATTAATCAAAGCCTGGAAAGAACAACCCTTGATCCCAAAATGGGAGGGTCCTTTTCAAGTGTTATTGACCACCAAGACTGCCATATGAACACAAGAATGAGGGTGGACACATGTAACCTGAGTAAAACGGCCGGTTTCTGCACCTAAGGAACTATCTCCAACTTTAGCTAAATCAAAGAAGACCTCAGACATATCATCGGAAGACACATAAGTTATAAGTCCTGGAATTGTTATGTAAATATTTAAGTGAAAGTCATTAATATGCTTTCAATGAAATTAACATTTGGTGGGGAAAAATGTAAATTGTAGAAATATATGTTATTCTCTGGTATCTCTTGTTACAGATCTGAAGATCCAAGAAAAAGATAGAGCATTCTCCCACGCATCTAGCAATCTGGCCCTAAAAAGGACAGAAGAAATGAGTTGATACAAAAGAGAAAGTAAACTCCTGTAACAGTAACTGGTAAGAATAACATGTTGATAAATAAGAGAGGAAAAAGAGGGAGGCAAGACCGGATCAAGTTAGTTACACTCTTGCCACAAAGACTCGCTGATTCTCTACAGAAAGGAGACATGATTGGGAGAGTGGCCTGTACCAGACCCTCATTCATATGTATCCTCCTACTTATGATCATCGATAAAGGAGAGATGATACTGTGTGAAAAGTGTTATTACCCATTATATGCAGGAGAATCTCAGACTGCCGTCCTCAGAACACACACTAACCTGAGTCCTAATTGTATCAACTTTTTGTCAGTAACAACTTGTATGGAGGATGGAAAAACATATTGGCTATTCGAAAATATAGGAAATTTTAAACAGAAATTGTTGGGAAAATGCCCTATGAAGGAGAAGTGGATCTGTTCTGAAAGAAAACCTATTGAAGGACAAGTAAAACATGAGACTTATGAAACAGATTTCATAAAAGAAAAAGAGATAAAGGGAATAATTAAAAAGGGACCAAAATTCCCAACCCTGGGAGGGAAAAACCTGTTGCTTGATTTAGCACAGAAAATGAGTAATGAATTTAACATCTCTAATTGTTGGATTTGTGGGAACCCTCGTAAGACTGAAATCTGGCCATGGGAGGGGATTCCTATGAGTCGACAGGATATACTCAGGATTTTAGATAAAGAAGGATCCAAATGGGACAACAGACCTGAGGAAGAAGTATGGAACCTGAGGTCCGAGATGATCAGTGAGGAATGTCTTTGGAGAACATTCAGAATATATCATGTATTTGGGTGAGATCCATTGCAAAAATTATTTAGTTTTAAATAGCACACATCAGTAGTGGATCCCTACGTGTCCACATTTATATTGGTCGAGGTCCAAAAGATCACAGTGCTCATATATAGAGAGAGAAAAATTGTATGAGTGTCCCACATGAGAGCCCAATCCATTCCAGGATAAACCCCAAACTGCGAAATTTTGGAATAAAACCAACTATAAATTAGAAAGCCAACCTCAATTTTGGAGAGCCCCAAAAAGTATATATTGGCTGTGCGGAAAAATGGCATATCTAGTTCTGCCGAGAGGATGGACTGGGAGTTGTACCTTAGGCATAATAAGACTATCTTTTTTCCTCCTCCCCAGGATAGAACGGTACCATTTGGGAGTGCCGCTTTATAATGAGTTGGTTCGGAGAAAGACAGACATATCTATAGGGGGCACTCAACAATGGGGAGAGGAGGAGTGGCCACCACAATGTATTATTGCCACTTATGGTCCAGCCACTTGGGCCCAAGGTGGGTCATGGGGATATAGGACACCAATTTATATGCTAAATATAATCATCAGATTACAAGCTCTATTAGAGATTATTTCTAACCAATCTACATTAACAATAGATCTCCTTAATGCACAATCAAGAGATTGTGCAAATGAGAACAATGATTTACCGGCTAGCCTTAGACTATCTCTTAGCTGAAGAAGGAGGAGTATGTGGAAAATTTAACTCATCAGAATGCTGCACAGAAATAGATGACCATAGCAAAGTGATCACGAATATAACAACCAACATCAGAAAATTAACCCATGTCCCTGTTCAAAGATGGACCTCAGTATTACAAACTGATTGGGGAAATTGTTGGAATAATCTCCTGAAGGGTGATTGGTGGAAGAAAGAATTAATTATCTTAGGTGGTACTCTAATAAGTATTGTTTTTCTTCCCTGTATGATCCCATGCCTCATCAGGGTCGTCACGAGAACTGTAATCAACTCCCTCAAGCTCAGTCTTAAAACTGGAGGAAAGGATAGAAACGCTAAGGGCATTTTATTACTACAAGAGCAAGAAGTTGAAGCAAACCAAGAGATACAGACTGCTGAATCAGCTATAGAAACGTACAAGAGATACCAAAAATTAAGACAATTATATACGGTTGAAGAAGAAACTGTTTAAAGATGGTTTAAAGGACTGAAGAAGAAAACTGTTAAAAGACTGTTTGAAAACTAAAGACTGAATGTGTTGATGTGGGCTAAAGCCCAATCAAAGTTTTAGAGGGGGGAGTTGTCATGAGTTTGGTCCTATTAGTTCTGGGGAGAATGGGGAGTTACTTGTTGTAAAGGGAAAGGGCGTCCAGGACTTGGTGAAGACACGAGATAAAAGAGGTGAGGAGTGATTGGGCTAGGGCACCAACCAATCATTCGACGCCCTGAAGGAATGACTGGCCCAGAATGAACCTCGCTAAAGACCAATCAGAGCACCTAGATTCCACCAGTCAGTGCGTGGATCCAAACCCCACCAATCCTGGACCAAAGGGAGTTATAAAAAGGGGGCTTTTCAGTCAGGCGGGCTTCTTCTTTCTGTTTCGTGAATGGTGGGATCGGTTCACAAGGAAGAGAACCCAATGTGTTCGTAGCACGTTGCTATTTTTGAGCTGTCGTGAGGAGGTTTAAGCTTATCTTGGATCCTCCATTCCTTTCATCTTGTTTTTAAATAAACGAGAGCCTTTTTCAATTTTTCTTGAAATCTGGCCTCATTCATTCATCACACAGGTCAAGTTGACAGCAACTGAAAGAGGGTGTCACTTCACGCTTCCTGCCCTTTCTTCCCTGGTTTCCAGCACTTCTCCCTTAATCATATTCAGACAAACAGCCTGGTACCATCTGTACCAGGAAGAGACAGCCCATCTGTCAGCAATACAGTCAGCAGCACTCCTGCACAAACAAGGGTCCAATGTACCTGCAAGCTGCCTCCTCTGACAGCAGCAGCCAGAAGCTGACAGCTTCTGCAACAGACAGCAACAGCCACCTACTGCTTGTTCAAACTGCTCAGGGCATCCACATTGAGCAGGGTACAGCTACAGATGTTCAGAGCTGCAGGAGTGCACCACACCACCATGAAGCCTGTGTTGCAGGTGTGAAGGACAAGAACGAGATCCCTATGCATGACATCCCTCACAAGAACTACATATGGAACCAGAGAACTGGCCGGAATCCAGCAGAACAGTGCAACTGGGCAGACAGCATGGCTTCATCAGCTTCCCTGGGCAGAGATGCAGGGACATGGCACTGGACAGAGCAATATTGTTAAATGCAACCTCAATAGCAGGTCTCTGCTGGCGCACCACAAGACTGCAAAGGATCTGAGCGTTGTGTCCAAGAGAGAGCCTTCACAGGACATTTTTCACACTTTCCCCTTCATAATTCTTGCACTTCACTCCTTTTTCTCACACCTTTGCCTTAGTGTTTCTCATGCTTTCCCCCTACTTTTTTCACACCTTCCCTCTCACATTTCTTACACTTCCCCCATCACATTTCATTGCCCTTTTCTGTCCTCAGTTTCCCATTCTTTCCTCTCTCACATTTCCAACACTTTCCTCTCACGTTGTCTCACTTTGCCCTTCACACTGGCAGCCCTTTTTCTGCCTTCACCACCCTTTCTCCTTGTATTTCTCACACACTTCCGCTCATCTTTCTTTCCTGTGACTTTCCGTGTCACATTTCTTGCCATTTCCTCTCCTAAGGCTTCCCATCCTTTCCCACTTTACATTGTCCAGCCTTTCCCTTCACCCTTCTCCCACTCTGCCCGTCACATTTCCTACCCTCTTTTTCCCTCATGTTTCCCACATTTGTCCCCTCACACTTCTCAAAATTTCCCCAAGTTTCTCATACTTTTTTCATCGTGTTTCATGCTCTTTTCCTCTCCCATTTCCTGACCTTCTTGTCCTCCCATGTTTCTTACTCTTTCCTCATGTTTCCTGCCCTTTTCTCCCCTCATGCTTTCCTCCCTTTTTTCACTCCTGTGTCCTGCCTTGTCCTGTCCCCCTCACACTTCCTCCTTTTTAAATAAGTGCCAGATGACGTTACAAATTGCCTTGTGTTTCTCTGTGTATACAGAACAAAGCTGCAACACTGCATTAATGAACCTATTATCTATTAATCATTTAAACATACAACAACACTGCTCCAGGGCAGAAAGACACAGGGTCTTGGGCAGGATGGCCCCAGGGTGGTTCTGGGGACAGCAACCCCAGGAGGCTGAGGCCAGGACAGCAGCAGCTGCAAGGAGCACTGGGAGGCACCGCCTCTCTGGGACAGCATCCAGGCTGGCATAGCATCAGCCCCTGTATGGCAGGTCTCACACTGGTCCTGGTGGCTGTAAGTGGGGACATCTTGCCCAGGTGGGGCTGACACAAATACTCCAAAGTCATATTGCTTACAGTACCTCAGCTGGATCAAGAAAAACTGAGTTGCATTGTTTAAACTTTTAAAAACCGTAAACAAGTTGCCTAACCAAGGCAAGAGGCAGGGCAAGCCAGTAGGGCAGGAGACAATGCTTGAGTCCTGTTCTCAGGTAATGTGATGGTGAATGGAAAAAGTAAGGTCGGGGAAATTCCCCAAACCAGACCATTTCCCAAACTGCATGTGCATGCTCCACTTTAAGGTGTACAGCTCTGCATATGTAAATGGCTTCTGAGAAGCAGAGAATTCTGGGAATTTAAATATCATGTATGCTTTGTAACCAATAATTTTGGAACTTCGCATGTGTTGTAAGCTCAGGAGCAGTGTCCACCACAACTGACACCTGCTTCCTAATACTCAAATTACAGTGTTAGAGAGTTTTATTCTTCCTGGCATTTTAGTGACATGACAGGTCGTTTCTCACGTTTTGGTTTCCCAGACTGGGATTTGGAAATGTTTCTTTGCTGTATTACACTGCTTCTTCCTTGTACATAACATGAGTTGCCATCTTATTCATTTTATTCTAAGAAATGGGAATAAGAGTGTTCAGATGAGCATTCAGATGTTCTGTTGGTATCATCCTACAGAGATGCCAAGCCTCAGGCAGCAGACACAGTGAAGTGGGGAAGGGCCTGTTTGTTGGGGGACTCCAAGGTGACAAGCTGACACTATGGCAGGAACTGGTTCCTGAATGGGTCATGACCTTTGCAGCCTCTCCATCTGACCCAGCCTGGGGTTGCCTGAGGAAAACTGGCCAGTCACGGCTGCTACTGCACATGGCACTGGCTGGGCATTTCCTGGACAAGATCACAAGGGTTGTGGAGCCATGGGACCACTATCCCCTCAGGAGCTTCCCAGCCAGAGCCTGTACTGTGGTAAAGTAAGATAGAAAACATCTCATGGGTCAGGATGGTGGCAGTTTTTTAAAAGAAATGCAAAGGTCACGTGTGCAAAGAAGAAAACCACTGCCAAAAGGGCTGATGTCCCTGTGAGTCCCAATACTCCCTCCAACCCCACTGGGACACTGGGAACATGGGAGACAAGGGCAGTGTTTGGAACATGGGGATCAGGAGTCCTGGTGGGTCCCTATGAGGACACAGGGACAAGGGAGCTGGTGGATCCCCATGGAGACAAAGAACTAGGGGGGTTGGTTGGTCCTTCATGAGGATGTAGGGACAAGGATGGCTGGTGGATCCCCGTGGGGACATGGAACTGGGGGCAGAAGGGCAGGATGCCTGTGTGAGGAATGGTGCCCCTAGCCATTGGGAGGCTTCACCCCAGAGATTTTTCTGTAATGTCACAATCACGGCTATAAGCCCTGTTTTGAGGCATGAAAAAACAGAAGAGCAGCATGCCTAGGTGTTGGGCACATGTATCTTGGTCTTTGAGCTGAATAGAGTTGTTTCTGAGCTCAGGAGCACCTGAGCATCAGCTCCAAGCCTCACCAGGACTTGGCAGTCTTCAGCAGGCACCAGATGAGGAGGGGCCAGTGCAAGGAGCATCTGAGGGAAATTTAAACAGCTCCAGGAAGTCCGAGTGACCTGAAGTGAGGTGAACAGGAGTGCATAACCCAGAGCATGGCATGGAATGGCAGTGAGGGCCTGGCATGGCAGCTTGCACAGCAGTTCACCTAGGCAGGGCAGGCAGTGCGGCAAGCAGGAAGGATTCCTCTGTGATCATCTGAGAGCAGCCAATAGAGTCAGCAACAGACTCAGTGGGTGGTAAGGAAGAGCACGAAGATATCCTTTCATCCCCAATCTTACTAGCATACCAGTTATGGTACTGACATACCAATCCTCTGTGGATTCCTTCCAACTCAGAATATTTTGTGATTCTGCATGTCACCACATGCGGATGGATGGCATCAGGGACTGCAATGGGCTGCGGGGAGATCTGATAGCATACAAGGGGGACCCTATGGGACTGACAGTGGCTGTGAAGCTTGGAAGTCTGTATGTGGCTCAAATATGGGGTGCCAGCTGAGTTTGGGGAGACACAGGGGACCAGGGGAGCCATATAAGAGCAAGGGGACATATGCCGGGGCTAGCAATGACCTTTGGGTTCAGTGTATCCCCTCGAGTCACCACATCCTCCACACCTCCGATGCCATCAAAGCCATTTCCTTGTTTAACTTAATTTTCAGGAGTGTGACTCCATATTGATCCATCATCAACTGATGGGAGCTCAGCCACAAGGCCAGGTGTGGGGTATCCCACCAGCAGCTGTCACCCCAATTCTGTTTAAGCGCTATGGGCAAGGATTAAAGTTCAGGAGCAGACAGGGAAGAGCATGGGGGGTGTCCCAAAATAGGAATTGTGGAGCTTCCAGGGTGAGTAGGAGACTCAGTGGGTGGCAGGAGTGTTGGACTGGCGGTGTGCCCAGGTTGAGTAGTAGGTGTGTCTGAGGTTTCTGCAGTGGTAGAGGCATTTTCTAATGCATCTCTGCACTGCAATGCATGCAGTGTGGGGTGCATTAGATGGCACTCCATGGACTGTGGAGTAGGGCATCATTCCGCTCATGAAGACTGAGGCACGATTCAGAACACTGCATGTGTGAGGTTTCTGGTGCTGAGGATGCTGGGACATTTGGAGTGCCTGGGAGCTAAGGGCTGGGGCCTAGGCGCCTGCTGGGTCCAGAGATGGGTGATGGGAGCTGACTGGGTCCTGATGGGAGCTAAAGGGAGCTGAAAGAAGCACCAGGGTCCAGGGTTGCATGACAGAAGCCGGGCAGGTCCAGGACTGTTGGTGGATGCTGGCAATATCCTAGGCTGAGTGATAGCTGGAGGGTCTGGGGCTGCAGTGAAGTCCAGAGTTGGTGATGGGACCTGAAGTGGGAAGTTCACATTTTATGACCCTTCTTCAGTCATATTTTCACTTTTCTCTTCATATTCTCCACAATTTTCCCCTATGTTTCTCACAATTTTCTTCTCACATATCCCAACCTTTTCCCCCTACATTTTCTAGGCCTTTTTCTTTCCTCATGTTTCTCACAATTTGCTCCTCCTGTTTCCTGCCCTCTTCTTCCTTCACATTTCCCTCCCTTTTTTACCTCATGTTTCCTGTCCTTTTCCTCACACATTCCCCACTTTTTAAATAACCTGACAGATTGCAGAAGCAGCAGCCTGCTTGGGCCATCCTGACCTTGATTAACAGCTCTTCTTCCATGGGACAGTACATACCAAAGGATCAAATACAGCCATAAATACCTGCACTTTGACATACAGCTCTGAAAACTGGGCTGTGAATGTCTGTGGGATGAATTTTAAGAGCTAGAAACATCAGCTCTACTCTTCTTTATCTTGTGTGGTTCCTTTCTCTCTCCTACCAGCTTACTGTGTAATTGATCCTAAAACTAGTACACAAAAGAAACATATAAATACTCAAGTGTGTTTAATAAAGACAATTCTGCTTGATGACAAAGTGGTGGTCTGTTATTCTCAATTGCTACACAAACAAAGTTAAAAACTGGCTTTGGTATCTTTGTACATACTGGGCATCATGAAGCCATCTCAGGGCTCTGCCTCTGGCCAAGGCAGCCACTTCCATCCCATGCTTCCACCTTCCTACAGGTGGACCTGAGGCAGATGCAGTTGAACCACAGGCAGAAGCAAGCAACACTGCAAGGCACCAATAGCCAGGTTTTATCTCTCTGTGGGGGCAGGGTGCCAGGGAGCATCACATCGATGTATGGATACCGAGGGAAATAGGACTGAACATCTTCCCACCCCAAGGAACTGCTGACAGGCAGGCAGGAGGAGCAAGCAGGAGCAAGGGCCACAGTCCGGCAGCCTCTCTCCTC
The DNA here is from genome assembly GCF_014805655.1 of Passer montanus. Taxonomy (NCBI): domain Eukaryota; kingdom Metazoa; phylum Chordata; class Aves; order Passeriformes; family Passeridae; genus Passer; species Passer montanus. The sequence continues at coordinate 27,897 of NW_024366604.1, forward strand.
AGATTCTCTTGCAAATGAACAGCCTAGTGCAGTGTGTCACTGCCTTGTCCTGGAGTGACACTGGAAGAGACAGCCCATCTGCCAGCAATACAGGTGGCAGCACTTCTGTACACACAAGCTGCCTCCTCTGACAGCAGAATCCAGTAGCTGACTGCTTCTGCCAGGGGCAGGAGAACAGCCATCACCATGACCAGCAACAGCCATCTATTTGTCTCCATTGCCCAGGGCATCCACACTGAGCAGAGCACAACCACAGATAATTCAGAGATTGAGGGCTGCACCATACCATTACTGCAACAGCCTATGCCGCAGGTGCGAACGACAAGAACCGGATCCCTATGCATGACATCCCTCACAAGAAATGCATGTGGAGCCAGAGACAGAGAGACAAAGCAGAATGGTGAAACTGGGCACACAGCATGGCTTCATCAGCTTCCCTGGGCAGAGATGCACTGCACAGAGCAGCATCTGTCTCTGCTGGTATACCACAAGACTGCAAAGGATCTGAGCATTGTGTTCAAGACAGAGCCTTCACAGGAAGTGAAGATGAGAAGCCCAGTCTGTGCAGGGCACAGACTGCCTCTGCTCAGGAAAGCCAGACAAATTTTCCAAGATTTTGAAAAAATCATGTCATAAGAGGGTGCTAGAGCTTCTGGAACCAAATTTTCCAATCATGCCACCTTATCTGAGGAAGAGAAATAGTGGGAAAATTATGGATAGAAAAAGCTGTGCCAAGTGAAGACATCAAGGACAAAGAACTGTCTCAAAATGAAGGCAAAAGACCAAGAACTGGCTGAAAGGCAAGAAAACAATGAGAAAGATCTGTCTCAAGGTGAATACAGGAGATGATGAGTTGGCAACGTGAGAAAACTACAGTGATAAAGAACTGTCATAATGGGAACACAACAATGACAAAAACATGTCCCAAGAGAAAGATGGGAATGACAGATATCCCAAGGCAAACACAGGAGAGACAAAGACCTGTCCAAAAGGGAAGAGGACAATGACAAAAAAATTTACCGAGCAGGAAGATAACAAAGACATGTCCCAAGATGAAGGTCATTTTGACAAAGGCATGCCCTAGTAGGAAAATGAGAATGACAAAGAGGTCTCCCATGGGAAAGACGATGTCCTAACAGGAACAGGAGAAAGACCAAGACCTGTCTCAATAGGAAGGCAGCAATGACAAAGAGCTCTCCCAAAGGGAAGATGACAATGAAAAAAAAACTGTCTCATTGACAAAACAAGAAAGACCAAGATCTTTCCAAATCAAAAGATGATGTCAGCTACAGCACCTGGGACAACTCCTTGGGCCCAGTGAACAATAAGGACCCTCACACTGCTACCCAGAGGTCTCGCTGTCTCAGCAGCATGGTCACAGAGGTAGCAGGAGGCAGCTAGTGACCTGAGCACCTCTTTCCCCAGTGGGTGCCACAGCTGCTGAGCCAGTTCTGGTGAGAGCTCCTGAGGAAGGGGAGCACCATGCACCTCTTGCTGCTGAGGCAGAAGAGGCAGCAATAACAGCTTCTCTGGCCTTCAGTGTGCAGGTGACAGGTGCAGAGCCAGGCAGCTGCACTGCACAGCCCCTACTGCTCACCCAGTCTTTCACCTCACTTGTTGGAAGCCCATGCTCCCAGCAGGCAGTGGGCAGGGACAGTTGGAGAAATCAGTCCTGTTAGTGCCAAAGACCAAGGATGGAGCCTTTGCTAAGGAGGAGGAAGAGTGGAAAGACTGCATCAACTGAGATCTGTCCCTACAGGAAATCTACAGTGTCTAGGGTCTGTCCCAAGTGATAAAAGGTATCCCAAGAGAACAAGACCATGTACTTCTACAGAAAAGGGACTCTCTAATCCTGTCCCCTAGAGGCACAGGCATTTTGCTTGCATAGCCACATACCATTCCAAGCTTTGCCTTGCCAGATGGAAGCCTATGCCCTCAGCAAGCAGTGTGCTCTTTGCTGGCAACAGTCATCCCACTTCAGAAGGGCATTCCAGGCTCTGCACAGACTGTTCAATGGCTCTGTATGGTAGCACAAGGAGAGGACAGAGGATTAGCACCCTACTGCCAGGGCCAGGCTAGTCTCCAGAGATATAGGTGGCCCAGGACCTGTGCAGCATCCTGAGGGAGCCACACAGGCTAATTTTGCTGTGGGTATTTTGATAAAAGTTGATGACTTTGCAACCCAATTTCCTCCCATGTTTCCTGCCCACTCCCCCTCATATTTGCCATACTTCCCCCACACATACTTCTTGCATTTTGCCCATACTGTTTCCTTGCCCTTTCTTCTCCTCAGATATCCTGACATTTTTCCCCTCATGCTTCTCAATTTTCCCCTCACGATTTCTGTCCTAATTCCAGTCATGTTTCCCACTCTGCCTGTCACGTTTCCTGCCCTTTCTCCTCTCATGCTTTGCTCCAACCACATCACCCTCACATTTCCTGCTTCTTTAAATAGCTGGTAAACGGGGGTACAAACTGTCTTGTTTCTTCCCGTGCACAGAGCAAAGCTGCAATACTGCATTAATGGACTAATCTTCTATTAACAGTCATCTAAACATATACCTCACAGTGGAGACCCCCGCCTGCCCCGCGCTGCTCCGGCCCAGAGAGACACCGTGCCTCGGATAGGCCAGCCCCAGGACGCCCAGGAGAGGTGTCGGGAACAGCAGGCACGGCCGGCCAGGGCTTTGGCCGGAAAGTCCGCGGGGAGCGGCGGGAGGCACCACCTCCTCGGAGCAACGGCCTCGGCCGCCATCTTCTGCCTGGCGCCAGCCGTTGCGGCGCGGACCCGCTCAGTCCCGACCGCTGCTCCTGGGTGCGCGCTTTCTGGGAGAAGCAGACGCTCTTTTCTGTCTCCGTAGGGATCTGGCTGCTAGCGGGGACCACCCCCGCTAGCAGCCAGCCGGCAGCAGAGACGTCCCCACTCTTGCAGCCCCCACTCCTTGTCTCCCTCCCTCACGGGATAGCCGTGCCTTCCACGCCCGTTCCGGTTTGGCGGCGCACGGGGATTGGCTTTGCAATCCCGGCGACCGGAAGCGGGACATTTGAACGGTAACGGACTCTCTCGGCTGCTCCGCTGTGGCGTCTCTGCCTCGGGAAGGAGAAACACTCGGGACGGCTCCTGCCGGCAGCGCCCCAAGAAACGGGGTGGGATTCGAGGGTCTTCTGGCCGCTGCGATTCGGGATCGCGGCGCTCCCGCGCCTTTCGCCGGGGAGCCGTGACAGGTCTGTAGGAACAGCAGCCGCTCCGCCTTCCCCGGGGGCTGCTGCTGAGTCGGTTCTTGTGCCCGAAAGCATGCATGAGCGCAATCTGCGGTCTCCCCTTGCAGGTGCTGAGAAGAGCTGCCGGCGTCCTACGAGTTGCAGAATGGCCGGAGATGACTATGAGGAAATTCTCAAGTACTATGAATTACACGGAACAGTCGGCACAGGTGGGCTCAGTCTGTGAATGTAAACAAGTGTATGTGATGTGTCCACTCACCTCTATGTTTATCTGAGAGATTAACTGTTATTTCAGAGGCCGTGGCTCATGTTTTCTCGGTGTATTTTGCGGGCCACAACTGTGGAAATGTAACTGGAAGGCAGCAATTGGTTCTTCCTCTAGCAATGATGCAACATGCTGTGCATATGGTATTTGCTTCAGGGCGACTGAGATCACGGTGAGAAAGCTTGTCACCATGCAAAGATTTATACATTTCTGTTTCAAATTCTAGGTGGGTTTGCAAAGGTAAAACTTGCACGACATCGTCTCACTGGTGAAAAAGTTGCAATAAAAATCATGGACAAGCTTGCTTTACAGGTAATCAAAAGATACTTCAGAGGTGGTAATGTGCTGCTCTTATGGAGCTCTCAGGAGCACGGGTGCAACCTCTCAATGTCGGGTGGTGGTAGATGCTGTAAACTTGAAAGAATTTTAATGGCACCACAAATCCTGTGCCCTCGTGTGGAGAAGGCAATATTCTCTGCCTGTAAAACTGAGGCATATATTAAGTAACTAAATAAACTGCTGTGAGTCAAACAGAGTACTGATGAGAACAGTAGCAATGTATATCTGCCTCTTTGGGTTTTACTGACCAGTGTGTGAGGAGAGCAGGTGAGCTGTGACAGAGCTGGTGCTGGTTTGAGTTTGGGCAGTTCTGATGTGTGGGCTTACTTTGAGGTACAAGCTGTCAAACTACTTGGCACTTTCATACCTTGCTGTTTTGATCTTTTAGGATGACTTGCCTCGTGTTAAATTAGAAATCGATGCCATGAAGGACTTGAGTCACCAGCACATTTGCCGGTTGTATCATGTGATTGAGACACCCAAGAAAATATTCATGGTTTTAGAGGTAAGGAATGGTGTTTCTGCTAAGGCAGAAATCTCTGGGTTTAGCCATAGCAGTAGATGGCAGAGTCCAAATGAAACAATTCTTAGAAAATCATCTGAATGATAAGTGTGTCCGAGGTGCTGTAGCTTTAAAATTAAGCTGATCATGTGTTCTGTCTCTTTGTATGAGCCAATTTCACTATTTGCATTAAACAAACTGACTAAGTCCCACCTCACACTCCAAAAAACAGCACCAGCAGGATATGTGGGACCTGAGAAGTGCCACCGAGTTGTCACGTCTTGGGCAGCTTCTGTCACCTGTGCTGGTAGTGTGATACGGCTGTGGCAAGCATCAGGCAAGAGTTGGGCTCTTGGTCTTGTTGGATCTGTTGCACTGGCCTGGGGCATGCCTGGGTACTGCTGGGATTAAGCAGAGGGAAGGAAAGAAAACAGTGCCTTCCTGCTGTCCAGTGCCTTTGTTCATGTTTACATTTCATGACTGTATCCCAAATGTACTCTTTTTTTTCCTGCTTTCATGCAGTACTGTCCTGGAGGAGAGCTGTTTGATTACATAATTTCTAAGGACCACCTTTCCGAGGAGGAAGCTCGTGTATTTTTTCGGCAGATCGTTTCAGCAATTGCATATGTGCACAGTCAGGGATATGCCCACAGAGATCTCAAACCAGTAAGTCTGAACAGTAGTTGAATTTGCAAAAATAATAATGAACACCCACTTTTATTTCTCTGAATGGAGCTGGTGTGAGTTGTCTTCTCTGTTCTCCTGTGCTTAGAGCTCTTTAGTTAACATTTGCTGAAAGAGCATTATTTCTACTTATTGCTTTGTTCCTCAACTGAGCTTGATGTAGCTGTATCTGGGGAAGGAGCTTTCTCTGGAAGAGAAGCAGAATAGTGCACTCTAGTTGAGAGTGCAGCAGAGACAGATTTGATTTTGACTGCTGGTTAGGCATTTTCGCTATCCCTTTTATTCCAGCCCATACCCAGGGAGAGTTATGGTTTGTGTCTATTGTGCAAACTGTTCTGTTCTGACATTCAAAGGAAAATGTTACTCCCCCAGTGTAAACAAGTAAGGATGGAGGAGGGATGTGCCACAAAACTGATCCTGTGGCTTTGCTATCACCACAAGAATTAAGCATGGGCTTAGGGAATGGAAGCCTTGAGACTATGTCTCCTAGAAGGGGTTAGAAGTTTGCATGTTCAGAGACACTGATAACTGAGAAAAACAAATTCTTTGGGTGCAACTCTTTTACTACACAGCTCATTAAATCCTTGTCTCCAAAGAGCTTCTCTCCAAGCAAAGCCTTCTGTGTCCCTCTTGGTAAGATTAGAATTGTAGCTGGAGACATGATGGATTCATAGGATTGTGAGATAACTTGGTTAGGAATTGACTTCTAGTGGCTTCTGCTTTTATCTCCTGTTTAAAACAGTGTCAGACCAAACTTCTTCATCCAGGCACATCTTGGACCTTTCCCTAGGATGAGGCACCGTAATCTTACTGGGAAACGTCTTAGGCTCTTCACTTACTTTTTTATGAGAGGCATTTTCTTAGTACCAGTCTGAATGTCTCCTGAAGCTTGTTGACTGTCATCCCACCTTGTGCTTCTCTGGAGGGGCTGGTGCTGTCTCTATGCCCCCTTTGTAGGAACGAAAAGGCTGCCGTGAGGTCTCCACTGAAGCTTTGTCACCTACAGGCTGAAAAACTATCTCTCTCTCAGCGTCCTCATGGAAAAAGTGCTCCAGCACCTTGGACAAGCTGGTTTCCATCCACAGACTTTACCTCAGTTTGCTGTCTTTCCTGTGCTAGAGGGTGGGCAGAAACTGAATATGCTGTTCTCAGTGTGATGAACAGAGGGCAAGTGGCTTCCCCCACTTTGCCAGCTCTGCTTCTTTTCACACCATCTGGGATATCTGGCTGCATTTTCTGACAGGGCAGGCTGCTGCCTCACAGTTTTTGCTTTCTGTGTAGCAGTCCCCTAGGCCTCTCTGAGCAGGTAGGAGCTTGTATTCCCTATCTGGGATATAGGATATATTCATTAGTAACAGACCAAAATCTCCAGAGGAGAGCTTCAAGTAAATTATGGCTGGTAATGGCAAGAAGAAATAGGGTGAAAGAAAGTGTGGTTTCTTGGATACCTGGCATTATGTAAGAATTCATTACCACTTTCTCTTTTACTAGGAAAATTTGCTGATTGACGAGGAACATAACCTGAAGCTGATAGACTTTGGACTTTGCGCAAAACCAAAGGTAAGGGTGTCAGTTGCTATCACAGCAGAGCTTAATCAGCTACAATGCATACATAAAAGTTGGAGGCGTGACTTCAGGGTGCAGTGCAGAGCCTTGCCCTGAATTCGAACTGTTGGTATAGTTGTCCCGCTGCTAATTGCTTAGTAGAGCCACGCCAGTGTGAGAGTTTTTTTGTGCAGAATATCAGTTTTCCTCCTCTTGCACTTCAACTTTCATCCCAATATAAGGAACAGATTGCCTTGTGTGTAGAGCATCTACTCCCACAAAGGCTTGCACTGTAAAGCTTATGTAGGTGTCCATTTGCCCCTGATAATTTTCAATGGCACTTGTCATTTTCATACAATTTGTTCATGTGTGGAGATTGTGGATCAAATCAGATAGGTTCCCCTTACTCTTACAAAGCCTGTGGATCCACATGATGGTACTAAGTTAACAAGTTTAAAGTTCATTTCTGTGTTGCTGCTCTGTTTGTCATCTTCGCATATGAGATGGGTGCTGGGAAAAAGGAACTTCATGGAAAGAAGATCTTACTGATCCAAAGTCTGCAGATTGCTTTAGCAATCAAGTTAAAGCACCTTGCAGGAAATTGGGAGTATTAGACCACCATCTTGGTGGTACAATGTGTTCTCACTCTGATCTGCTTAAAGCAAAGCCCAGGCTAAGGAATAACATATTTTTAATATGGAAGCATTTTAGTGGTTCTTCATGAAGTTATTGCCTTAAATATTGATATAAATATCCAACCAGTCTCATGCCCAGTAGCTCTTGGATTACTGATTCCCAAGTTCCATCTATTTTTTTTCTGCTCACAAAGGGAAATATTCCTATCACAGGAGAAGCTGCAGAAAAGGCTGCTGGGAGAACATGTGAAGGAGCAGCTTGGAGTCTTGAACATTTATGGGAGTCTCCTGGTTTTGGACAGTTTTTGCCTGGTGAAGCTATATATTATACCAAAGCAAAATGTTAGGTATATAGACGGCATTGGAAAATGAAGCCTCTGAGGCCTCTAATATGTTGTTGCTAGAAGACACCATTTGTGCTACAGCCAATGCTTCTTTGTCATCAGTTTTGTCTTATTCTAGGGTGGCCTTGATTACCATCTGAACACCTGCTGTGGAAGCCTAGCTTATGCAGCACCAGAGCTGATCCAGGGCAAAGCATACATTGGCTCAGAGGTAAGTGATACAATTGTGGGTTAGGGTATTTTTTTTCCGTGCACACCATGTATTTAAAGCTGGTGGGATTCTGATATACTCCCTTGGTGTCTTTCTTCTCTGTCATGTTGCCTCAGTGGCAGTCAAAAGCTGTGTGACTGAGAGCAGTCACAGCCTGGAATAGTTCCTGACCACAGATTCTGCACCTGGCTTCTTCATCTCTGATTTATCCTTCACTGTCCTCGGGTGTTGCTCTACAAAAAGTAACTGCCTTCCACCACATTATTCCAAGCAGCAAATTGTTATGTTAATTTTCCAAGTCTTGTGGCAAATTTCGATGCAATCTTAGTTTCTTGTGTACTTTGCCTTTGAAGTCTTCTATGAAAACTTTTTACTGTGCTCTTTTTACTGTGCAGTGTAGTAAAATTAAAGAGAACAAAAACTGTAGCATTTATTCATCTTTGATTCCATGTCCAGAACATTGGGATCTGCTACATGCTTTGTCAATCCATTAAAAATGCTGCAATTTCAATCTCCTCAAACTTCCTAACTGTCTGTGCTGTTGGATGGAGTCAGTCTTTTTTCCCTTTACCTCCTTTGCACCACTGTCCCTGACCTCTAAGTCTTGCTTTCTTTTAGTTTTTCACAAAGTCAGTGCTTCTCAGACCTCCTTTATCTTTATGACTGAATTGGGAGTTGCAGTATGAGGCACATAGACCTTGTCATGTCTATACAGAAAATAAATGGTGGAGCTTTAAATCTGAGTGTTACTGTACTGACTGCTGTCATAATCATGAACACTTTTGAGTACAAAATCCCTTCAGATGAATTTGATTTCCTTTTTGTCAGTGAATCCCTTGAAGGTTGAAGGTAATGCAGCAATGTGGTGACCTAAGGAAAAGGGTAATGGTTTTACTAGTGCTCTAGTTTCAATGAATTGAAAATTGTGTGCTTTCACTTGGACTGTAAGAGTTCTGTCCAGGGTTAAGGAACATGCTTTCCACAAGTTTCATGTGAGCTTTGCCAAAAGAAGTCAATATGCTCAGTCTCTAAGCCATTTTAAACAGATGAGGTTTGTGAACTCTCACTTTTATGTTTTAGGCAGATATTTGGAGTATGGGAGTACTGCTGTATGCTCTGCTGTGTGGCTTTCTCCCCTTTGATGATGATAATGTCATGGCTGTCTACAGGAAGATCATGGTGGGTATTGATGATACTAGAATACATGAAGAACAGGAATCACAAAGCATTATGGGAAACTTTTACTTTCTGATTTGAGCAAAAAAGGCTTATCTGCTGAATTTTGTTATGCTTTGCTTCTCTTTTGATCAGCATTTTAAGGATTGGTTTCTGTTTTCCCTCAGCCTGTGCAGTACTCTAGCTTGGTCCTATGATACAGTAGAAAAGTGAGTTTCAGGAAAAGCATTTTCTTGCTAGTGGGCTGGACTTTTGTATCGGAGTGTTCATCTGTCTTCTCCCTAAAAATTACTAAAAATACTCTTCTTGAATGTTGGCCACTCTCATGTCTAAGAAAAGCAGGATTCTGCATCTGCTATTGTACTTTCGTTTTCCAAAAGGAGTTGAATAAATATTAAACAGTATAATTAAGTTATTGATTATTTCCCTGTAAACTCCTCTTGATGTGGCTAAACAGCTGTTGTTCCTCATCACACATGCACCTCTGCCAGTCACTTCTGAGCTGCCATAAAAATCTGTGTTGATGAAGCTTGGTCTGAGTAGGATGATGAACAGCGGTGCAGAGTAATGGCTTTGTATTCCTCTACCTCATTCTCCTCTCACCAAAAGTTCTATATGTCTTTAAAAAGACATCAAAAAAACCCTTGAGAGTATTCAAGGACCACTTTGGCAGAGAGCAACTGACACTGGTTTGCACAGGAAATGTTTTCAAAGTGCATAACAGTCTGATCTCTATGAAGCACCTGATTATTTCAACAGAGTGTATTTTAATCTGAAATTGGAGTACACTTGAATACCTTGAGAGAAGAAAGTACTTTGACTAGGAAGCTTAGTTTGAGTTATTGAAAAGAACTTTAAAAAATAAAGAAAAAGGAAAAAACAAGCCAAGACTACCTAATCCAAAGAGATTGTGTAAAGGTGCTAATGTTCAGCTGAGATGCCAGTAAAATTACACGACTTCCCAACTCATATAGTTGTAGAATATCTTGATTTGGAAGACAGCAACTCCCTGTTCTTTGCGGGACTACCTAAACTAAACCATGTGATTAGGAGATCAGGAGTCTTGTCCAAATAATGCTAGCAAGCACTTAGTTTCTCAGTGAAGTTCCTATGAAGTGTAAACAACATGGTTGTTGAGCTGCTTTTCCCTCTCTATTTGTGGTGTGAACTGTGTTGTCTACCCAGGTCAGAGCACATTGAGAACATGTCTACTTGTAAGCATGCTGTCATAGGATGACGAAACCCTTTTTGATGCTCATTACACCAAGATGCAGAACCTGGTAAATGATACAGCTGCTTAAGGCACCCACTGAGCTGAGAACTCAGATGTGAAATGGAGATCTTAATTAAGAGTATCAAAAATTATTCTGTGTAGTTACCATTATCCAGCCTGGACAGGAACTATGAACTGAGTTGTTTTGAGCAGCTCAGTGTCTGCCACTGGAATGTGTTGAAGTGAGCTGAAACTACAAATGAAGTTTTAAAGCTTAGTCTGGGAGCAGTCAAAAACTAGTCATGTCGCAGGTGTTAAGATGCATACTTGCTATTTCCACTCTGAATTTGTTTTAATTTTATGTGGTTGTAAATTGAAAATTATTTCAAATGAGGACAACCAATATTATGGAATTAGTTTCACACATTTTAAATCCTGAAATTTATTGTAATTTCATCTCAAACCTGTTGCTCCAAGTCAAATCTGCTGCTTGAATTTAATTAAAATCATATGCCTTACATGCAGTGTTAATTCCCTGGACTGTTCTCTTCATTTGTGAATCAGTGGCTTGACTTTTTGACTGAAAAATTAAGCTGTGGTATAACTACTGTAAAAAAAGAATTACTTCTGGTATGACCTTGTGTGCCTGGCAGATATCATAACCTATTTACCATTCAGTATTGCCCACAGTACGAGATGGGAATTGCTCTTTGTTATGTTCTGTGGCATTATACTAAAGCCAAAATGTAGATTACCTGTGTTACTTAGTTTCATAGTAAAGCTGTGTTGAAAAACAACCTATAGAACAATTCATTAATAACTTACTTGTAGTGTCTGTAAAGATGTAACTTAAAGTCTTTAATCTGTAATGTCAACGCAATACATACTGTACTTAGAAATGTGGCTGCATATAATACCAACTGATTTGTTATTAAGGCATTTGTCTGTAGAAAGAAAACTTCCATTACGAAATGATAGTTATGTTACTTGACAATGTACTGATTTTTATTTTTTTATTTTTGTACTGATTTTTATTTTTCTCTCAGTTTTCATTCAGAAATAAATGATTCTTAGTGGTGACTTTGGTTTGGTTTCTAGCTACTGTTAGACCTCACATCTGGGAGTTGTTTTGTTTTTCCAATATTCTTCTAAACAAAAATTAAAGAAAAACAACTGTAAATAATAACTTATTTTTTTTTGTATCTTGAAAAAAATCTCACTTGCTAGATCTGTAACCTTTCTCCTGTCTGCTATATGAGATTGAAAGTTTAGCATTAGATGTAACCTATTCAAAAAAGAATATCCTAATACTGAGGATAGTGTAATTTCACTGTCTGAAAAGTAGTGATTTTAGGGAATCTTCACATTGCGAAGTGCTAATATAATCCAGTATGTTTGTACTTCTAGAACTTCAGTACTAGGCTGATAGGATGAACCAAGGCAATGGAGAAAGGAGCAGGTTAGCTGCAAAAGTGGGTAGAAATGGGCACAAGCAGAGTGGACAAAAACTGCAGCTGGTGATTCAAACATGGCATTTTCCGTACTAATGCTGCTGGGTTCTAGTACTACCATGACATTTATGCAAGTAATTCTTTAAACTAAATTCACATCTTCCTGCTGTTCTTTTTTTACAAAGTACAGATATCACTATTGTCCAAATAATTTAGTAGCTCCTTTTGAGGCTCAGTTAGTTCTAAATCCTCTTCTTTTTTTGCAGAGAGGAAAATACAGTACTCCAAACTGGCTCTCTCCTAGCAGTACACTGCTCCTTGACCAAATGCTGCAGGTAAAGATTATTGTTTCTGTTCAATAAGTGCATAAAGTACTGTTTAGTTGGTTCAAAATATTACATCAATGAAATATTTTAAAAACATTATGTGTTTAAATAAGAAGTTAAATTCTTACAATTTTTTGAAGAAAATATTACCATTGCCTTCAGCAAAAAAATCTTTGGGACAAATGTTTGATTTCAAAAATAATTAACAAAGTTTACATGATTTAACAAAGTCTTCAAACAGCATGCATTTGGTTCTTCATCATGTGCTATAAAAGCAAGAGTTGTTTTGTAGCCCAAACATATGTTTGGGCTACACCTGAGGAATATAGCCAACGCTGCATATCCCCGAGATCTATTGTAGCTGTAGGTTCCATAACTGCTCTTCACAGCTAAGATCTTCCTTTTGTGAAGCTCTGAAAAAGTATTGGTCTCTGGTTTTGTCCCTAACCACCCTAACATTCTGTGTGGAAGATCGTTTCTTCTCTTTTTGTCCACAATTGAAATATCACTTTGATTTTTATGGCATACCAGGTCAACCCAAAGAAGCGGATTACAGTCCAACATCTATTAAGTCACCCTTGGCTCATGCAAGGCTTTTCTGATACTGTTCAGTGGCAAAGTAAATACCCAGTAAGTACTTTAGTCAGATAGATACTAAAGCATTTAATGTAATATTTGCTGGCTTACTAACATCCTCGTGCATGGTGCATGGTTTAAAATTGTTTGTTACAAGATGAACTTTGAGATGATTGTGGTTCTTTTCCGATTCTTTTAGCTGTCAAAATATTATTACTTCGTCTTGATTTGTCTTGAGAAAAAATTTCAAATGTGTTTTCCTTATATTCTGCAGCTGAATATGCAGAATAACTGAATTCTCATCAAAAAATGAAGTACCTCCACATATGAATGACCAACTCCTTCCCTAGGCTGATTCATCAGTACTTTCTTTAATGTGTAAAACACAAATATGTTGAAGGTCATGCTGGATGTGGTTATGGTTTATCTTGTATGTAGTCCTGAATGAAAATTGGAATTTTCCAAAATTCCAATGAAATTAAATGAAATTAAAAATTTTCCAATTTTTAATTGGAAAAGTAAAACTTCATTGAAAGAATATTCGTCCTGTCTCTCTGTCACTTGTTTTACTTATGTGAGAGATGAAGACAGTATGGAGAGGGAAAAAGCGAAAATAATCTGGCTGTCAGCAGAAGGTGCTGCGAAGTTCCTGCATGTTGACAGCCAATGTTTCCCATTGCCACCAGATGCCACTGTTACCCTAGATAAAGACAGTTTGACTGTGCTCACACCGTCAGTGCAACCTGGCTGTGGTAGAGATGGTCATAGCTTGTAGCTTTGGATAATTATAGGCAGATGAAAGCATACCTTCCATTCTAGTAAAAATCTTACTGGCTTTTGGGTGGCTTATTTGAATTTATAAACTATCACCTGTGAGGATTAAGGCTGTGATGTTGTTGAAGTTGTATGACTTTTTCAGTCTGTTTCCTACAATGTTTAGCTGTGATGCTAAACATTTGGAATACAAGGTGTAAAATCATCTATTGACTATTGACTCAGCCCACTGGGTTTCACAATAGTGTCACTGTCAGGTATGGATTATGGGGTAAATTGAAAACCTCACATTTCAATATCCATTGTTGTTGCAGCTGGGAGATCTTGATGAGGACTGTGTAACAGAGCTTTCTGTCTTTCATGAGCAGAGCAGGGAGACTATATTGCAATTAATAAAAGAGGTAAGAAGTTTATGTCAGTAATTTACAGTAATTAAGTGCAGTAATAGAGTAAATAAATGTACTCTGTTATCAGACCAATCCTTACATATTCCAAAGTATGACATTTTACATATATTTCAGATTTAAGGAGGCTCTGCAGAACTTTAGAATCTGGCTGTAGCTTGTAACTACAAGCTACTGGTTCAGAAGTTCAATTTTATTTGTTTCTTGTACTCCTTTAATTGTGATCTTCATATTTCCTAAATCTTACCACTAGGGTAAAATCCTTCTGAATCTCTGAAAGTCAGAAGAGACTTGTAGAAATTTATAGTTTAACAACAGATACCATTTGCTGGGTTAACTCTTTGCTTTGAAATTGTTCATTAAAAAGTAGGAAAAAAAATCAACAACATCCAGGCAGTCTACAAAATACAGGGGCTTTTTGAGTTGCTAGTCACTAGCTAGATTTTTAAAAATAGTGAGTATGTTTAGTCATTTTTGATCACAAATGACAAATGTTTAACTGAATACTTCTGGAAAAATTGTGCAAATGTTAGCAGTAACATTGCAGGCTGTTAAAAAGACTTAAAGCATAATGTAAACTCCAGCTTTTACCTGAATCTGAAAATTCTGTATTACAACTGAATTTTCTGCTTCTTTGTACTTCTTAGCAGTGACAATAGTTTTGGCTTTTTGAAAACACTTGGATTTTCCACATAACTGTAGCAGAAACAGACTTTTAAAATGTGTGTGATACTTATAACAGGCTTGTGGAGTTAATTCTCTTTGTTCCTTAGTTAGAGCAAATAATCAGAATAACCTGTTTAGAGAGGGGAAATAAGTTCCAAATAAGTTTGTGATATTTGCATAGTCCTTTCCTGGAAGACTTCTAATCCCTTATAAGTTATTCAAACTAACTACACTATACTGCAAACCCGCCAAAAGTGGTGTCTGTGTTCCTCACACACACAGAGTTGCTGAAAATCATGCAAAAAGTTGGCAGTTAGGAAAGAAGGGGCGTTTGGAGTTACTTCCAAAAATTCATACTGTTGTTGAAGTATTGCATAAACCGAATTACTAGGTTTGCATTTCCTTCAGTAGATAGATCTTCACTCCAGCATTTCCATGCTACTGCCTGAACTACAAACTAACTTGCAAAGAACAACCAACATAGTGCCTTTTTCTTGATTTCAGGCATGTAATGCAAGTCACTTAAAGTCTGAAATTACAGTTATGTGTAATTAAGGGTTGCATATCAGGTAGAAAAACTTGTAGATACATAGAAATACTCAGAAGGCTGAGTATTTGACTTGCAATGTTTCCAATGAGATTAAAATACTTTTTCTTTCTTTTTCTTTCTCCATGACCCCACAGTGGAAATATGACCACATGTCAGCAACATACCTCTTACTTCTATCCAAGAAGACTCGTGGCAAGCGTGTTCGTTTAAGGTTTCCATGTCGAACAGAGCATGCCAGTACCGTGATGTCGACAGTCCTTGAGGTAAACTTGAGTTCAGCAGGACAGCATCTTGCTTAAAATCCAGGTCTGCATTGACAAAGCTCTGCCTGGGGAGACATTCTGGTGCTCTAAACATCAGGAAGAGAGCATAAGTCTGAGTATAGCTCAACTGGTTAGAGCATGGTGGTAATAACACCACAGTGGTTTTGATCCTTGTACAGCTATTCTGGTTTGAAAGCAGAATCAGTGAGATACTCCAAGTCAGAAATACAATTTATTAGGAAAAGGGGGGAAAAAATCAAACAAACCATAATGCATGCAATAATACAAAAGAAAAACCACTGACAGAGTCAGAATACAACCTGACACCCTGTTGGTCAGGGTGTTTGTTGGTAGCAGTCCAGTTGGATTGGTGCCTGCAGTCCTTCTAGAGTGCCAGATGTGGTTCTGTTGGAGCAGTGATCCTGAAGAAGGGTGTAGTCCTCTTCGGAAGATCCAGTGGAAAAGGCAGCCTTTCTTCTGGGAATCCAGTGGAAGGACTGCTTGTTGTGTCCCAAAACCCCAGATTATATCCAGAAGGGGATATAATGATGCTCCCTGCGCGGAGCATCTCACAAAGTGTTATCATCATTCTATTAGTCATGCGGTGGGTCCATTCAACAGAAAATGGCTCCTGGAGAGAGTTGTCTCTGACTCATGTGGAAAGGTGTTGTTGGGCCCATTAACAGGAGATAAGGAAAAAACAATGCCCCTCCTGGTTTCAACAGCTCTTGAGGATGGGAATAGAATACATCTGTATATTGTAACCTAGGACAACAGCCCATTCACTTGAGTTGGACTTGGTGATCTTTGAGGGTCGCTTCCATTTCAAAATATTCTGTGAACTACACAGTCAGCCAAAGTCTTGGGCATTAAAGAGTTCAGTCTCATTAACATGATTTAGCAAGCTAGGCTGCTTCTCTGGATTGGCTTTACTATAATAGTCATCTGTGAGGATTTGATGCATCAAGTATCACACAGAATCCCTCTTTGCTAATGAGCTCAAGTCCCCTCTTTTGTGGCCTCGATGATTCCACATCTTGTTCTGTGATGACTAACTGCACTCTGTTTGTCTTTGTTTTTTTCTGCCTTGAGGGTTGCATTTGGTAAGGAAAATCTTTTGCTACCTCATGATATGTCACCTGGGCAGTGTTCTCTGAGATGACATAGGCACTGTGGGAGCTGGTGATCAAATCAGAGGGAGTCATCCCTTTCTCATCTGTTTCACTTGAGAACATAATCCTATACAGGAAGCTGTTTACTTTGAGTAAAGTAAATGTGTTGCTGCTGTTTTTCTGATTATTGGGATTCTGAAGTAGTTTTGTATCTTAGGGAAATTTCTATTCCTGTAGTTTGGTAGTGATAGGGCCTTTCAGAAGGTGGCTAGAGTTGCTAAATTCCTTGTAATGTTGTATATAATACACAAATATATGTGACATCAGCCATACTAGTCTATTCAACAAATTCCAAAGCATTCAGTGGAGTTGCAGACTTGTATAAGCTGTTTCCCCTTGAGATACAACATCTGTGAAATGGTCTGAGTATGCTTTCTGTGTTAGCAGCAAGCACTCAGAATAAACACTTTGTGTATCTGATTCAGTTGCGTGTAAATCATTTCAGTTCACCCATACAGCTTTTTTGCTATGAGAATTCTAGGACTACTAGAGCTGCATAATAGATCATGAATTGCAAGTTTTCCTGAATATACATAATGTGATTTCCATGGTCATGGTGGGTTAGCCTTCTACACTCTGATGATTAAGGTGGTGGTGTGCTAGGTTCAGTTGTGCTGAACTGTGAAGCTACTTCATCTCTAGTAATGTCCAAGGTAAATTGGCAAACGCTAATAATTAACATCTGCATTATGCCTTCCCAGATGATGGTGAAATTCATGTCTACACAATGCAGCAATCCGTTAGTCCTCCTGCAGTGCTCAGAACACATTTAACTTGCCTACGCATAGCTCCCAGGTGAACATCAACTGAATTTGCTAAAACACCCAGCTAGCAAAACTCTCTAGCTGGACCTGATCTAATGTGAAGACAACCAAGCAAACAGAACCTTTTACTTAGCCATTTCTGAATTTGGTGGCACAAGCTTGTATGTAATACTGCTTGACTTCAAGCAGTTTAATGCAAAAGAATATTGCAAAATAGTCACTGTGCCATGAATTACATCTAGAACACAGCAGCTGAGGTATCCTAATCATGCATTCATGTTTAACGGAATGTGCTTTCAACTCAGTATCAGCTTCTTGTAGTTAGCAAACCTCTGGTCAGGGCTTTTCAGTAAGGCATCATATAAGCTCTAGAGTTTATCAGACAGCTCTCTATTCCAGTAGTAATGAGAGATCTGCTCATTGTGATATCCTTGATCATGGGGCCACAGAAACTTTCCTACCAGCAGAACATAGGTTACTAAAATGTCATCCATTCCAGCTTTTTTATAATGGTGTCCATTTCAGCCAAAGACTGACAATTTGAAATGACTGTGTATAGTTTCACTGTAATGGTATGAAGCAAGTCCTTGGGAAGAGCTTCCTGTAAGTAACAAAACTATGTTAGAGAGTAAGGATGCTTTGATGTATACCTGCTTGTATGTGATGTGAACCATGAAGGTTAGCAACCTTGGCTGAAGTTACGAATCCCTTGATTTAATAACTGACAGCTTTTGGGGAGGGCAGAGCTAGCCATCAGATGAGGGGTTTCAAATGCTAGTTCCAATTAGTATTGTGGATTCAGTAGTCATATGTTTTGGATATATGTGTTTACCTTTATCCAGCCCCTTTTAAACATTACTCCATTCTTCTCTTGGACTCTTTCCAAATTATTACTAGGACTTCTGATAAAAAGAGGTTGTGACCCAAGCCTTGAACTCAAAGATGGCTATTTCTGTGAGTTGCTTCTCTTCATGACACCAGTCAAGAAAGATGATTTGGCAATGATGCTTTGAGAATAGTTTCACATCTGTTTTTGATACAAATGACAAATCTACAACAACATTAAAGTCATATTATAAAACCTAGGTTGCCATCATGGGAACTTTCATTATTAGGAACTGATTTAGACTTTAATGGTACTCTTTTCTGATGAAATCTTACTTTTAAGTGTACAGTGGAATCTCAACTGAATATTTCTTTTCAGTATGAAAAAACTGTGATGTGTGAAAATATGCCAGAGTGCAGTGAAGTGCCATGGGCATTTGTATTAATGGAATTTACGGACACAGCTTCACTGTTTAAAGAATCTCCATTAGAAAAATTTGGTATAAATACTCATGGATTGAAGCAGGTGTTTGATACAGTGTTCTTAATCCAAAATATCTTATTTTCATTCTAAATAAAAATTAGTGGATATGGAAATATTTGGTAGACCCTAGCCTAGTGGAGTTACAAATGGACTAAAGAAGTTTTTTAAATATATAGGTGAACATACATTTTGCCTTCCTCTAGCTGTAGGTAATTTGACTAAAACTTGAGCTTTGATCATCTAGAAAATGAGTAAATAAGGATTTTAAAACCAAATGGGAAAAATAATGTGCAACAAACAAGGTCTCAGACCTATGCTAGAGTTGGACAAGTCTCTGAAGAAGTGCAGCCTCTTTATATTGGACAGGAAAATCAAATGAAGCAATGAAAATTTTACAATTAAACCAAATGGAAATTCCTAGCTGTGCTTAGGTGAGCTGGTGAGGAATAGCCTTAAATGTGCAAGCTAAAGAATTTAGAAGAGCTGGTAAAGAAGCGGCAAATTACTTGCAAACCTTATAAGCAAGTTGTAGAGGGAATCAGAAGTATTGAAGAGTTTTTAAGCATTGCTCTATAGTCAAGCATTGTATGATATTTTTACCCTGCTTCAGGATTTCCGTGTCTGTAAAGTTCCTGAATGTGATCAGAATACAACAAAGGATGGCTTTTTTCTTTTTGTTACATCTCTTGTAGCATTCAAGGCCTGATGCCCAACTGGAGGATACGGAATTCACACTGTCAACTCCAGTGAACAGAAAAGTGGCATCAAAGAAGCATAAAAACAAAGAGAATGTTGAGACAGTGTCAGCTTTAAGAAATGAAACGCCCTTTGCGCTTCCTGCTCCTAAGACTCCTCTTGCAAAGAGTCAGATTGAGACACAGGTACAAGCCGTTCCCCTTCAGGCACCTGCTTTCAAAGGTATGTAGAACGTAACTAATGAAAGCTTAGAATATGTATGTTGCTTGGGAATCAGTGAAACTCAAATATAAGCACAATATTTCTTCATCCAATACATCTATGAAACACTTATGCAACACCCAGTTTGTTCTAGTACATCTGGTAGGGTGCTGCAAGAGTCTTAACCATCCATCAGGGCATGTTGCATTGCTGCTCACAATTATCAAGTGTGAGCCCCTTTTGGTATACCCTAACAAGGAGCCAAGCACTCCATTGTTGTTAAAGTTTGCACCTGGTTCAACTTTTCCATGAAGGTTGAGATTGCAGTTTCCTCAACACTGTTTTTCCTTTGTGATTATCTTGAGTGAAAATAAAAGCGTACTTTTAAAAATTAAAGCATACTGCTTTCATTGCTTGTTCTAAGAGAAATCTAGCTTTTGGATTTCTTATGGTTGCATATCTGCATTTTCACAGGGGGAGTCCAGTATAGCAGTGAAAATGCTTCTGTGAACAAGATGCAGGTGTTGCAGCTATGCAATAGACCACAGAAATCTGTATAAATTTTGTCAGCTTTTCTGAGTTACCAGAACTTTCTGTCATCAGTCTGTCTAGTCATCTACATATCCCATATGTTCATTACCATTTCATTCAATGATTACCATTATAGTTTTGGTGTTGATACTGTAAATGCTAGCTCTCACCTTCAAATGCCAAAGGAGACGCATTTCAGGTGCTAAGGAGCATTGGTTCAGGAACAGTAAGTCTTTGCAGGCTGATCTGAGGAATAAGGGATTTTGAACATACTGCTATTTAATGAGATCATTTATAAAGAACAGCAATACAAAAACTAGTTTATGAGTTTGCCTTAAGATTGTACATAACTTATAAGTCTGACATCTGTGTATGTCTAAAAATAAAAAAGATACTATCCAAAATGGGAAATGTAGAAACACTTCTAGCTCATTTATTTATTGACGTTTCTGAGGATTAAAGAAAGTTAATTCTTCACTGTGTTGAAAGATCTTTGATTCAGGAAATAGAGAAGTGGAAGTGGAAGAATGATATTCACTGGAAATTTTGAGGTTGTTTGTCTGGAGCCAGGTGCAATTCCATAGAGAGCTGAAACTTTGAACATTGAAGTTGGGTTTAATTGTGACAACTTCTTTGCTGACTGTTTCACTTGGTGTTTTCTCCTGCGCATTTAAAACCATGCTCTGCATACACTGACTTTTTACACTCTTGTGTGGCATGTACATTGTATATTACACATGATTATGTAAACTTACACCCTTCATATAAGGCGAACGGATCACTGAAGAACACAACTAGTCAATGCAGTGGATTGCTCCATATTTATTCATAGACCAGCAGCAGAGCAAGAAACCAATTCTAAGTCCTCAAATTTCTAATATTGAACTGCAATGGTTACTCCTAAGGTTTGACTTGTAGAGTATTTTCCCTGGGGAAATCAGTCACAGTTTTAATTTATAGAGTAGAGGTAGTATTAAAAACATATTTTATAATTCCCAAAATATAGACCTGAGATAGAAAAGGGGATCTGGTGTTAGAACTAAGTTGTTAATTATGAGAAATCGTCAGTGAAGAAAAGAAAATCATTTTACACAAAGACATATCTAGTTTGGCTTGGACATTTTCTTTCAGAGAGCCAGTTCACTGCAGTCACTCCAATTAGGAAACCTGCCAACCCAACAAATGCAGATGAATTGTCAGCAGCTGAGATTCTTCCTGAAGGAAGGTAAGTGTCCAGTTGTTTGTGTACATTCCTGATTAAGAGCAGGTCTACCTTAATCCATGTGCTGCCTGGGAAGCCCTGTTACAACAGCAAGCTGCTGTTCCTATTCTTTTGGTAAAAACCTTTCTAAAACCTCTTTTTACAGTCACTAGAAAATAATGAAGGTAGAAAAAAGTTTTAAAATTATGCAACTCAATACCATCTATTTTTCATAATGTACGTGCCTTCTTATTCCAGGTCTCCAAAGGACTGCAATTTCTAGATACATCTCTGGGTTTAAACTTCAACAGACTTACAAACAGAAACTCCTGTAATACATTGCACTTAATTTCATTTTCTTTGTTCTGTCATGTCTGCTGATATTTTAGTGACATCTTTGAAATAATAGTTTTTCAACACGGAGGGAAAAATAACATTAATTTGTTCATGTAACAGGTGTCAGTCAGTGGAATTAGATCTCAACCTTGCAGATGTGGATAGCAGCCAAAAGAAGAGAAAAGCCAAAATATTTGGAAGTCTTGAAAGAGGCCTAGATAAAGTGATCACAATGCTTACACCAAGCAAGAAGAAACGATGCACTAGAGACTGTCCAAGGAAACTTAAGGTATGGTTGCCGCAAAGGTCTTGCATAAAGGAGGTATTATTACAATATTAAGAAATTATATTAGTTATGTATTAATTGTTATCTTACAGTAATTATGATTGAAAACATCCAGTAGCTTCAGCAACAGTTTTGTGAAAGCTTCTGTGACCTGTCTTGCCTGAATTCTACAGTCAAGTGTTCTTACAGTATTGCTGATAACAAGACAGTGCCCCAGTTACCACATTCAGTTATCTGTTAGTCTGGCTTCAGGCAACAGATCCAGGGAGGTGTTTGGCCCTTGTTGCTTGTAGCCCATCTAAACCAAATATGAAGGAAGCAGCATGGTTTGAAAGGAGCCCTACTGGCCAATTTTTAATCATGTTATTTGTATAGACATGACTCACTAAAAGCCTTTTCTCATTCTACTGGAGAAAAGGCACGAAGTGTGCCCAGGTTAATGGCCTGTGCACAGGTGGGTGAATAAGAAGAGACAGTTAACAGGCTGTGCTGAACTAGGGGGCTGAAATGGACATAGTTGTGGCTTCAGAACCATCCACCTACAATGGAGACCATTGAGCAGGAGACACGTTGAGCCCTTGTGACCCACAAAAACAGTGCTCCAATTCCATTCCACATGGCAACATTCAGAGTGAAAGCACATATGTGGTGCTTTAAAGGTTTTAGATGTCCACAGGCAAGGTTACCATAAAAAGAAACATTGAGTACTTGCAGTGGGCAACTCTCTGTTAAAGGGCACAGAGACACCCATCTGCTGGCTTCATAAAGAGTGACAGGAAGTTTGCTGGCTACCAGACACTAGGATCCATTCCTTTGAAACCTGCTTTAGGGGACCCTGACTTGACAAGGGGATTGCATGATCTCCAGAGGTCCCTTCCAACCCTAGTGATTCTGTATACATCATTCAAATGCAACTTATATACTTCAGAAGCTATACAAGAAAAAAATTGTACTTGAATATTTAGGCAACATGTTTGAAAAACATAATAACCATGAAAGAGGGCAGGTTGTTTATCGAGGCATAAACAGTTGTGTAGAAGCCAATGATGTGCCCCTTCAACTGACTGGCTGCTGGAATACCTACTACACACTGAGAACTGTCTGTCAATCATGCATGTTCAGGACAAGATGTTGGGCTACAAACCTGACCAGCCGCTCAGACAGGAGTCTAGACTGTGCAAATAATCCAGGAAGCTAGATATTCTTTCTCTAAATGCCTTTAGTCTCCTGCCTCAGTTTCTCATGTCTATAGTCTATGCATGTCTAGAGACACTGTGCTACAGTATGGCAAGACAGTGTTACAGCAATTATGTCAGAGAGTTGCATACCTTTAAATCCATATAAGGACCATAGGAAGCACTCTTCTACTGACTTTGCATCCTCAATCTATGTGTATTTTTCAAGCTTTTTTTCAATCTTTTCTTCTCTTGGCTGCTTATGTGATGTCAGAAGCCAGATATAGGACATTTTGGTATGTTACCATTGTCATACTCTTCCTCCCAATATGTCTGGGCATCTGCTAATTGTTCAAGAGGTGATTTAGTGCACAAGATCGTTAAATGAAATACTAGATGTGATTAAAACCGCCTATAACAGTAAATTGAAAAGTAGTAAGTAACTTCTTTACACGTTAAAAGTTGCCTGGTGTATGTCCTGCTTCTTATCATCAGAGGCACTCTGTTTCAGCTTTTGGCCATTTCCCAGCTCTGGACCATACAGCAGGATGATAGTTTTGGGATATTGAAGCATTTGTCACCATGGTTAGCTGTTCTGAAACTTAGTGAAAACTTTTTGCAATGTCTTCAGTTTTAGGAGAGAGATTTTTTTTTTTTTAATTCCTTGTTTTAACAAGGCGATGTTACTTTCAATGTTACTTTTAGGCACACTGTAACATTACTACCACTCATCTGCTGAATCCAGATGAACTGTTGAATGAAATAATCATTGTTCTTTCAAAGAAGCATGTGGAATATGTTCAGAAGGGGTAAGTGTAAAATATGATTAGTTCAACGTGTATTTGCCTAAATGGTTGCTAGTCCAGTCCTTAAAAAGCAAAGTATTAAAACTTGGTTTCTTGACGCTATTGTAAAATAATCTTTATAGAAAGTGTACAAAGCACTAAACAAATGTATGCAATAAAACATGCCCAAACAGTGCAAAACTATGTTTAGTGTGTTATAGCAGAGCTCTTTCACCAACAGATATAAACCAATAGTAGCAGGGTAACATTTATGAAAAAATCACATCAACAGCTCATGTGAAATTTTAAATACCAAAAGTTCTTTTAGGTACAGTCACATAAACACATGGGACAATTTTGGAAAATAGTGTAGATACCTTTTAACTCTCATTCTTGGCAGATAAAAGACATTAGCCTTTTAGGCAAGAGGTCAGTCTGTTTTAAAAGGTGTGCAGAAGCCACACAGCTTTTTGTGGATTATTTGAATTTGTACTGTTTACTAGCTATGCTAAGCTACTGATTGGTTCAATTGGTTCTTACTTTTGATCAAACTGAAAGACTATTTCCTCAGTTCCCAATGCATGAAATAACCATTATGCTTGCTTTTCAATATGCATTTTCTCAAATTCTTGAGTATTTCAGTGTTGGGTAGTGCTAGAACATCAGAGTATACATCAACCTCTGATGTATTTCCAAACTCATAATATGAAAGGATACTGGATTGCACAGCAGCACCTGCTTCCATTGTAATAATTCAAGATCTGTATTCAGTTTTTCCTATTTTCACAGTGGCTGAGCTGCAGCCAACAGAGAGGAGAGTGTTCTTGTTTAGAAAAAACATGGGAACTTTCCATTGTTCCAGCTCTGAGGAGAAGGGCCTTTGGCTAGCAGGGGCTCTTGTGGCATTGTAGGACATTGGTGCTGCATATTGGTTCTAGGGCATAATAATAAATATGGTGCCCTGAAACCACAGTATTTACAAAGCTCTCAGATGACTAAATTGTGGACTGTTTCACAATATTCTGAACAGCAATGGGGTATTTTATTTAAAGTGCTTCTATTGATGTAAAATAGCATTGCAAAACAAATATAAAATGTTTCTGCTTTCCTTCTTTACAGTTATACCCTGAAATGTCAAACACGGTCAGATTTTGGCAAAGTAACTATGGAGTTTGAGTTAGAAGTATGTCAGCTCACTAAGCCTGAAGCAGTGGGTATCCGACGACAACGGCTTAAAGGTGATGCCTGGGTCTACAAGAGGCTGATAGAAGACATCTTATCTAGCTGCCAAGTGTGAGTGGCAGAGTCTTTTATCACGATGTTTTAGAAAGGTCTTTTCAGACAAGTAATTCTTTATCACCGTCACAGCTATATGTGAAAAATCTGTCATCTTGGGTTTTTAACCTCTCCTTGTACATATTCCTTCTGTATGCTTCCTTTAATATTAGGTTTTAATAAATATTCTGCAACTGCAACTTTTCTGAAACAAAATTCTGTAAGCCATTCCCTTGCTTATGTACTTTTAACATATCCGGGTTTAAAAAGTGGTGGTTTTATGTGCTGAAGCTTATTGTGGGATGTCTTCAGTTATCAAGTGCATGGTGCACAGTAATAGTCATTTGCATAATTCTCTTCCTGTCTCTGCTTAAGTAGGATTTATTGAGATCATTAACTAAGTCACAGCTGTGGTTCCTAGAGTTCCACTATATGCTCAGTGTTGTACAAAATAGGCTGGGCTTCAGTAAATGTGAAGTCAAGAGTGCTAGGATTTAAACTGATCCCTTATAAAGCATTGTGCTATCATGTTATGAAGCCTCAGTGATGCTTAACAAGCCTGTGCGCTTTCTCATGCTCTTGTGTTAACATGATGATAGGAGGATCTCTGAAGAACACCACCACCTTTGAACTGTTCTGAATAGAGAAGGCATTTGTCAGTCAACTGTCTACAAGGAATTCAGTGACGCCTTTAAGATAACTTAAGCACCAGAAATAAAACTAGAAATACTCAGAACAAAGCAAGAACATCTAAGAGTTGGTTGGGGGGTTGCTATCATATCTTAAAAACAGATGCGTATCTCCTTATGCTTGTGCCAGGTGTTATGTGGAGTGTTTAATTCTGCCTTTAGTTCTGCTACATCAGAAACCACACCAGGCCAATCCCAAGCAGCAGCAGCAGGAAGACACACGTTGAAGCCTTTCTCTATGCAATGACATTCAGTAATACATAGACAAGTTGACAGTGTACTGAAGCTTTTTCTTAAATAGGAGTTAGCCGCCATTTGCTGCATGTAAACCCCCCATTACTCCTCCCTAAATAAAGCTTGAGGCACATCCACCAAAGAGTTTAGTGGGCGAGAGGGCTGAGCATTGCTGGAAGCTTGTATTGAGATATGTGAGATCTGGCTGCTAATGAAAGCTGTCTGCTTGTTCTCTATGACCATTACCTCAGCAACTGGAGGGTTATTTTGTCTGTATCAAGATAGAAACATTCATCTATTTTGTTTCCAATGCCAGCTTGTCCGGTTGCTGCTTTATAGACAGGTAAAGGAACAGGAACATTTATAGCAGATTTCAAGGAAAAGAAATGTTGGGAAGGAAGGAGAGCGAAGAGAGAACTGCTGCTCCTTTAAGTGTTTCTGGTCAGGAACATTTCAGGTGCAGAAGGGACTAGTAGGAAAAGCGGGACAACATGAACAATGACACAAACCCACTAGAGAGATGGTGAGAGAGGTAGTAATGATAGCCAGGGGTGGCTGGTCCCATTAATTAATAAGAGGGTGTGGAATGTTACCACTTTGGAAAGGTTATCTAATCAAGGACCTTGTCAGATGGGATACTAAGGAAAATTCGGGAAAGTCAGAAATTAAAACAGAGGGATGTAAATCTGACAGGCGTCCTTCAAGAGGAGTAGGACTTTATGGTTTTGATTCCCTTCAATTTGAAATATTTTATGTCTAGTCTGTGACAGAAAGACAACAAAACAACCCTGTCAATCACATCTAGTGCAGAGGCTCTGGGGAAACTGCATTAAAACAGAACTTTTCACTTAGTGAGGCTGGAATCTTGAAGGTCTAGAGTGTTGAGAGTGGTGGTGCAATGGTGCCAACTGATGGAGCAATGCACAGAGGTCAGCCTGGTGCTGACTATGCCTTCCCCAACCCAGGTCTGTACATATATTCCCCAGCAAATGAGAAACGACCAGCAAGAAAGTGGGAGGCCTCAGGTCTGGGCAGGGGTATCACATGGGCAGAGGGTGGGTGCTGGTTTTGAGGGGGACACAGAAGCCTGGAGTGTGCCCATTCAGCACTTGCACACTGCCACTGGGCCAGTGTGCAAGTGCTGAATGCTTGCAGTGAGCACCACACTGAACCAGATGGTGAGTAGGGGACCCATATGTGTCAGGGTCCAGAATAGGTTCTGGGGTACTCTTTACTACGCCTGTGCTGTAGTAGGCAACTATGCTCTTGACATCCATTAACTGCTAGTACTGAAGTGTGAATGGTGATGCCATTCCTCCTGTGCAGATGCCAGTGCGGATCTCATATGTAGTGCATGACTGGCACATGAATTAAAAATTTGTGTTGGTAAAAGCAGAGCTAGCTTATTTTTCTAATAAATAGGTACTTAAAGATTTACATCAGCACTTAAATACTTTCAGTATAATCAGCAGCAACGTGACACTCCTGTTTGGTTTCTGCATGCTGAAATTTGAATCCGCAAAATATCAGATATCCACTGGAAATCAGCTAAACTTTTGCTGGAGCAGCTGAGGTTTGTAGCTGATGTGTATCTGGAGTGCTGCAGTATCATGTGATCTCTGATTTTCCTTGCTTTCTTTTTCAATACAAACTTCTCCCCAAGAATTTAGCTTCTGCCTGGAATTTGATCAAAATTAAGAAAGGATAGAAGATGGAAGAGCTGTTAGAAGGAGGCATATTGATAGCAGTTTTGCTAATGAATAGCATGACATTTTAAATCACCAGTCACAGTCAAAAAGCGCAAAGACTGAAGAATTGAAACATTTACTTGCCTTTCCATTCCTTGAGTTTTAAATACAGGAATGACTACAGAAGTATCCTGTAATACCCCAACTGCCACTGCTCAAAAGCACATTCTCTGTGTGTAACTATCTTCTCCCCATGGTGACAAAACTGATGTTGTGAACAGACAAGAAGTAATTAGCATGTCTTGTTCATTCTTTTTAAGCTAAAGATCACTGATTTGATTCACATTGTCTTACAAGCTTTGATGTGTGAAATAAGGTTCTTCTTCATAGGCTACCATCCTGACTTTTTTTACTAATATTCCTTTCTGTGAATGCATAACATTTGGTGATAGGAATTAGAAAAGAGGCAAGAAACAGGAAGCATGTATGCCTTTTTTTTTAAAACCGAACGGCTGTTTCTACATCACTAATTTTTTCTTACTAACATTGCTGGAAATCTATTTCCACCTGACATCAGTACTGCCGGCCAGGTCTATGAAAAATCACAAACGGGACGGGACTGCTGAGGAATGCATCTTGAGTTGTTTGTTTTCCAGCATCAGTCTCATTACATGGTTATGACAATAGGAAGATGCCAGCAGCTTACATCCCCAGCAGCAGACCGAGAATTCAATGTTACAACTTACATTAAAATTTTTTTGACTAATCACGCAAATCAAAAGCATATTGACGATAGTTCTGTCTATCCAACTACTATAAGCACACGGTCTTTTTGTTAAAACATGCTTGCTTATTTTGGATATACTTGTTTGTAAGTCTTAAAATATAATGTACAGAGCTCCATTATCAAGCTTAGGACTTCCTAATATCTTGTTAGATATACTTTTCTGTAGCTTAGGGAGTTATTCTAGACAAGCGTTAATACATAGTCCATTGTTCTATTTGCCCTTACTTTCTACTTATATAATTTTTCTGCTGACAAATCTTATGGCTGCTGCTTAGCTCTAATCTCAGTTTTACAGTCTCTGAGGCCTGTCTTTTGCAACTTTCCCAAAACCTTCTGATTTTAAGGATTCCCACAATTCCCCCTCCCAAAAACAAAAGCAAGGATTAACAAATAAAGGAGCTATGTGGATGAGCAGAAGCATGGGTTGTGTGCCAAGCTTCTGGAAGCCTTTGCACAGACAAACACAGGGCCAGAAGGTTTGTCTTGTCAGCCTGCATTCGCTCACCTAGGTGGTATAATGTCATGAGTATCTGTCAGTCTTTAAAGCGTGCTTGCTTTGCTATTGCTAGGGATGTGTACTAATGTCAGTCCCTTGGAATTTCTTTTGGAATCTAAACTCCATTTACATTCATTATTGTCCTGGTTTGGGCTGGAATAGAGTTTATTGTACCAGGAGCTGGTACAATGCCGTGTTTTGGGTTTAGGAGGAGGATAACTTTGGTTACACATATATATTTTAGCTGTTGCTGGACATGCTTAACCTAAGTCAAGGGCTTTTCAGCTTCTCATGCTCTGATAGTGAGCAGTCCAGGGGGCACAAGGATTTGGGAGGGGGCACAGCCAGGGTAGCCAAGCCCAACTGACCCAAGGGATATCTCCAGCCATAGGGTGTCATTGTCAGCATTTCACCCTGAGGGGATGTTGTGGCTTGACACTGGCCAAATGCCAGGCATCCATAAAAGCCACTCTCACATCCTCCCCTGCTGCAGCTGGGCAGAGGAGAGAAAATTTAATGAAGGGTTCATGAGCTGAGATAAGGATCAGGAAAAAACACTACAAAGGCAAAATGGGCTGAATTTAGAAATATTAAGTGAATTTATTACTATCAAAATCAGTGCAGTAAAATGAGAAATAAAACAAGCCCTTAAAAATACCCTTTTCCCCCTAACACTTCCCTCCTTCCCACCAACAGTGAAGGGAGATGACATGGAGGTCAGCTCGTCACACAAGGTTTTCTTCTGCTTGGCTTAGGGAGAGAAGTCATTCCTCTGTGAGACCATGGTCTCCCTTCCCATAGGAGGCAGTTATCTGAGAATTTCTCCAGTGTGGGTCCCATCTCACAAGCAGCAGTCCTCCCAAAATGGCTGGAGGGACACTCTTCTGTGAGGTGCAGTCCTCCAAGGACAGGCTGCTCCAGTTTGGAAGCAGAGGTCCCTTCTCACCACCAGGTCTCCTACTGCATCACAGCCTCCTCTGGGCATCTACCTGCTCTGGCATGGACACCTTCTCCAAGAACTGCAGGTGGATCTGGGCATCCCTATGGGCTGCGGGTGGATCTGTACATCCCCCGTGGATCCCCATGGGCTGCAGCCACACAGTTGTTTCACCATGGTCATCACCATGGCCTGCAAAGGAATGTCGGCCAGGAGCCTGGAGTGCCTGGAGCACTCCTCCCCGTCCTTCTGCATTGACCTTGGTGTCTTCATGTTGTTCCTCTCACAGGTTCTCACCTTCTCTTCTATAGCTAGAATTAAAACTGCATCACCACCTTTGTTTTTGATTTCTTCTTAAATATGTTATTACAGAAGCGTTATCATTATCTCTTATTGGCTCAGCCTTGGCCAGCAGCATATCCATCCTCAGAGCCATCAGGAATTGTTTCTGCCAGACATGGTGGAAGCATCTAGCAATTTCACACAGAAGCCACCTCTGTGGCCCCCATGCTACCAAAATTAGGCCATGCAAAACCAACACAAAGAAATAAGAAGGGAGGGACAGCATTTGTATTCTTGAGTTCTGGTTAGGCATGAAGGAGTCTTGTCATGGCTGAGCACCTTCCTGCCCATGGAAAGGGGGGATTTAATCTCTTGATTTACTCTTGTGCTTTTTCTTTGTATAGTAAACTGTCCTGATCTCAAGCCAAGGGCTTTAACTTTTACCCTCCCATTTCTTTCCCCCATCTCACTGAGAGCAAGTGGCTGTATGAGCTGTCAGCTGTGATGAAATCATGGCAATTGTACATGAACATGGTCTTGACATTACCATTGTGCTTAAGTCTTATCTCTTGATGATGCTACCATTTGTCCAAGTATATGAGTCATTACAACTTATCAATGAATGATTTGTAAGACTGAATTTACCAAACTTTGGGGCCTTTTCTTGACTCTCCATTTCATCATCCCAGTGTTGAGGTGATCTTGGTTCATCTTGTTTTAAAAGAAGGTAGTCCCATTCTTGTAAGTCCCTGTATGGATTTCATGCAATAGCCACACTCCTTGTTGTTTTTCTACTGCTTCTAGTGCTTTGTGCTGTGGATATTCATGTTCTTTCTGGTGTACATGTTCTCTGTTTCTCCCTTCTGTTCCTATCCAATCATCTTCAATTTTGGGTCCATCATGACAAGAAAGATACGTGTCTGTTACTGAGGCAGCATCAGTGGCAGCTGACACAGGTCTAAGAGTGAGAGTTAGATTCATCTGTACAGGAGGGTACCTGATCTCAGGGCTACTCAAACAACAGCCACCTACCCCATCCAGACCTGGAAGCCCTTGGCAGCCAACGAGTAAAGAGGGGGCAGTGCCAGAAGCAGCAAGGGAGATTTAAGTGGTTCGAGGGAGTGCAGATGATCCAGAACAAGGAGAACAGGAGTGAGAAAATGGGAACGTGCCATGTCAGTTTCTGTGGATAGGATGAGCAGGATGCACTACTCTTCAGCTCTCTGTGAGCAGCCAATAGAGACAGGAAACAGACCAAATAGTTGATAAAGGACATAAAGACACCTTTTCAGCACCAGTCTTAATAGTGTATCCTCTCTCAAGTATAGTTTTGGCATGCCACAGAACTGCTGTAGTTTTGGTATGACCCTGTGGCTGCTGAAGTCACTGCACCAGCCATGTCAGAGGCCTCAAGACAGCCAGACCCACTGATGCTACATACAGCTCTCCGAGTCTCAGGTTATCAGGAGTGCTGGATGCCTCTCTGTGAGGCTCAATGATTCCTTTTTCTGGTGTTGTTGATGTGCTGCATCACCAGATGAAAAAACAATGAAAGGAAGTGAATACATAGTATCTAAGAGAATGAGAGACTGATGACTTCTCAGAGGTGCTACAGCCTAAGGGGTCCTGAACTTCTGTTTTAGTAAAGAGCCAGATGGATTCAGAACACTGTCATGTATCTAGTCAATGGTCTGTTGAACAGGAGAGCTGGAAGCTGGTCTCTGCCAGTTCTAGGAGAAAAGCTCCTCCTCCTGAAAACATTATGATGACCAGTAGGACTGGCACTTTTTGTAACAAGCAGGAAGGCCTGGAACCAAAAAGTCAATGGATGAGGTGTATGAAGGTACTTCTGGGATGGAGTGGGGCCAACTAGGGCAACACAATCTACCTCCGCATCACACCCTGATTTGTTAAGAGGAAAATAATAGTTCTCATTATTCCTTCTAAGAGGAACAGAGAGTTTGATATGGAGCCTAGACTCAATTTACAGAGAATTATACTGTTTCCCAGAAGGTCAATAAGGGGCATTACTGGAAAACTCTCCAGTCTACTAAGGCTCTCTGATTATTATCTGGTACTGGTTCTTCAAGTCAGCAGTGATGAGACAACAAAGAGAAGTCTGAGGGTAAAAGGATTTTCAGGACCTAGGGATGATTGGTTGAAGGATCAGGACCACAGATAATGTTTTCCATGGTCCTTTCAGTACCAAGGAATAATATTCAAAGAAACAATATTCAAAGGAGCAGGCAGATCCATCAGATCAACACTGGGCTTTGGGGCTGATATCATTAGAATAATGGTGGGTTTTTGACCATGGGATGGTCTATACAACACCTTGGAGGGCTGCATAGGCATAGGTCACAGCCAGCATGGTTTAATGAAAGTCCTGCTTATCAAATCTGATTCCTTTCCTTGACAAGGTAACCCACCTAGATGATAAAGGGAAGCCAGTAGAAAATAATTTTTTGGATTTCAGTAGACCTTTTGATACTGTGTAAAGAGACTTAAAGACCACCATTTCCTCAAACACTAAAATTGCTGAAGACTCTACTGTAGCAAACTGTGCAATCTGTCACCACCAAAACCCACTCCCCCATTTCCCTCCCCACCATTCCCCCTCCCCCTTTCTAGCCCACCCCAAATATACCTCCTGGATTCCTGGAATGTGGACTGTTAGTTAAACCACCTAATGGGAACTTGAGATAACACAAAGGTGACACTATTGTCCATTTATCTCAGGTCTGAGAAAAGGTAAACAAGTCTTTGGGAGACTGTATCCACAAGGAAAGTGCACTCAGCAGCTAGGGTGAAAATCATCTCTGACAGGTCTTGCAGGGGGATACCATAGCCCACTGATTAAAGCAAGAAACCCACTGAAATAAATGAAGAGGAAGACAGCATGGGACTAAGTAGAATTGGAAGAGAAAGAATAATTTAACTAATAGGACAACTGTGTAGTCAATTAATTTCTTTGTTGCTAAAATGTATAAATGGTGAGAAGTTTTGAGGAACCTCAGGATCCCTACCACTAAGAAGCCCAGGATGAAGAGGAATGCTGTCTGGATCCACAGGGATGGTGACTATCTTTCTACTTCATCTGTCTCTTTCTCTCGCTCTCTTTCTCTGCCCCCCTACTCACTTTTCTATTTTTTTAAATCTCTGTCTACCTCACGTTATTAAATAAAATCCGTACTATTGATGGTGTCGCTTGCACCTTAATTTGGGTAGAGGCATCTCCCTCTGATAATCAGATAGTAACATATTGCAGCTCAACATCTTCATAAACATCTTGGCTGCAGGACTCAAAGGGATGCAAAATAAGTTTGCACATGATTCAGTTACAGGCTCCCCAGAAAAGTAGTCATAGCACCAAGCCTGACAGAGTTCAAAAAGCATTTGGACAATGTTCTCAGGTACAGGTGTGATTCTTGGGACTGTCCTGTGCAGGGCTAGGAGCAGAGGGACTAAGTAGAATTGGAAGAGAAAGAATAATTTAACTAATAGGACAACTGTGTAGTCAATTAATTTCTTTGTTGCTAAAATGTATAAATGGTGAGAAGTTTTGAGGAACCTCAGGATCCCTACCACTAAGAAGCCCAGGATGAAGAGGAATGCTGTCTGGATCCACAGGGATGGTGACTATCTTTCTACTTCATCTGTCTCTTTCTCTCGCTCTCTTTCTCTGCCCCCCTACTCGCTTTTCTATTTTTTTAAATCGCTGTCTACCTCACGTTATTAAATAAAATCCGTACTATTGATGGTGTCGCTTGCACCTTAATTTGGGTAGAGGCATCTCCCTCTGATAATCAGATAGTAACATATTGCAGCTCAACATCTTCATAAACATCTTGGCTGCAGGACTCAAAGGGATGCAAAATAAGTTTGCACATGATTCAGTTACAGGCTCCCCAGAAAAGTAGTCATAGCACCAAGCCTGACAGAGTTCAAAAAGCATTTGGACAATGTTCTCAGGCACAGGTGTGATTCTTGGGACTGTCCTGTGCAGGGCTAGGAGCTGGACTTTGATAATCCTAGTGGGTTCCTTCCAACTTAGAATATTCTATAGATCTGCAGGATTGTGTCCACAAAAGGACAATGGAGCTGGGGAGAACTCTGATGAGGAGCAGCTGAGGGAGCTAGAGGGGTTCAGCCTGGAGAAAAAGAGGTTTGATGGGGACCTTTTTGTTTTCTACAACTCTCAGAAAGAAGGTTATAGAAAGGTGGGGTTGGACTTTACTCCCAGTCAACTAACTGCAGGATCAGAGGAAACGGCCTCAAGTGACAACAGGGGGGTTTTGGATGGGTATTATATAAAATTTCTTCACTGAAGTGGTGTTAGGTCACACATAGGGGGGTGAGGGGCAAGGAGACAGAGACCACTCACCCCAGATGTTCGTGTGGCACCAAGAGTTTTATCTCCCAACCCCTCCTTTATATAAGTAGTTTGAAAGACCCAGTCTGGATGCTCCCATTGGTTTGAATCCTGCCCCCTTCAGGTTCTGGCCAGTGAGGTGGCTGCAGCATTGGGAGATATTTGGTTGGCCAACACCCTTGTCAATCACTGTAACAGAGTGGTTGTCAAGCCTTGGCACAGGCTGCCCAGGATAGTCATGAAGTCACCATCCCTGAAAGTGTTCCAAAGATGTGTGGATATGGCACATGGGAACATGGGTTAGTGGGGATGCTGCATTAACCCTTTTATGTATTTGATCTTAGAGGTCTTTTCCAACCTTAATGATTGTGTAATTCTGTGATCTCTCACTTTGCATATTTCTGTAGTGCTTCTTACAGTTTGTGTCTAGGCCACTAATAAATATACTTAGCAAGAGTAGTCCCAGACAAATTATTGAAGAGCCTACCAGAAGTTCTACCCTCTTCAGCAGATGATCTTTAATCTTTCTTACTCCCTTATCTCATTAATTCATGGAGTGACCTCTGTCCTTCTGGCAATCACACTTCTTTTTTTTTTATCTATTGCAGTATGAAGTGTCTTTTGCCTTTTTCTTACAGATTACTAAGAAAACCAGTTCACAAAGCAGGACTGGAGTAATTTTGATGTCTTAAACTGTGATATGTTGATCTTATTTTGAGGAACAGAAAAGAGGGAACCCTCCCTGCTTTACCCCTACCCTACCAGTTCACATGTTTAAATTATTTTTCCATTCAAATCTTGATGTGCATATCCTTTTTAAAAAACTGTGCGTTAAAATTAAAACAAGGAAGATATGTTTCATAGAGACTGTCATTCTTGTTGGTTTTCTTTGCCTCTTTCCTTCAGAACTTGTCTAACTGGATGGCTTTGCAGAAAAGTAGATGGTTCAGATGCAAGGGGCAGAAGAACTCAAATGAGAAATTGCAGCTGGTTCGCTTTAAGATAGAAGCATCTGCATAATATAAGTAGACAAAAATAGAATTAAATTTTGAGAAGGAAGAATCAAAATATGTTTGCATATTGAAGTTAAGCTAATTATTGAGCTCATAAAGTGAGTTTTGGTGTAGATGCAATGCAAAGGAAAACCACACAGACTTGGCTATCCAGGCTTGGTCAGGGTTGAGGCTATTAGTCTGGTTGTTTGCCTTTTGTTTTACTAAATTAAAGTCAATATACTAACTGAAGGAATTACAATACTGATATATGAAATTTATGAAAATAACAAGTTGAAAAAACAACTGGGAATGCTATATGGAAAGTTATTTCAATGTCTAAATGCAGCCAATTTTTTGTTGGGAGAGATAGATAATAAAATTTTAGTTGTTTCATAATAATGTATTTGGTAGTAGGTGCTGGTCCCTAAAGCTTTAAGTTTGAGAGCTGTAATAGCAAACAGGCTTCAAAAAAGTTTTGCATTAAACTCTCTTGTTCCTACAGTCTGCTGAATGCTTGGGATATGTTTCCCATGACCTCAGAACACATCTTTACATTCACATCTGACAGTTGCCATCCATCCCACACACCACATCCCACCCTTCTGCAGGTGCAGGCATTGCATGAAACTGCACAGCACAGTGATCTGTTAATGATGGTGCAAGAAGAAACACCCCACTGACAAGTCTCTAGCTGGGCATGAGAGGTATGAAGGCACTTACAGACAGGATGTGTTCCTTTTCATTTCTGAGCATCGGAGCAGGAAGGAGATTCTTCCCTTTAGGTGTGAAGGTAGCTGCACTGCTCAGAGCATCAGGTCAAGGGAGAGTATTTCCCCCACAGCTGATGTCCTACCTACAGCACTGGGAGTCAGAATGAGTGAGCTGCAAGTTCTTAGTGTTTCTCTGGAATCCAGGTACAGAGGTGGTGAGTGAAGCAAGCAAAACACATTGTCCTGTTCTTTATGAAAACTGCCTAGTACACCCAGCACAGCAGGTGGTGCTCCCAGATCCCAAGTACCTCCTGAATTGTAAAAGCCATTCAAGCTCACCTGAAGGCTGTCTTTGGCTTGGTGAATGGGTACATTTTGATCAGTCAGATCTTAAAGTAGATTTGAATAAAGCAACTCAGTAAAAACCTCTATTTCTGAAAACATGTTTTGCAGTGGTTAAACCTTAAAGCTCAATCACTAAGCTAAAATCTCAAAACATAAAGAGTAAGCCAGCTTTCCCTACATCAGAGATATTGGATAGACCATAGTGACTTATTTTGCATATTCTAGGTGAATGAGGGATAATTGTACATTTCGACAGCACCGTTGTAGTTTGTTAATAAAGTATGAAGCATCATTCACACAGGCACGCGTCAGGTTAGAAAAATATACCTGGCAGACTTTTATTTATTTTTATCAGTCAACTCTGGTTAAACCATGTAGACTTGGACACCTTGTGAACTGTTTCTTTGATTTAATATGGGTGCTGCACTTCACTAGGGAAAATAAACTCATCTACTGCCATTTTTTGGTTTTATCATATTAGTGTTTTGGCAAAGAATTTATTCAGTTTCCAATACTTAGTTATTTATGTGCTACTAACTAGCTTTGCTACATTCCCTAGAGGAAAGTGCATTAAAACTCTTAATGTGACACCACATATTTTTAGTAGACTAGGAAATAGTTGCAATTTTAATTTAAATTGAAATGACTGTGTAATGGCTGGACAAATCACTCTCCAATCCCTAGAGTTCTTAATTGTAATTCTCCATTGTTTCCATGCATAAATTTTCTTTTTAAGTGCTCATTCTGAAATACTAATTTTTTTGAATGTATTATATTCATTTAATAGTTTTTTTATGGTTAGCAACTTCATGATTAAACTTAAACGTTAAATATAAAAAGTGGAAATAATATGCCTAATCAAGTGTTGGGAAAATAAACTGTGTTTGTATCTTTAGATGACAATAATTTAAGGACCTTCTCTTTGAGGAAGGAAAGGGAAGGGGAAGAATTTTCTACTGGGAGTAACGGGCAGAATTCATTGTGTTTCTGCAGCAGAGAAGCAATAATCATAATGAGAAATTCTTCTTTAGCCCTTCCTACTTCCTTGAGTCATCATCACAAGAAAATAACCATTTACTCCTCAAAATAACCAATATGTCCTCAAAAAGAAATGAAGTCATTTATATGTTGCATCAACAACATTCTGATTTGCTTTGGGCTGGGCAGAACCAGAGGTAGCTCTTACTTCCTGGGAGCTGGGCAGCTGTCCTAGTCCTAGGCCTTCACAGAAAGCTGTCACAAAGTCTTACCTCATCTTCCAAAGTCCATCTAAGACATACAGCTGCCGAGCCCTGTCCTTGGCATTAGCTCTTGGGGTGTTTGCTGTCATCATTAATCACAAACCTAGAGATGCAGACTGTTGCCTTTCTCTACTCTTAGTACTACTCTTTTGCTATAGCAAATTTTCCTTCCACTCAACCTCCTGCCTCACAGCTTTGTGGCCCTTCTTATCTGTATCACCTTCTTTGTCCTCCTCCCTGCCTGTTCCACCAGTTTCTCCTTTCTTCCAGAACTCTTGTGCCTTCACAGTTCATGACAGCTCTGAGGTCCTTTGTCTCCCACTCAAAGCCTTCCTATGAAGGATGCTCTTGGCCTGCCTTCCCCAAGGGCTCATTACATCCCAAAATCTCTCCAGGTCCTTGGCTGCTTCTCATGGATTACAGTTTTCTGTCTCTCCTTCCTGTCCACTCCCCTCATCCAGGCTTGAGTTTTCTGAAGTGATTGCCACTTTTCCTGAAGGCAGTACAGAAAAATGAGTTAACAACCATCCTTTCTAGGACAAAATTCTCCCTTTTATCTGATGGTAAAAGGAGAAAAATCTGTCATGGACAAACTTTTGGCTTCAACAGCAAGATGAGGTTAAACCTTCAGACTACATCACAATCCCAAGAAAGAACTATGATTCATAAGAAACTCTGTAAAGAAAACTAAATACCCCAAAATATCCTACAGGAGACAATTCCCATGTCACATTGCTGATGCCAAGCAATATTCATAGAATTAAAAAAACCTTCAGGTTGGAAGAGACCTTTAATAACCATCTAATCCAACACCCCTGCAATGAGCAACAACAACTTCAAAAGCTTTCTTTTTGATATAAATGTGATATGTGATATTTTATGATGCTTATAAAATCATATGTGAACACTTGTCTATCCCAATCAGGAGGGAGCTTGCTCATACATGTGGGAGAGCTGTTCATTTCAGGGGATTTGGACAAAGTAATCTTTAATATCCCTTCAGCTCAAACTGTTCTGTGATTCTATGATTTTATGAAGGCCAGTGGTATTTGCAAGCTGAGATACAGTAGCAGGCTTGGGACCTCCAGCACTGGAAATTATCTTGAACTCTACCAGGCCTTCTCCTGGATTGCAGGAACTGGATGTCCCCATAAAGGTCTGGCCAGGGAGAGAATTCCCTACGTTTAAACTCAGAGAAGGTCCCTATCCACACCAGACAGTACACTCATGGTGCTCAGGAAACACCAGGGAAGTTTTAAGGGGTTTCATGAGGCTGAGAAGCAATATAGGAAGCAAGCACTGAGAATGACATGATTCGGTAAAGTTGGCCCTAATAAGAAAAAGCAATAAACATTTTCCCAAGAAGATAAATTATTCAGATTTACCTTATAAAATGGTGCTAGCAATGGTGAAAATCAAATTTTTGTTTGCAATTTGAAATTCTCTATAAGACCCATAAACTATCTGGGAAAGGAAGAAGCAGAGGAAAATATTCAGCCTTGCTCCAGTGTTTCTTTTCAGGGTTTCAGCTTCACAAGCCAGCTAGGAAAATGTAGCTGAGTTGCTGGATGTGCTGACCTCGAGTGCTGGCAAAGGGAAATTTAGGTAGGATAAAGGAGAGCTCCCAAATGGGAAACAGTAAAGTGGCTTCCTGCTGTTGGTAGCAATATCTTCATTTTGAAACATGGAGATCTGCACTCAAATCTTCTAAACTCTCTCTATATCACTGTGCAGCAATACTTTACAGCCTCCTCATGCAAATGATCAGGGTAATACAGGTTTTCTTTTAATTAAAAGCTCAGCAGCTAGGAACTCATCCATTTTTAATTAATTGCATAGTAATAGATTTTCTGTTTTGTTTAACTTGTGGGATAAAAGAGAGTTTTAACATTGGGATCTGGGCTGGTTAGATAAAATCCTGTTCAGTACACACTTACAGGAAAAAAAAAAAAACAACCTGTGATGTGTGAATTCTGAAAGGCCAACTGTAAACCTGTATATTTCTAGCTGAACCTGCTTATACCATAATCCTTTAGATACAGACTGTGACCAGATCTGAGACTAAGTAGACCTAGACTTCTCTGGAAAGCTCAGACAAAGAGAGAGTCTCACCAAGGCTTGTGACTCAACAGGAGAGACTGTGACTCAATGATACTGTAATCTATTGCAATAGATGAGTTACTATTGTTATGAGTTGTTATTTAGATACTTTTTTAGATAGTTTTATGTAGATATCAGTAATACTTAGATACTCTACTAGCAATAAATTTAATCATAATCATCCCCAAATTGTGTCCCACTTCTCATGCATGGCTAAGAGCCTCCCCATAGCTGCTCAGCCACAGCACCACTACACAGACATACTCAGTTTTATAGAAATAGTTCTGTGACAGGTGTGTGTGGATAGAAAGGAAAGGACATTGCACTAAGAGGGGACCTGACAGGATGCTGGGGAATCCCAGCCTACTGCAGCACAGGAGTCAGATGAACAATGTCAGATGCAGAACCCCAAAGGGCAGCAGTGAGGCACAGATCCAGAGTAGGATGCTAGACCCAGGGGCAGTAGAGGCGACATTCCTCCTATGCTCTCCTGGGAGCTCATGGTACAGAGGGGGTGTTGCAGGCTTTCTCCTCAGGGGCTGGCAAGTGTTTTGGGAAAGACGGGAGAAGAAGGCAGTGTGCTGCAGTGGAAAGCAAGCTCCTGTTTTTCTGTCCATGCATGACCCTCTGCTCTCTGCCTTGGCAAGCACCAGCTTGCAATGAAAAGTCTTGTGCTGGGGAGAGCCTTGGTGGGGAAAGTACCTGAGACCAGGCAGCTTCTGCAGAGTGAACTGACCCTGAAGCAGAGCACTGAAAAGGGGCTAGCAGCCCCTCTGACAATGACAGTGCTTTGGGCCAAGTTGCAAGGGCTTTATGGAAGTGTGAATTTTAAGTCTGGAGAAGAGAACTGCAAATGCACTTAAGGTGCAGAGTGGGTCACTTCTGTACCCCAAATCCTGGAATCCTTGTTTCGTAATATTATGAGTCCACAGCCACACTAATGGCATGGGCTGCAACCAACTGAGCTTCCATAAGACTTTGGGAATAGGGCTCAGGCTCATGGATAATTTATCCCTGGAAGTGGTCAAGACCAGGTTGCATGGAGCTAGAAGCAAGCTGATCTAATAGAAGTTGTCCCTGCCCGTGATGGAAACATTGGAACAAAGTGATCTTTAATGTTCCTTTCAACACAAACTATTCTGTGATTATTTGATTAACCTTGGTTTACCTTTGATTACCTTGGTTAATCTTTGATTACCTTTTCATGAGTTTTCATGAGTAGGGAATGGTGAGCATTACCTGCATGCTCATCGCTGGGCCTCCAGTGATGTGGGAAATGACCAAGCAACATGGCAAGCTGTGGTAAAGGGCTGTGCAGATCGCTATACTACTCTGGTATGAAGCAATCACTCCTCGGCAGGGGTTTTCCTGTGACCTCTTCAGGACCAAGCCTGTCCTGCCCATGAGCTTCTCCATACATCTGGTCTGGGTGCTTAGTTTGCTGATCTCCTTTCCCTGTGAAAATTCAGCCAAGAGTCATCATAAATAATTCTCCTTGACTTTGTTTTCAGGGTCAGGGCAAATGTTTTGTTTAACCTGAAGCAAAATGCATATCTCGACTTCAAGAGATCTCCCTTAGAAAGCAGAGAGGTCATTTCAATGTAGTAGCAGGAGGAGAGAGGTCATTTCAATGTAACTTCTGGGGGATGTTGTAGTGTGCTTTTATACTTTGTAATAGTTTTGATTTTGTATCCCCTTATTTTCCCTAAATTATGTACCGCTTTTTGTACCCCCTTCCTCTACCTGTGTAATCATTCTCCTGTGTTGAGATCATTCCCCAAATCCCCACCCTGGCTCTCAGTCACTCAGCATCCCATCCCCTCTATCTAGAACTGTGATTAGTCCAAGGCCAGGGCTCAGCCCCCTAAGTATTATTTTATATGCCATCCCAAATATCCATCCCTAAGGTTTCATCCCTGGAGGGTCTTTACTGGTCAGCAAATGTATCTACCCTCAGTTTCCTCCCCCCCTTTAAATGTAACCTTGAGATTCCTTTTGTTTTACTCTGAGCAGGGCGCCCACTGAGGAGTGGGGCTCCCTCAGGAGCTCCAAATAAACCTTGGACTGGCTCCCTGCTGAGAGTCGGCCT
Organism: Passer montanus; assembly: GCF_014805655.1. Classification (NCBI taxonomy): domain Eukaryota; kingdom Metazoa; phylum Chordata; class Aves; order Passeriformes; family Passeridae; genus Passer; species Passer montanus. The sequence goes on from NW_024366604.1 coordinate 69,739, forward strand.
TTTATCCTCTACCGATGTCTCCAGTGTCTCTTCTGCTGCAAAGGAGACTAGCCTACATGCCCTCGGTACCCTCGGGGCACCAGAGAGTGTCCCCCGCTGTCGGAAGCCCGCTCTGCAGCCTTGCAGCCTGTGTCGACTCTGGAGATGGCTTTGATGAGGGTGCAGTGGGCAGCAGTTCCCCCTCTTGGAGGTGCTGCTGTGACAGAGACCAACATATCACAACCTGCTGGGGATAGTGTCTCAGTCACTTGTCTTGCTTCCAAGTTGTGTGTCACTCTGTGTGTAGCTTTTTTCAATGTGCTGTGGCTTTGCAATTTTGACCAGTTTATATACGGTATAGTCAACTCTTCCTTTTTCCATCTCTTTTTCTGTGATTTTTTTTGCAACTACTTTATAAACTCAAGGACTGGTGTGGTACTTCTGCCCCTCTTTTTCTAAGTTGGAAATCTTGCTAAAAATGAGATACTGACACTCATGAATTATAAATCATTATTTAGTGGGAGATTATTTAATTAAAACCTTAGTAAAGAAATGGCTATCTTACTATACTCCTCCATGGATGTTCCATACTGGGATGATCCTATCACAATGAGATGGACTGAATAGACTTGTATGGCTGCTCTTACTGTTCTCCTTTTTTTGAGAGAAGTGAATCTATTCTTCAGGGGAATGGTTTCACTTAGAAAAGGTCATAGAGAAAAAGCTAGTTTCTTCTTAAAAAGACAAACCAAAGAACTTTTACAACTGTCTTGGTTTAGGGCAAATTTTGGAGGAAACTTCTGAAGTGGGGTCTCTTTAAAAAGCAAATCTAAGTGGCTCCTCCCCCAAAAGAAGGTCTGGGGAAAAAAAGATTTGGCAAAAGATTTCTTTGCAGAAAAGTGAAAAAAATATGCAAAGCATTTACTATCACAAAAAATGAAAAATATTAAATGATAAATCTTCGCGCCTCTCTGAAGGGATGACAAACTCAGAAAGTCTTCTTTGCGGGCTGCAGCTTGGCTCACTCAGTCTGTTATCAGTCTTTTTGGCATTGGAAAACTGCTGTGGCCTAGGCTAGGCTCCGGTGGGCTATAGGTGTGACCTCTCAGTGCTCTTCTGAGTTCTCAGTCTAGAGCAGGTTTGAACAGTTCTAAGAAAAAGAAAAACTATAATCTAGGGAACTTCTCTGCTTTAGCTAGCTAGAAACTAACTAAAAAACAAAGGAGAGTTCTCTCTGCTGTCTGTCTGTAGACAACATAGTCTAGGAGAATGATGCAGACTCTGTGCTTCTTCTCTTCCCCTCTTTGCTCGCAGAACCAGACTTAAAGGTACAAAGCTTATTTCTGGGCTAAACAGACAAATGGGGATACTAGCATCATAAAGTCATCCCAGGACATTAACACACACAAACACACACACACTCACCCCTTCCACCAACATGTAACAAGAGCATCCATTGAATTTTTGGTGTATCATATGGATTTGATTAAAGTTGTTTTCAAAGATTGTGTAAGGTAAATTCATTAAATCAAGTAGGGCTCAGGTGGTCATGGGCAGGTCACAATGGTCTCCGGGATGCTGCTGGCACGGCAAGGTTTATTAAAATGATAAAGTTACAAGAGGAGATGATCCTGCTTGCTATGTACAGAACAGAAAGGAAAAAAAAAAGGTTAATCAAAAAGTCATAATCATACAAATGAGCACAAGCTCATCCTGAAAAGCAATTACTTTTTATTTGTCCTATCAAATGTAAACAAAAAAAAATCACTTGCAAATACATCCTCTTTGGTGATTTTCATGTATTAAAACATTTTATGATAATTTAATCATAGAAAGGATCTTTAAGGATACGCCTTGTAAATAATTAGTAGAACTCCATTTAGCAGCAGTGTGCCAAACCTGTCCCCATGGATTGCAAGCACTGTGTTCTATTTTCTACAACCAGAGATCTGAATATCACTCTGGATGCAACTCCTCCAATATCAGCATCAAGCCCTCTGCTGAAGGAACTCAGCTAGGCTTCTGTCCCTTTTGAAGTTATGAGGGATTTGCATTTTACCTGTCATTTTGAACATTTAACATGTGAAAGCAAGCATCTTTACATGCTCTCTCAACACCTGACCGGTTGATTTACACTGCCTCCAAGGTGTGAGAGGTGTTGTTTGCCCATGCAAATGGTTTGAAATGGTCTTTTTGGTTCCAGGAGGTGTATGCAGGGAAGAGAGGATTTGAGCTTCAAAATATTGATAGAGAGATAAGATAAGGTCTGTTTGGGATAGCCCACCTCTCCAGACATGTCAGTTGTTGGGAAAGACAAAAACCTGGAACCCTCTTCAGTGTCTTAGGATTGAAAAATGCTCCTTCCCATTACAGCTATTGTTTGGCATGATACAGGAAGACAGGGCACATACCCACAGACCATGTTGTGGTGCACCAGTTTAGTTGTTCTCTTGCACTGGGTGATTGGGAATTTGCACAGAATAGTTTTATATTGCACTGTATAGCTTATGTTATATCGTGTGGTTTGTTACCCCATTTCCCCATCACAAGGTCTTTCCCTCACCTGTCCCGGTACCACCTGGTGGTCTCTCCCCTGGGTTACCCCTCCCATCACCACTCCTCACTGGTGTCCCATTGGCTGTGGACCTCTCCCTCTGTCCCCATCCCGGGGGGGTACAAAAGCTCCCTGCTGCTAGGGAAAGCCCTCTTTTCTCCTGTGGGTTTGTCCGCCTGATGTGTGTCTTCGAATAAAGGACAATGTTTCCCACATGGAGAAGAACGCTTCTCTAATTTTTTACCTTCATCTATGAATTATCATGTGGGCAAGGGTCCCTAGCTAGCCGGAGTGGACTCCAACAGCCCAGGCAATACAATTCTTCAAGACCATATATTGCAATGAGCCCTGCAAGGGGCTGTGCTGAACTGCTGTCCAGACACTGTCCAGACACGTTCAGTGTGTGTTTTTCTAAGTGTGCAAATTGAGACTTCTGGTTCCATCCTCACAGTGTCACACCTCTGGTAAGACCATCTCTGTTTAGCTGACTAATACAAATGCAACTCCAGTTATTACATCCTTCTCTTAGGAGGGCTTTTTCTTTATTTTCACTATGACTAGATGCCAACAAGCCAGAGAAGAACCTCGTGAAGTTCAAAGAAGTAAAAAGCTAAGTACTGCCCATGGGGAGGGATGACCCCACAACCCAGCTGGAAAGCAGATGGCACAAATAATATTAGGTGTCCTGCTGAACACAATGTTGAATCAGCAGAGAAGGCAATGGCATCCTGGGCAAGAATGTCTCCAGAAGGCTGAGGGACATGAGCTTTCCTTTTTACTCACTGCTGGTGAGACACATCTGGAGTGTTGTGTCCAGTATTGTGGCCTCCCGCAACCACAAAGGTGATGAAGAGATTGAAGCATCTCTTCTATGAGGACAGGCCGAGAGAGTTGGGACTATTCACCTTGGAGAAGAGCAAGCTCAGGAGGATCTTAACTATGTGTATAAATGATGGAAGGAAAGATGATGAGGAAACCAGGCTCTCTTCAGCAGTGCCAGTGACAGGAGCAGAGACCATGGGTACTGATGTAGGCACAGGAGATTCCTGCTGAATATCAGCAAACCTTCTTCTTTGAGAAGGTGACTGAGCATTATCCCAGTGGAGCTTCCATTTTGGAGATGTTTAAAACCCAACTGGGCTCAGTCTTGGTAGCCCTGCTTGAGCAAGTAGGTGGACTGAATGATCTCCAGGGTCCCTTCCAACCCCCAGCATTCTGAGATCCTGCCCTAAATTTTTATGGGAAGATCCATTCATAGAAACTTTTGCTTTTTTCTACCAGAGAAGTAAGCATGATGGATTGCTAAGGCAATGGAAAAACCCTGATGCAGACGTAGGTAGCTGAGTCTGCTGACCGAAAGAATATGTGGGCAATATTTGATAGCTCTATGAAAGCAGTGTTTTTTCCCTCTCAAAGTATTATTAACTATCATGAAAAACATGAAAATCTGGAACAGAACCCATGCTCCTCCATATGTGGTATTCCTGGGCACATAGATATGTATGTTGGAAAAATGGGACTGCTGACCTGTGTTGTGTATTGTTATTCTGGCCCTTATTTGGAGACTGCTCTAACTTTTTCAGGGAGGTGTAGTGTAAAATGGTTTCTATCCTCTGGCTGAGCTTGCCACAGCAAGCATACCTATTTCTTTCCGATGGTGTGAATGCGCTCATTTTTCTGTCTTCATTCTGCTGGTAAATGGAAGCTTGTTTTCTGTTTCAGCTAGCTATATTGGCACTGAACAGTGGATATGTCCCAAGCTATGGGGTTTTTTTCCTGGAAGTATTCTGTAGGTTCCCAGAAACTAAATTATTATTCTGCTCTGACACAGATAACTATGCATCAGGAGGCATGCACTTCAGTTACTAGCATTACCACATGCAGCTGCTGAAATCTTTCAAAAGCAGACCATAAAGCCCTTACAAAAGAGACTTCAGTTCAGGATAGCACCCTACACTGGTAGAGGACATATCAAATCTGCATTCATGTGTGGCTGTAAACATGTATAAAAAATTCTGTATTTGTTATTGTCATAGTTTAACATGGGAGGAATTTGGGGAAGTGAGTCAAAGGCTTTTTTGGTAACTGACAGTCTGTTGAACCACTGAGAAACTGAACACGCCTCTGTGAAAATACACATATTAAAGACGAAAAACAGCGGGAAGTTTCTCTTTTCGGTCGGCAGAGGTAACAAGGCCCGCCCCACCTGGGCCGGGCCAGGCCGGGCGGTCCTGCGGCGGCCGGGCCCCTTCTCCCTGCCCGGGCCGCGGGCCGCCCCCGCAGGCCCTGTTCTGGCCGGGCCGGGCCCCGGCAGCTCCCGGGCGGGAACGAGAGGCTGCCGAGCCCGGGCCCGAGCAGAGCTGGCCGCCGCTGGGAAGATCTTATCATCGCATCCCCTTCCCCGAGCGCGGCTGAGACCAGAGACCCCTGCGGCCCGTGCAGAGTGGCCCTGCGGCTGGAACTGAACACAGAGAAAAGTAAAGACCAGCCATGAAACCAATCTGACCATTTGAAGGGTCCAGGTTAACTCTTTCAGTACTTCAGTCCTCCCTCGAGTGAGAAAAGGAGCAGGATGCAAGCATACAACAACAACAACAACAACAACAACAACAACAACAACAACAACAACAACAACAACAACAACAACAACAACAACAACAACAACAACAACAACAACAACAACAACAACAACAACAACAACAACAACAACAACAACAAAAAAAAAAAAAAAAAAAAAGACCTCGGGGACAGTGAGAAAGAGGTTAAGTCCCAGATGAGAGGGAATGAGGAGATGCCTTGATCTTGGGGCTGAAATCCTCTTGTAAACTATGGAGAAAAGACTCTTTTTTCCTACAATGCATGAAAATATGGGGAGATTAAAGTGTTCAAATTACAGATATCAAGTAAAAGCCTCCATAGTAAAGTAGATGTTAAAGTAGCTGTAATCCCCTAAGAAGTTTGTACAGAGAAAAGGAGTAGTCCCGTACCCCAGGAGAAGAAGGTTTCTGTTCCCAGAGATGAAGATTATTTTAGAGATAGATAATGAGAACTTTTGCTTTGGAACAAATCTTTAAAGCAATACCCCAAAAGTCAACATAACCCATCGACAAGCTGTGAGAAGGCTTGTGAAAAAATAGGAGGAGCTTCACAATAGCAGATTCTCCCCTGGGCGGCTGCTAGTTGTGAGAGAGCCACAAGAGAACTGTTTTTTTCCTCTTGTGTAGAAGTCTCCATAACCTAAACTAGAGGAACTTCTCTCCCTAAGTAAACTGAAGAAAAAGTATTTTAGAAGTGGTAAATTAAGGGGAAATTTAAGGTTTTGTTTCTTTACATTATCAGTAGAAAATAAAAGCTTGTGAGGGGAGGAGAAGTGGTTTGAAAAGTTTGTTTTGATTCTTACTACTTTTTCCCTTTTAGCTACTGATAATAAAATTTTCTTTATACCCTTTTAAAGTTTTGGGCCTGCTTTTCCTTCTCCTAATCCTATCTCACAACCAGAAGTGAGTACATGGGTAACTATCCAGCACTGAAACCCACCACACTCAGCAGTACATTGGTTAAAAAATCTCAAAATTAAAGAAATCTTAAATTAGTGAACCGAAACCACTACAGTTACTCAGTCAGCAATCCCCATGAAAAGAAAACACAATAGAGTTGAGGTCAATAAAACTAGATTTGGAAGACTGGAATCTTCTAAGCTTGTGGTACATGCAGAAAAGCTGGTCAATCATAGCCAAAAGGTTAAGCCTTGTGTCTGAATCCCTGACAATACCAACGTGAATTTTTTTAGACAGAGATTAAATTAATTTGGCTGTAATGGATTAGAAAGAGAGAAAAAAAAAAGACACACACCTACCAAGCCTGAAGTGCACAGTGTTATGGACAGAGATGTCCTTGGCTTTTAAAACTCTTCTAGAAGAGGGATATAATTATCTGGTAAAAGCTATTGGTTATAATTTTCTATTACTTCTATAGGACACTTCCATTATGGAAGGTCACTTTTCTCCAGTTACTACATCACATTTTGTACAACAATGTACTCATAGGATGTGACATTTGCTATTCTGCAAAATAAATTACAATTCTTGTTCTGTGGAAGCAACTAAAAATAGGCAAAAGAGTAGACAGTTACCTTGCAGCATATGCCATCTCTAAGTGCAGGCAAAGACCCCAGTATTATAGGGTGGAATCTGAGCACTCATGTGCACACCCAGTACTATCTGACTTGCTGATACATGTTTTTATCTCGTGAGGGGGCCATGGCTCCATGGTTATTTAATACCAGTTTCCAAGCATTGTAACAGCTTTGTCCTATTTTATAGCAGTGGTAAGATGAGGCAAAATTATTTGAGTTTATTTTGATGAAACTTGGCATTTGGTTGGCTGATTGCTTACATGAAGAAGTAGTTTCTTAGAATAACTGTGATCACTCAGCAGTGGTATACATATGCCATGTGCACCTTGAAGGCAAATGTGTGGTGTGACTTGGCTCCATCTCATTCCTGACTTCCCTGTGTTGTTACCCAGATTCAGTGCTGAGCTCCACACCACAGTCCCACTTTGCAGAACTGAGGACTTGTCAGGAGTTTTCAACTTCTTAATCCTTATCTCCTGGAAAAACACTACAATTATTTATCAGTAGTAAGCAGGTAGTTGAAGGACTCTCCTTAACACCTAACTTGTGTCCTTGCCTAGAAAGAGTAAAAGTAAATAAGTAAAAAGAAGAGATGTCATCTTGCTTGCAAGTCTAAATGGAATATTTGCTAGGAAGTGCTCGCAGACATCTCATTATCTTTGAAGAGGCAGTTTCTCACCTTTGCTGCTCTTTCTTTATCATGTCTGTGTCTCCCACCCCTGCCATGTTTGAGCCTGGATATCTTTGCAGCTGTGCTGCTGGGCCCATGCCTTTTGTGAGCCTTGCACAACATCACCGTGCTGCACACTGTAGATACTAATTGCTGACTTATTACAGATTAATACAAACTTGCATTAATAGTTAAAAGAGTATTAAACCTGTTCTTCACTCAAGAATGATTGATGGCTTCTATTACACACCATTAGATATTTTATTCTTGTTAAATGAAGAGCAGCCAACTTTGTCAAGTATTTTTAGTTCCCCCTGGTCTTATTGGCTCCATCTATTTTCAGGGATGTTCTGTAAATGGCCACATATGGCTTTGTGTCTGTAGGAGTGATGACTGTACAGCTGGCTTTCATTGCCCACCAATTTACTAGAGCCCCCTTTATTGTGAGCCTGACAGCACCAGGGAGCTTTGTAGAACTAACAAAATATATCTATTTTCTAATTGTCTATTTATCCCCTTCCATGGATTGGTGGGCCTCTCATCTGAAAGCAAAGGGGGGACAGCCTTGAACAATGATCCTTGTCAGGGCAGTTGCTCACTTTAAATTAGGGTCTCATTGCTAAATAACTAATTTAGTCCTGCTATCAGACTGAAAAAGTGTGTATTCAGTGCAAAGTGCCAACTGGGGAATTGATTATGTCTCCTCTTACTGTGCATGATAAAAGTGCCAGGCCAGCAGGCGGTAAGGTGGCTCCCCAGAGGCCGACAACTTCCCAGCATGGAGGGTCCATGCCAGATAACCATGTGGGTACTCCACGAGGTGGCCAGGCTCTGGGAGTCTTGGCGTGACCCTGAGGTGCTTAGTCTCCCCGCTTCATATGTTGGAATGAGAGAGGGTCACTGCTACTGTCTCTGATCTGAAGTTGGACCAGGAGGGAATTGGGAAACAGAGGTGGCTTGGGAACCAGAGCAGAGAGAGGCTGTGGGGGGTGGCGACCCCAGTGTGGGTCCCAGATTTTGTCCCCTTGAAGCAATTTACTCAACGTCCCAAAACACTGGCCTTTTTCCCAGGAGAAAAACTGCAGCAACCTGCTGTATTGGTTGGAAAGACAGGCATCTCCCAAGGAAGGCAGGAGACTCCCCTGGAATTGAGAATGTAAACCCCTCTCCCTCTGAATTATTATTATTTTGAAAATAAGGGGCTCTCAAGCAAAGATATGAGGATAGGAATAACAGTTCTTTACTAGTATGTATAACAAGGCAAGGCAAACAATAATTATGGCATTAACAACAAACAGAACTAGGGACCCAGTAAAACTCTTGACCGCTGGCACTTTTCCCCTTTGGTGCAGTTACCGTCACAGCCGACAGGAATGAGCAAAAATCCCGGGGTAGTGGATGAAATGTATCAAAAATTCCACGGTGGTAGCTGCAGCTGCAGGACGGTGCTGGCTACAGCAGGGAAGAAACCAGAGCAGTATGGAAGAAACAGCGGGGACGGGACAGAGGCTCTGAGCAGGGCAGGGAGAGGCGAAGTTCGGGTCTCCCGGCGCACACCAGCAGATGGTGATCGGTCCCTCAGGGCTGAACCCCAGCGGTGCTAGTGAATTCTCCGCGCAGTAAGCCACAGCCTGGCCGTCCTTCTCTGATGCCAAAGAGCGAGAGAGAAAGTTCCCAACTACCCAGCCCTCATCTTTTACCTGCCTCTATTCTCATGGTGTTGGTATCTCTGTCGTCCCGTCCACCCGCACCCCGCGAGAGAAAACACCCAAAAACAGAGGACTTCCCCCTCCCCGCCGTCGCAAGTACCCAGCCATCAGTGCTTCTTAGCAACTCAGTGGGAAAAAATTCCACAAGTAACAAGGACAGAAAAGGAAAGAAAAATCCCAACCCCTAACACCGGCACTAACTGCAATCTCTCCAGTGTGTCCGGGCTGCCCTTGTCCATCAGGTTCACTTCGATGGCAGTAGTGTGGCTGGACCAGGATTCGTCACCACAGATGAACAGAGCACACAATCTCAGCACCAAGGAACCTTTTTCTCAGCTATAGGACAGGTCTGGACTTGCTCCATAACATTTTAGAGGATAGGGTGTCCCTCCAAGAGCTTCTTGCTGGGTGGCTGAATGAAAGGATGTGTGAACAGCAAGGGGTTTAGGATCTGTTCCTGATCCATTTTGTATCAAGGGATGGAACACCTGTGGTTATTCATATTCAGGGACAAACCTCAGAAACTATTTGTCTTGAACTGTGACTTGAGTCTCCTCTCCCCACCCATGTCACAGGCTGGTGCTGGCCTATGGTTCAAAATCCAGAGAAGCAACAGGCAGAGGCAGGGTCTCCCTCACTCAAGGATTCAGGTTCACTTGATACTACAGAGGTTTCCTTTTAATGCTGGAATGCATTGCTCCAGGGAGGGAAATGAGATTCCTTCCTTTTCCTTCCTGCTCCCATGAGTTACTGAGGTTGGACAACAACACAGGTGACATCTGTGCATCTTCTCTGTGCTTGTGTTGTGCTGCATGACTCCCATCACATCCCCCAGCAGTAGCTACAGCAACCTAGAACAGCCATCAACATCAAACATCAGCATCATCTTGTTAGCTGGCTTGGACAGGCCGAGCATGAAGGAGCACTTCTCCTTTCCTCCAAAACTTCAGTCACTCAGGGCACCCTGTGCTCAACCATGACATTTACCATTCTTGTCCTGATTTTGGTATGTCCTGATTTTGGTCACTACAGGCCAGAGATGTCTGTTGGCTTTAAGGGGGATGGAACTGTTGTAAAAATTGATGTCCAATTTCAGCAAAACCAGCAACTGAACACAATGACAAGCATTTTCTACTGGACTTGTATACAGCAGCACCAAAAGATAGAATCATAGATTTGTAGACTGGCTTGGATGGGAAAGGACATTTAGTTTCAAATATTTGCCATGAGCAGGAGCATCTTCCACTAGACCAGGTTCCTCCAAGACCTGTCTGACCTGGCCTTGAACACTTTCAGATATGAGGCATCCACAACTTCTCTAGGAAATCTGTTTCAGTGCCTCACCACCTCACAGTCAAGAATGTTTCCTAATACAGAATATAAGTTCACCCTTTTTAAATTTAAAATCATTACCCCTTTTCCTATTGCAATAATCCCTTGTTAAAAAGCTGAAAATTTCTCTCCCTTTCCACTAAAATACTGGGTTTGGAAATAAATCTAGCAAAACTACCTTCTAGGAAAGGCTCTTTTCCTTTCGGGAGCCACATTATGCAAGGTCAGAGTAGCAGAATTCAGAGTATTTCCCCTTTAAACAGGTCTCAATCTCAATCTGATGGAGTCTCAGCATTGTGGAGACCAAGACAATGCCTCTGACCCCGTTGGCAGGTTCATGGACATCAGGCATGGAGCAGCTATGGTACTGCTGTTTGAGGTGCAGTGTGCTACACTGCACTGGCAGCTAGAGGGGAAGCTAGCAGGGAAAACTTGCTGCTGCCAGTGGCCGACACTTCCATCACTCACTGCGACACACCACAGGAGGTGTGGTTTGGGCATCATGTGACAACACATGGTAAAGTTGTTGGCTCCCCATCTGCCACCCTTCACTGGCTCTGCTCAGCCCACAGCACACAAACCACATGTGTTGCTTCTGGGAAGAGGACATCACTGCTTTTCAGAATGTGCTCCCATGGTAAGAAGCCACCACATGCTACCATGGTGAGATCATCTTCTGCTCAGGTAGCTAGTACGTGGTTAATGAATGCTCATTTGTAGAGTCTTAAGAATGCCTGCTTCCATCCAAAGCTTTTATATACTTAGCAATTAAAATCTATAAGCAGACTGATATGAGTAAGAAATTCTTTGCTGTGAGGATGGTCAGGCACTGGTACTACAAACTCATACAGTGTCTAGAGGGTCACTAGATATAGATAGCTGTCTGCTAGCAACCACTTTTAAGGACTCTAATTCTTCCCACTAATTAGCATGGAGGTATAATAAAATCAAGGGCCTATTGCCCTAGGCTGGACGTACACAAGTGTCCAATGCTTAACCAAATCCAAGGCTTTGTCCTGCTACTGCTCCCTAAGCCATTCTGCACCACATTCCTACAAATAATTAGAGCCAACATCAAGTGTATCCTGTGAAACTCAACTCCAGGTGCACATTTTTCCTGTCATGAAGCTTCATGGATCTGAGGTGTATAAGGTTATTTTGATCCCAAAACAGAGCTTGGATCATGAGTAGACCTCAGTATTGCTGCAGGTTTTGCTGCCACCAGGTGACCCTTCCCAATGCCAAGCTCATACTAGAATGTAACAAAATATGTGAATTTGCTTTGCTTTTTTACCAAAATTCACAGGAGACCTGGAAATGGAATACTAACTGGATTGACCTTCTACCAAATAATAGGGCTGGTATACAGAACCACAGAATAGCCTGGGCTGGAAAGGACCTTCAAATGTCACTTACTCCAATCCCCCCTGCCATGGACAGGTGCCACAGAAAAAACATTAGCATGTCACAACAGAAATCTCCAAGAGATAATTCCCTTGAAAGAGTTACCAAAACATGAGAGTACAGCTGCAACGAGCTCTACAGCCATGCAGTAATTTGACTCTGTAGTTGCTTTAATTCTTCTTAGAAAGACAATTATAGCAAAATCAAAATGCTGCAACTGATCAGCCAAAAGCTGTTTTCTAAATATTGTGATCAATTTGCCCATGCCATCATTTTAATGGCCACTGCTGCTCACAAGCTGAAGCTGCTGTGCTTACACTTAGGGAGATGCAGTCTCACCAAGATATCATCATGACCAAAGTACTGTGGACTTTGAGGATCATGCTGTTTTCCACATCCCAGAAGATGGAAATTCATACTCATTTTTTAATGTGTTTTACACTGAAGGTAAGGTAAATGGGGAAAACAGGCAGTACACAAATTGTGACCAGTTTATTAATGTCTCAGTTAGGATTGTGAATTAAAGCATGATCTCTTCCACAATTATGTTTTCCCCTTATGCCAATGTGAAAATATGGCACATGGGAAATAATGGAAGAAACCAATTTTTCCCCCTTGAAATTTACCCTAGAGAGCTGTGTGTAAGGATGTGTAGAAATTATACAGCAGATGTGAATATGTGTTAATTTTAAATCTGAAATATCATTAGTGGTGTGAGCACGTCCCCTTGGTGGTCACAATTGTCACAGTAACGAGGCAGCTGAACTGTCCAAGTAGTAAAGGATCCTAAATTTTAAGTTTAGGCAGAGCTGTGCAGAGTGTGCACAGAGGCCTTGCACCTGAGCTGCAAGACCTGAGTTTGTCACTTTGAAGTGGTGAAAACTTGAAATAACACAATGACAGTCCGTACTTGACTTTTGCATTTCTTCTCTAAGTATCTGAAGTATTTGAAGAGGAAGATTGCAAAGTGGTAAGCAGAAATTATGTCCTATATTTATTGTTCTCTGTTCCCACCGCAGTTTTTTCAAACCATGGACAAAAAACTGAAAAAAAATCCAAATCCAAAACAAACAACAAAACAAAACAAAACAAAACAAAAACAAAAAAACCACCCACAACACACACACACACAAAAAACCAAAAAACAAACAAACAAAAAAAAACAAAAAAACCAAAACAAACAAACAAACAAACAAAAAACCCCCAAAAATCCCCAACCTGTTAGCAAAACAAACACACCCTGTCCTGACCAGTGAGGGAGCCAGAGCCTGGATGGGCAGCTTTTTAAAAATGCTGCATGAAAGCCAACTTCCCCCCACCCAGATTCCCAACTGCCAGGTCTTAAAGATACAACAGCAATTTTTGGGCATCAGATGATTTTTAGGATACCTTATCATTATGAATCACTCCAAGATAGCACTACAAACTGCTAGGTCTGTGGGTGAAAGCACACACAGGGACAGCTTCCAGAAACAAACCAAAATCTCCATACAGGATTGTGCATTAGGGGAAAGTTTTATTGGGGGTGGCTCTGTTGGGAAAGAAGGACAGGCCTTTACAAAGGGAAGAACAGATCTCAGTGGCTGCCAATATTGCTTGTCCATAATTTTAAATTATTTATATAATCTAATCTGGTTGATCAGACACACATTTCATCCCTTCTGAGTTTTTTCAAGTGAATCATGAATGTTCTGGACATTTGAACAGCCCAAATGTTTCTAATGTCTTGTTGATACCAGGATGCTAGAAGGTTCTCCCAAGCCTAACATGAATTCAGAATTTGCCCCTGCTGGCTGCCCAATGAAAACAAACCTTGAAATCTCACTGCAATATCTTGCATCAACCAAGCCTGAGACTCTGCATTCATTAGCTTTTTTATTTTAAACAACAAAGATTATTGGAGTCCTTTCATTTTGGTGGCTGAGGCAAAAGACACAGCAGCTTTACAGCATGGAAGATTTAAATTTATTTTTCTGCATTCAGCTCTTCTCAGGCTGCCTCCCTTTAGCTCACCAAACGTGAATCCAAGAAAAGAATTAAAATTGTGGCTTTTTTATATGTTCTCTATAGATCCCACAACTGCTGTCTTCTGATTTTTTCAAGCAGTGTCCTTTTTGAGATGATTGCTGGAATATGTAGACTTACTGAAGCAGAAACCCATCCTGAAAGCAGAAAACTCTGCCATGGCAAAATTCCTAAGTTGTAGAGTAGGCAGTTTCTCCAACAGGTGCCCATCACTGAATTCCAGCAGCCTGGAGAGCCAGCTGGCAGCAAGGTGAGGAGCAGAAGGAGCAGTATAGGGCTAATAACCAAGAGCCCAGGGATAACAGTTGCTCACTTGCTTAATCTTTTAGCAGAGGCATCACAGGTGTTTTCAGCAGCAGAGTGAAGGTACAGTGATACACTGTTGTGTCTCCTTTCCTCATGATCATCCCTTAGAGGCTCATCCCTTATCCCAGATAAGCACCTTCCATTAATTTTCTTGCCTGGAATGTCTTTCTTCCCAAAGCAGGGGTTGTTTTTTCACTTGAATATGTAATAGTCACCTCCACCTGGGTGACAGGCACCTCCCATGACTCTCTGGGACAACATGACAACAGCAGAGCTGCAATTTTAATAGACTCCAAGTAGTTTTCACAGAGCAAAGCCTTAAAAACTCCCCAAGGAGAGATCATCAAGCAGAGTGGTCCCACGAGCTGAGTTTATTAGCAGGCAGGACAGAGAGGTTGATGAGCCTGTGCGGCTGAGCAGACAAGCTGTCAGACAAGACTCCTAATCCAATCAGTTACCTGTCGGAGAGGACTGGTCTGTGGTTTCTGACTGCAGCACCTCGGGGGAGCACTGTGCTGTGGCCCCTAACACTGGCTGCCACCCCAGCTAGGGGCCAGGGGTCCTGGATATCTCCACCCTGTGGAGGAGAAAGCACAGTTAAAACCACACTTGGAGTCTCCCTCCCATGTGAAAGACACCAGTGGGGTGTGCAAGTTAGAGCATGCTCAGGTTCCCTGGAAAGCCCTCATAGAGGCACAGTTAAACATTTCAGCGATTTTTCTTGCCTTTTCACCTTGTGACAGCCTGGTAGGGGGCACACAAATATTTTAAAATAACATGAGTGCTGTGTGGCTAGCATGACTTCAGTATGGCTGCTCTGCATGGCAGAGGCTGAGGACTCTGGGACGTTTTACTGGTGTGGAGGACTGCAGCACAGCAGGTACATGTAAGCACTAAGGTGAAAAAGCTCCCCGAGGCACTGGGACATCCAGTAACAGGCTGTACTGGGGTAGAGAAGCTCCCCGTGCCTCTTCATTGCCAACCACAGTAGCTTGCAGTGTACCTCGAAACCACCCACTGCATGGTGTGCACTGTGAGAAGAGCAGCCTGGGTGGACAGGGTGGGTAGTGCCAGAGCAGCAAACTGAGACCCATTCTGAGCAGCAGGGAGGATGGGGTGTGGGCTTTGAAAGAAAAGAGGTGAACCCTTGCCAGTCCAAGAGCTGTAGAGTGAATAGCATCATTAAATTGAACAAAATTGAGAAAAAAATGTTAAGAATATAACATTTGTCTAGCTTGGAAAAAACACATTGTTTTCCTTAGAATGAAACCTAGTTTTTCCTTAAAATAAATGCAAAACCTACATCAGTTTACACAGTTGCTGTTCAATCACAAATTGAATGTCTTATTTTGTTAATTTTCTGAAAAGATCAGAAGTTTTATATATGCCAAAAGTCTTGCTCAGTGATTTGTGAATGATCATTTCCAACACTTTGATTCCTGGACTTTTAAGGAAAAACACAAGTGTTTTATGACTGTATGTGTTTATGGTTCTAACAAATTTGAACAGGATTAATAACTCTCTCCTCTGCTGCAGAACCTCTTTAAGGAAAAACACAAGTGATTATATTTTATGCCTGTATGTGTTTATGGTTCTAACAAATTTGAACAGGATTAATAACTCTCTCCTCTGCTGCAGAACCTGCCAAGAACATGCAGTGGTATTGTCTTTTTTTCTTCTAGTGGCTTGAACCACCTTTTAATCAAGGAATCAATTTTTAGCATGGCTGCACTAATATTTCCATTTACATCAAAAATATTTTTCTGTTTGAACTCCTCTGGAAAGCAACATCACCAGGCTTTTTCAGAGGTTTGTGATGCAATGCCATGGGCTGATGACAAGAACATAGTTTTCCTGCCTTTTCTATCTGATGGCTGTAAGGAAGCTTGTCACAGTCTCTGCAAAAATAGAAAGCAACTTATTTGGGTTTATTCTTGTTCTGATCCCCTGTATTACATCCAAGGGTATCCTGTACTAGAACTGAGTGGTTGTTCAAGTTATATTTAAGTGATGAAGTGGACTAATACAGCAATATAAATCTGGGAAAACAGTAACACATATCAGATTAGCAGTACTTCTGACTAAATGAAGAGGCAACAGCAAAACTCCAGCACTACAAGAGGCAAAATCCAGTGTATAGTCTTTATATGAAGTTCTACTGGACTCAGGTGAAAACCTAATTCTGAAAAGTGCTAGAGAGACCAAAAAACTCTGTAATTTACTGTAGAAGCTTGGGGTACTCTCCCTGTAATTCCAAGATTCAGAGAGAATGGACCTGTAACATGTGAGTCATACGGTGCCACTTCTGCCTCTGCTTCTGCAGATATTCCCTGGTTTTCTGTCTGTTAGTGCCTACCCCTTACAGAGAAAACTTGGGTGAACAAATGTGCAGTCTTTGAGAGACTCTCCAAGATTTTGCTCCTCTCACATTTGTGTACATTACATTTCATGGAGTTTGTTGAGATTTTAGAGTGGCACAGGTGGTGCGTGTGGAACTCTACAGGATGTTGTCATGCTTTAATCCTCCCCAGCTGCAAACAAAGTACCCCACAGCTGCTTGCTCACACCCTCCATCACAAACCCAGTGGGGAGGAGAATCGGAAAGAAACAGTGAATTTTGTGAGTTAAGAAGAATTTAGTAATCAAAACAAACTAAAATAAAATATTAGTAATACTACTTATAATAATTATAATAATAGTAAAAAAAATGAGAGCAAGTGAGAGAGGACTAAAACTCAAGAGAAACAAGTGATGCCCAATACAACTGTTGACCTCACAATATCTGATGCTCAGCCTGTTCCCAAAGCAGTAATCCTTGACTCCCGGACATCTTCTCCCTATTTACAGACATAAGGTAGAATGCTCTGTGGTGTACAATGTCCCTTTGGACAATTTGGGTCAACTGTCCTGGCCATGCTCTCTCATAGCTCCTTGTGCACCTTCTCACTGGCAGAGCATGGGACACTGAAAAGTCCTTGATTTAGGGTAAGCACTACTGAGGACCTGACAAATATCAGTGTGTTATTTACAACATTGTTCTCATACTGAATACAAAACACAACACTGCGCTAGCTACTGGGAAGAAAAGTAATTCTATCCTAGCCAAAACCAGTACAGAGATGCAGCTTGGATTTGTATGGAAACTTGTCTGATTTGTCTTTGATTTCCTGAAAGACATGCTGCTGCATGCAGTGATACAGGGCTCTTCAGGTCACCTGGGCAACTGCTGCAGGCAGGACACACAGACTGCTGCCATGGGGTTCAGGGGTGCCCCAAACAGCATGGGCAGTGCTGATGTGCAGTGCTGTACACACCCCATGCTGGAGCAGTGTGTGAAAGCAGTTGCGACCTCCGTTCCTAAGCTCCAGAAGGGATTTTGTAGCCCAGCATTAGTTTTCTGATTATGTTGGCTTGCATGGTGCTGCTCTGTCCCTGAGACAACCTTTCAGTTAGCTACAGTGCCCTCCCAGCTCCTCTCAGGGCCAGACAGATGATGAGAGGGTGCACTTTCAGCATCACAGCCCATCATGTGCATACGGTCAGAGGGACCACTCTTCAGTGTGGCCTGATGCAAAATGCAAAGCAGTAAGAGGAAGACCTGGCTTCACTGGTCTGGGTGTTTATAATTAAAGCCTCAGTCATACACACTAGTTAGCACTTTTCTTTTGCTAGTGGTGTTTCTCTGCTCTAATTAAGTTTGAAGACAACTATGGAAACACAGCTTTGCTGTACAGAGGTGGCAATACCTGTAGACTTATGGACAATTTTCAGGAACAGGTATGCTTTTTACCTTCTGCATTAATTGGTCATCAGCTTGCGTCAAATACCCTCTCATCAGTTTCTTAATTTTTATTTCTGCATTGTCAAAATCTTTCCCAAACTGAGGGGAGAGGAGGTGGTGTAGAAGACTCATCATAGCTGGCCAAGAAACACTTTACCTAAGACTCAAGATTTGCTTTTATGGGTTTCTGGCATTTTGCAGATTAAGAGCATTAGCTCCTTAATCCATCAGAAATGCTCAGAAAGACACACTTTGTTCTGTCCTCTGTCTTGAGAAGGCAGTGTCTTTGCTTATGACAGGTAAATTTAGACTAAATACTGCTGTGTTTTATTAATTTATTATGGGAGAAAGAAGTATTCATGCTGCTGATCTCCATGGTTGAAGACCTAGTGCCATCTGGGAGGACTATGGTGGGCCTTAATTAACAGCATCTGCCTGTGTGCTGCCTAAGTTTTACATTTTGTGTAGAAGTACACTCATTAGTTGTACTTCAGCAACTGATTTTTGACTTGTTATATTGTGTGGTACATATAAAGAGCAAGTAATTTCTTACTCTCTACCTGGATTTGAGGATTGTGTTAGAAAACCTCAAAATTTTTATGTGATGTTCAGTGGTGGAAAGGGAGAAATGAAAACACCATGCATTTTTACATTAATTGTAAAGACATAACGTATATGTCCTGAAGTAGTTAAACTTCAGTGGGAGAAAAAAGATAATTGAAAGAAGGTAATTTAAAAAGAATGATTTAGTCATAGTGTGATACTGCTATAGAGCAGCATACTGTCATAATTCAGGTCCCTCTCATTGAGAGGGCCCAATCTGATTTTTATTTCTGCCACACAATAAGTTATACAGGAGGTGAAGGATAGGGGCTGTACATGTACTGGCAGCCCTGTCTCCAGCGGGATTTCACCTGCCAGCCAAGCAGGGGAGAGGAAGCTTCCACGATCAGGCTGTGAGCGACTCCCTGCTGGCCAGCAGAGCAGAGTCCTGGATGCTGGGAAAAAATGCCCAGGAAATTGGGCTGTGGGAGGAGCTTTAGCAGATAAAAGAAGTTAACTGCGACTCCATTGGTCCCGTTTTACTTTGGGTTTCTTGGAGGGATTAGAGGCTCACTTGGAGGGTCAGCTTGGCATCCTTCTCTCCTTGCCTTTTCCTCCCTGTGGTCTTGCTTCCTTGTCCTGACCTGTTCTGCCCACTTTACTGTTTCTGCGAGGCAGCTCACCATTGCAACCACATGGTGCTCTGCTGCTTCCCTGAGGAAGCGGGTGCTGCTTATACCCAGCCATGGCCGCCACCGCCACCGTGTTTCTGGTGTTGCAGCTGCAGCCACAACTGCCCACAGTGACTGCGTCCCGACCCCAACAACACACAGCTGAGCTGTGCATTCATAGCCACAGCAGCCTGCTCTTTGCTGATGGCAGAGACATGCAACCTGCTGCTGCTTGAAAACTGTGCCCAGCTACTCAAAAAAGCCTTGCACACCTGCAGTGGCTTGCACCACACATATCGCCTGATGATCTGATGCTGACAGAATGCCTGGGGTTCTTGTGGTAATGTTGTCCCTGTCTTCTGTTTCTCTCTCTGTCTCTCCTTTCTCTCTCTGCTCTCTTCTCTATCCACCTTCGGTAAGAACATGTACTTTTTTACCAATAAATCATTCTCAGATCTAATGTTATTGACTTTGCACTTCATTTTCATCCCAGAAATGTATTAAAAATAATCTTCTCCGGCCCCCTGTTTTTACAGTGGGAGAGGACATACATGATGCTGAAGCTACGTAACTCAGACAGTTTTTTGTATGTAATACACAAGGTATGAGCTGTTAGAAAAGAAAGCACTGAGAAAAGGAGAATATTCCTTTTTTTTTTCTTTATAGAGCAACTGAAGTATGTGGGTCTGTGACATTTGGAGTCCCTGGGATATTTTCAGGCAGGCAAAGAAGTCCACTCAGTGGGGACAGGTTCTTGGACTCCAAATGGGATACAGAATTCCTCCAAACTATGCAAACTGTAGAAAGTGGGGAGTGAGGGTAGACACATTGCTGCCAGTTGCATTGTTGTTGGAGAGTGGAGTGGGGGGCTGCATGCTTGCTGCCATGAGCAATTACGCCATACATTTTCATGTCCACTACATTTCAACTTCTGAATTCCTCTCTTGTCACCATAGAGGTTAGTGGTGGTCAGGAGTGGGATGGAGTCTACATACAAGCAAAGGAGATGCATGGATGGGATGCCCTCACATACCTGTGAAAGCAGGACAGGGTTGTTTTCTGTGGAGTTAGCACCTGGTCTGATACAATAGATGTCTCTACCAGCGTGGGATATGCACACAATGCAAGTTAGCAGATAACACTGGTGTTACCTGTCAAAGAGAAGATCAAGCCTTCAGTACACTTCTCAAAATTTCTGAAGATCCAGTGAGCACTCTCTCAGTATCCACATGAGTGTTTAGTCTGAGTGAAGTTCTTAAGACATTTTGCCTTAAGAACACCTCTGCAAGGTGTTCTGCCCCTCCACTGGCTGAGCCTACAGGCATCAACTAAACCCCCCAGCTGGGGTAGGGAGGAAACCCCAAAATAAAGTGGCTTTCCAAAAGGCCCTTGACAGGACTCATTACAGATATTAGCATTTGAACAACTTTGCAAATCTAATCCAAAATGCTCAGCTGCTGAAAATAAATCTTGAGGTATTTTAAAACTTCATCTTTGTCTTGGTTTGAAAGACAGGTGTCTGCTAAGGAAGGCAGGAGCGTCTCTTGAAATGGAAAATATATCCCCTTCCCTGTGAATTATTATAATTTTTAAATTAAGGGGCTTTCAGGAAAAGAAATGAGAAAAAGTATAACAGTTCTTTACTAGTATGTATAACAAGGCAAACAATCAACAACAGTGGCAGCAAGAACAAACAAAACCAGAAACCCAGTGGCAGCCTTCTTGAATGCAGACTGTACTCTTTTGGTGTACTTATGGTGTAGTTATGGTGTACTTAGGGTGTACTTATGGCCACACCCCTTCGGTGTACTTATGGTGTACTTAGGGTGTACCTGGGGTGTATTTATGGCCACACCCTTTGGTGTACTTATGGTGTACTTAGGGCGTACCTGGGGTGTATTTATGGCCACACCCTTTGGTGTAGTTATGGTGTACTCATGGGGCACTTATGGCCACACCCTTCGGTGTAGTTATGGTGTACTCATGGGGCACTTATGGCCACACCCTTCGGTGTAGTTATGGTGTACTCATGGGGCACTTATGGCCACACCCTTCGGTGTAGTTATGGTGTACTCATGGGGCACTTATGGCCACACCCTTCGGTGTAGTTATGGTGTACTCATGGGGCACTTATGGCCACACCCTTCGGTGTAGTTATGGTGTACTCATGGGGCACTTATGGCCACACCCTTCGGTGTAGTTATGGTGTACTCATGGGGCACTTATGGCCACACCCTTCGGTGTAGTTATGGTGTACTCATGGGGCACTTATGGCCACACCCTTCGGTGTAGTTATGGTGTACTCATGGGGCACTTATGGCCACACCCTTCGGTGTAGTTATGGTGTACTCATGGGGCACTTATGGCCACACCCTTCGGTGTAGTTATGGTGTACTCATGGGGCACTTATGGCCACACCCTTCGGTGTAGTTATGGTGTACTCATGGGGCACTTATGGCCACACCCTTCGGTGTAGTTATGGTGTACTCATGGGGCACTTATGGCCACACCCTTCGGTGTAGTTATGGTGTACTCATGGGGCACTTATGGCCACACCCTTCGGTGTAGTTATGGTGTACTCATGGGGCACTTATGGCCACACCCTTCGGTGTAGTTATGGTGTACTCATGGGGCACTTATGGCCACACCCTTCGGTGTAGTTATGGTGTACTCATGGTGCACTCATGGCCACACCCTTCTGTGTAGTTGTGGCCACAGCCGGCAGGGGCGCTGGTGGCTCCCGGCCGGGCAGGGCGTGTGCGATGGCTCCCCGTGGCTGCACGGGGAACTGTGCAGGGGGTTTCGGCTGTCCCCACAGGGTGATGTCCCACGCACTTGGCAGAAAGGGAGGGAGAAGGAGCTTCCTTTATGGACTCACAGAGGGAGCCGATCCTGGTGTCCCGTCTGAATAGCAAAAGCACCTGTGGTAGGAACCTCAGAGTTGAAAGATGGGAGGGCAGGGATGAGCATAGCCCCAGAGCGGTAGATGAGAGCTGTCAGACACTCCGAAGCTGTGTCTAGAACCCTCCCGGCAGGCAGGGGGTGTTGCCTGGCTACAGTGCAATGAAAAACCCAGAGCCGTGGCAGAGGAACAGCAGGTGGCTTGGGCAGCAACAACCCAGCTTCAAAACACTGAAGGGAGACACTCCCTGTGAGGAGAAAGGGCCTGGGGGTTCCCAGGGTGTTCCCTTTAGACACCTGTGAAGAGGGTGAAAGGGTTCTTTGTTTGGTGAAGCAGGGTGTTAATAAGGTCGGAATGCAATGGCCCATCTTTAGAGCAGAGCTCCACTCACGGTAGAAGGCAGCAGGGGACAGAACCCTGCAGGGAGTTCTTCCCACTGTGACCGCAGTCTTCCCTTCTGAAGCCAAAAAGAAAGAGAGACCAAGCTAGCAGCTGCCCCAGTTCCTTTTTTCCCAGTCCATTTCTCCAGGTATCTCTGCCCCTCCCAGATAAACCCTCAGATAAGAGAAGTGCAGCCAGATGCCCACTTCCCCTATTTTGGCAACTTCTTTTGTCCCTCTTAAGTACCCAATTTTTATTGTTCTGTAGTGACGAAATGGGAGGAAATTCCTGTGAGAAAGAAAAACAAAAGGAGAAACTCTTATCTCCAAAAATATTATATGTTATTCTAGAAAACTGGCGTGGGAACCTTAAAAAGGGATGGCTTTAATGCTGTGTAAAGAGACAAAGGAAACTTTGGTTGAAGCCCAGGGAGGGACAGACCAATGAGGCTGAACTACTAATCTGCTTTGTAGAAATGTTGTTTCAAGACTTTTTTCTTAAACGGGAGGTCGAACAAGGTGCATGCCAAAACCAGGCAGATCCTGAGAGTCTAGAGGCTGGCTTTAAAACATCATTTTATGGGAAGAAACTGGCTTCATATGTAAAGTCATCACCACAGTGAATTGTTAAATCAGCTGTCTGAAATCAGAGCTTCAGAGTCTAAAATAGACACTTAATATAGACAAAATAGCCCCTTACCATGTTCATGTGTGACATGAAAATACTGTCACTTGCCTTGGAGACATGAAAGGCTTTTAGCCAGGTCACATTTTTTTGCCTGCCAGCAGACATGGCTATAAGCACAAGAACAGTAAGGAACACAGTGCCCAAAAATCTTCCCTACGTCAAAGGGCTGGCACTGGTACCCAGAATCTTCAGGAACAAATAACATTGTCTTGGACCTCTAAAGGATCCAAAAATGAAAGCAATCAAAGACATGACCAGATGTATCTATTGAGTCCCAATCACTACATGTGAGACATCCACTGAAGCAGGAGATCCTCTTCGATGACAACAGATGAGAGCAGTGACAGCCCTCAGGGGAGCCACTGGAGATGGCAGATGTGCAACAACTGACAACCACCTTGGAAGGAACTTGACAAGAGTAGAGCATTCTGTACCTCAACAAAGTCTCGTTTTCTCTGTAAAACACCAGTTTTGCTCCTTTGTTATTGGCTGGAATGTTTGTGCAAAAAGGGAAAAGCATGAATGGCCCGGCAGCAGCAGGCAGCTCCTAATTTCTCACCTATTGTTAGCAAATGACCACGGGACAGGAAGACTGACTCCAAACCTGTCCTGGACAGGCCTTTTATATTCAAAATTCTGGGACTGCAATAGCTACTGTCGCTTGGTGCAGAGATGGAATGTAAGGATGGTTCAGCAACTAAGTTTCATCTCAGAGCCCTTCCACAGATCTCACACGGAGGTACTTTGGAGGCTGGATTTACCCTTGGACATAGAAGAGCATAGAAAATCAAGAATAAGAGTAGAATAATTTTCAGCTTTAAATTGCAGGTGATATCTCATAACTATCACTTTTAGAAAGAGAAGGAGAAATACATAGCTGGGGCCTATCACAAAATCAACATCTTTCAATCTCAAGCAGAGATCTGGAAAAATACTCTTCATCGCTAATCTGAATCCAGTTGTACCTTGATGCACTTCATTACAGCATTTTTCAGGAGGAGTGAGAGAGACCAATCTGATTTTTATTTATACTTCAACATATATTGTATTCTTATAGAGGCTATAAATGGGCTTGCAGCCCTGTCCCCAGGGAGGCTTCTCCTAGCACCCATCAGGACAGAGAAAGCCTCCATGATCAGATTGTGAGTTCCTACTGTTATAAATGTGGTCCCATATGTCTAATTTAATAAACTACAAACTTAAAATTTAGCAGCAGTTTTAAATGAGATAAAATAATAATCCAGCAGTTACAAAAAGAAATTTGGCAGTGGTTGGCATAAAGCATAAGTAAAACTGACCACGATACAAACCCAACCAGGGTACAGTAAGTAAGTACTTCTATTTTAGATTCCCCATCTGGAATTGTCCTAACTTTATTCATCTCAAGGCAAATCCTGCCTTGGGAGTCATCTGAACTTTTGCCAATTCCACTTTGGGAATTTTTCTAACTTCGTTGATCCTCAAGGCCAATTCTCTTTTAGGATACTGGTTATCTCAATACTCCATCCTGTATCCTATCTTCTCATGAACATCTGAAAACATCTGGTTTGTGACACTAATTACACATCCTTTTCCTCTACTACTTTTTAACAGATATTTTCTAAAATACCAACATAGTTACAATTGTAAGCATGAATCACATTAATTTATCACACCACCCCCCCTCCCCAGTTGACCACTTGCCCATTTGCTAGTGGGGCTAATGCCGGGATGGCTGCAAAGAATGCCAAGGAAATCAAGCTGTGGGAGGAACTTTAGGATATTGCTGCTAACTGCAGCACGATAGGAGCCCTTTTGCTTTGCGTTGCTAGGAGGGTGTGGGGGTTCACTTGTAGGATCCACTCAATCCGCCCCCCTTCCCTTGCTTTTTCCTTCCCGTGGTTCTATCTCCCTGCTTTACTGTTCCCACAAACCAGCCATCATGAAGCCCTCGTGCTCCACTGCCTCCCCAGCTGCTGAGCCAGCCACCCCTGTTGTTCTTCCTGGGCACAGGCACTGTCTCTGCCACCAGCCTGCCCCAGCCAAACCCACAGCTGCCGCGTGTTCTGCGGCATGAGCCCACTTTCATCCAGCCACCGCTGCTGTGTCTCTGTGCTGCCTGCACCACCTTGCTGAACACCAGCTCGTAGTGACCAGCCTGCCGCCAGCCGACCCGGGGAGCCTGCAGCTGCTCCAGGACTGCACCCATGGCCAAGACAGCCTGCTCCCTGCCGACAGAAGGAACATGCAGCCTCCCACTGTTTGGAAATCGAGCCCAGCCCGCCACGGGAGCTGTGCAAATACACTGCAGTTCAAATCATGCACGCTCCGCCTGCTGAGCTTATGCCAACAAAGAGCTGGGGGTTTTGTTGTAACACTGTCCCTGTCTTCTGTTCCTTTCTCTGTCTCTCTTTTTCCTTCTTTGCTCCTTTTCCTATCTCCCTTTACTAGAAACACTTATCCTTTTTTATCAATAAAGGTTTTTCAGATATAATATTACTGAACTTGCACATTATTTCTGTCTGAGAAATCTATCAAAAAGAATCCTTCCCAACTCACCCTTTTATAGCTGAACAGGATAAAGGGACAAAGTCAATGTTATACTCATTACTTACAAAAGTAAAACATCAGCAACAACTTGTGGATTCCATTTAACACCTGTGCAAAAGACTTCTGAATCACTCTAATGATTTCATTCCAGATTTCTGTGTGCAGATGTAATAGAGATTTAAAAGTAATTGGCTGGGAGAAAGAAGATTCTGCCCTGAAGACTGCAGGTGGGTGCACTGGATGGTTATTGTAAATCACTCTCTCCCTCTCCCTCTCCCTCTCCCTCTCCCTCTCCCTCTCCCTCTCACTCCCCTCCCCTCCCCTCTTCTCCTCTCCTCTCCTTTTAGTGGAATCAATGCTTTTTATTCAATTAGAAATTAGTCTAATGCTCCTAGTGTAGCATGTTAGAGCTGCTCAGGCTCCTAAACCAAATGTTTCTGGTCCTCACTCATATTTTCCCCTCATTTCCCCTCATATTTTTAAGTTGAATTAACTTGAATTATTGATATGCTGAATGATTGATGGGCTAAAACCCCTGGGAAGTAAGCTCTTCTAACACACCCAAAGTCACCTTATTTTTGTGTCTGTCCCCCAACACAAAGCTGACTGACCTCCCTAGCTGCAGGCGGTGGAGCTGAGCACCCAGAGGGCACCTTGTATGTTAATGGTCCCTGGATTCAGAATGCAGGGATGGAATGGGGTAGTAGCAGGGAGGGGAGGATCTCATATGCAACCTCCAGTCCTGGCATCTCCATGCAGAAATGTCCCACTATGCCCACATGCTCATCTGGCAGAGAGGTCCTGATCTGGGTATCTTGTGGGGAGCTGTGGACCCAGCTGACGGTCAGGAGAGTATGCTGGGGTTTCCAGGAGACTCTAAAGATGTGTGTCCTTGTCCATATATGAATTCACTGACAGCAGGTGAGGAAAATGTGCAAGTGGGCATGCACACAGGAGAGAATTCTGTTGGATATAAGAATTTAATTGCCATCAGGATTGACAGTTCAGCATTAGCAGTTGGAGATAGAAAACCCCCAACACATCGAAGTGGCAAGATCAACCCATGCCAAGTCAGAAGCCCAAGGTATGGAACCCTTGGTTCCCCTGTGGTGTTGAGCTCTTGTGGGGCACAATGGTCAAGGGAGGACTCCTGCATGGTAATCCCCCTTCTTGACTGTAAGGGGCAGAGGCAGTTATCAGCCTCAGATACCCCTGGGTCCCCCTACATGGCAGCTATGGGGATATATGTTGTGGGCACAGTGAGACTCTACATTTCCTCCATCTGTTTTAGCTACAGCAAGGCTTCCTCCCAGATGACGCTAATTTTACAGCAGCTGAAGATGTGTCCTGAGGCTCTCACCTTAGTCATGTATCCTTTTAACTTCTAATTTCTTGGATTTGTCACACACCCTGTAGATTAAAACTTAGTATTTTATCTCTGAATCATTAACTTTTGTTGCTTTCTTATGCCCGCTTTAATCTTTTTCTGCTTCAGACAGCTCTGAATATAAATAGTTCAATAACACATCCTCTTTATTTAAAGACTATCATTTATATGACTGGAAGTATGAATGTGCAGTATGTTAACAGTGATGCCATAAAGAGGCTAAAATAATTAACCACTTTGCTGCAGTTAATGGATTCAAGGGCACAGGAACATGTACATAAGCTCATGCCACAGACTTCAAGAGTGAGGCTAGGAAATGGGAAAAAGCAAAAGCTTAAGTAGATAGTTGGCATGAAAGCTTTGGTCAGACTGTTATAGGTAAAAACTGATAAAGCCAAATTAATAATTAATAAAAATAGATTTTATTTTGCAACCGAGATATGGTCTCCGATAGCCACAATCAAAGGGACAGTGTTGAGCCCGGGATCGACGCTATGTGAACTCTGATCCGACCTCTATCACACCAGATCCCCTCTGTTCACAAAAGCTGTCCCTGTCCAGGCAGTTTTTATACAGTTTATTCAGCCTGGGGCAGAGTCTCTCCTTTTAGTTGCACATAATCACATTGTCTTCTTTGTGTTGGGCTGGACAAAACAGTTTCTGGTAAGTGATGAAGGCTGATGTCGAGCTACTGAGCTATGGGAACCTGGCATTGGGATGCATGCTCCTGACGACTCTGGGTATCTTGTATTTATCTGACTATCTTATATAATACTTATCCCATATTCATTGCTCAGGTGTTTCCTGGACTGTTCCTGGGGAAGAGCCCATCTCCACAGCAGCCATGTTCTTTGGATTATTAATTAGATCTTTGTCTCCGCTGCCATCTGTGGTTTCACAATTTTGTGAGGCAACCTCCCAGCTCCAGCATGTGGGTTTAAAACTTTTAAGAATATTTCTTACAAGCATAACTTATTTCTCGCATATTTCTCATCTATTTCACATAAGCACAAATTATTCCAAATCATATAATACAAGATGGTGTGCAAACACCTGCTGAACACCAAGGAGTGCAAATACTTGTGTGGGTGTGTCTCCTAGACCTGTAAGGACCAGCAAACAGCAGTTGCTGCAGAGGGATGCCCAGCAGAGCCCAGGCTCATCCAGAAGGGAGCAGAATGACAACAACAAAACTAATGGAATTCCTCCAGAAAGAGAGCATGCAGCATGCTATCTCTGCTACTGCTTGGTAAATGTCCAAATGACAGGAAAGACACTTCTAACTCATGTGGCAGTGGACTGTCTCTGTCATTCCTTGTATGCTGTGCTGCCTGCTCATAGGCACTTAAGAGACTGTCCAGTTCCACTCCCTGCCAGGGACACTTCCTGCTAGACCAGCTTGCTCCAACCTTGTCCAACCTGGTCTTGAAGACTTCTAGGGATGAGGCAGCCACGCCTTCTCTGCACAACCCATGCCAGTCTATCACCACCCTCACAGGTATATTTCTTCCTAATATGGTCAGACTGTTGCCCTCTACCAATATGAAGCTATTCCCCCTTCTTCTGTCCCTTCCTGCCCTTGTCCAAAGTCTCTCTCCAGCTCATCAACCATGGGGGCAACCTGTGAGCTGACTTGCATGCCATAGGTTTAAATGGTGCAGCTGGTCTCAGTGGCTCATAAGGTGTGTGTGTGTGTGTGTGTGTGTGTGTGTGTGTGTGTGTGTGTGTGTGTGTGAGTCTTTTACAGTTGCTCCTGGGTTGGCCTTCCTGTCATTAATCAAAGTTTTGAGCTCACTGTTCTGTGCCTCAATGAAATGTTGTTCCCATAGACTGCTGACTGAAATGCTCTGACAGATGCTGAGACTAGATGGCCAGAGACTTCAGCTGCAATGGGAAGTGCAGCCAGCAATGCATCTTTTCACTGTGCATGGCCATGAACATGGATACTGAAGTTTGCTGTAAAGTGATGTTAAACATCGTCAGCCAATGGTATTTGCTGGCCACACCGTTTCCCAGACACCACCTGGAACATGGTGACATAAATGGGGTGCTTGCCTCCGCTTCCCTGTGACTCTGCATGGACTGCTTATGGGGTTTCCCTTATGAAAGCATAATGGGAAAGAAACTGCCAGCCCAAGTAAAGTATTACTGGGTTAAAGTAAAGTATTACAAAGGTTCACATTCCCCAGACTCTAGAATTCCAGATTAGGAGAAGAAGCTGCACGGATTTGAAGTGAAATCTGTAACAAAAGCTGAACTGAGCCAAATCAAAACTAAAACTCCCCTTAACAAAAGCACACACTTGCCCAAGACGTGCTTGCTTCCCTAAAATGCTAGTGGGGAAGGAGAAGAAGTGTGTTGGGGACTGTAATTATATTTTTGGCATGTTGAGATTTATGTGTACTTAAGGGTTATGTTGGTGTGGGAAGCTGGAGTGTTTCAGGTTTTGTCCCTGTTCCTTCAAAGCTAACCCCAGGTTTAAAGCAAAGCCACTGGCACATCCAGATGAGTCACTAACCCTGACACTGGGATTGATGCCTGTGACAACTAGCAGCTAATTCTGCAGATTAAATGTTTCTCACAGAATACATTGCTGTTATTCCTGGGTACCTAACTTTCTCCATCATCAGCTTGGGGAACTGTTTTTTGACTGTGTGAAGTTAGATCTCAGAGTGTCACATCTCCCCTCACTTGCCAGATTTGTCCAGCTTTTGCAAGACTCTGCATGCAAGATTCCTGAGCTTCAGCAAAACCTTGCACAATGCCTAGGACTAGGAGATAACCAAATCAGGAATTCCTGTGGAACATAGCTCTATCACCCTGGAAGAAATTCTATCCTAAAGCAAAGGCATAGGTGCAAGGAGGGTAGGAGAGGATGCCATATCCAGACATAATAAAGGACATAACAAAAGAACAGATGGCCAGAAACCTTTCTACTTACCCATTATGTGCATTGTCAGTGTTTGATTGCCCTATGTAAGACCAAGGTTTTTCTTTTTTCGTTTTCTTTCTTTGAAAGAATCTTTTCTGTCTCTTTTTCCAGTTCCCTCAACACTGAAACAATGAGAGTGGAGAGTGCTATCACAGATTACAGGCAGGTCAGGGAGGGCAAATTACATGCCAAAATAGTCTCTCTGAAGGGTCTTATTGGTATTATGTGATAAGTCAAAGTTAGTGTTGCATAACATTCTTCCAGTACTTCTTGCAGTTACTGTTGCAGTACATGGAGTGACTCACTTTCTACAAAGCTGCTGCTGATTTCTGCTGAAACTTTCCAAATGCAAGTGTGGGTTTATTGTTCACTAATTTCTGCTTCTTGTTCCTTCCTTTTTAACCAAGACATACTCACTTTTCCATGATGATATGTCTCTGAATTACATTCAAAAAATGTAATTTTATTGAGAGGAATAAGAAGCTAATAGAAAAGTCATTCTGAAAGCCTAATGACTATTAGCCTAAAAGGCTAATAGAAAAGTAATTTTGAAAGTCCTGAGAAGGGTGAGATGTTTGATTTATAGGGACCCAAAAGACCTAAAAGTTTGGAGCTTGTGGGACCCTTGTCTGGACATCTTGATGGAAAGCAAACGCTTGGGACTAGGCCAGGAGGAAAAGGTAAAGTGTGCTGCTGGGCCAGTTCCCAGGAACCAGCAAGCCAAGACTAAGTATAATGTGTTGGACAATACCGCTGTGCATTTGAGAGGAATGGGCTGTGGGCCTGTGAGCTGATTTATCTGGGGTGAAGATCGAGGCAATTGTGTGGCAACAGCTCTTGTAGTCTGGTTCTGCAAGGTCAGAAACAGGCATGAAGGTTTTCTGCTGGCACTGCTGGGACTCAGTGATCCAACCCGTGAGGAGGAGGCAGACATTGTTATACATATTCATTCCAGTAGTACAAAACAACTGTCATGTCCTGCTTCTTCCTTCTAAAGAAGTAATTGCAAAGGTTTTTGACTTCTTGCCTCAAAGAATAGCCTTCTGGTGGAATTGCTGTTGGTGAAACTGCTCTGTTCACCCAGTGTAGTGCCACAACCACACATGTATCAGTTATGGAATACAGAATCATAGGAACAGCTAGCAGGCTAACCAGGCAATTACCACAGCTGTTCATTTTTTAAAGAAAAAAGGGGTGAGGAAGTATTTCTGATACTTTGTGATAGTTTTTCCTCTAGTTTGAGTATCAGCAATGGCAAGGGTACATGCAGGTCCAATCAGGCACTTGAGAGCAGTGCCTGATTTTTCTTAGATACTGTGACATCAAAAGCCTTCCCTTCTTCCCTGTTTCTCCATTATCTCACTCCTCAACTACTCCAGCAATGTGCTCCCTCCCTTGTACATGTGCAAAAGGCACCAGCCATGCTGTGCAACCCAGGGTGCTGCCCAGTGTCCATGTTTACCAGTCATATGTACCTGCACTACTGATACACTTCCTGCACCCCTATGAAATAGGATTCAGATTAAAGGAAAAATGTAGTTGGCCAAAGTGAACAATTATATGCAACAAAGGAAAATAATGACTACATATCCTTCATTACAGGTAACTATTATGAGTTCTGGACAACTGTTCAGGCATAGAATTAAAAACCTTAATTATATTGTCGCCTTTCAGCTCTGATTGCCCACAAGTGAATATATTTACTGTAACTCCTGCTGATGGGAAGAAATTGATAGCATTCCAAGTAAGGTGGGATAGGAGAGCTGGGTTAAAAAAATGAGAGGCAACATAGTGATGGCTGCACAAGTAGGCAATAAATGTATTCCAGGACCTTATACCTTAAAAATACTTCCAAAGAGACAAGTACTAGTTTGATGAGTTTTTTTGCATTTCTTCTCCTTCTTTCCCACTTCCATACTCTTGCCACCACCAGCATTACCTCTCTAGTTTGAAGTCAAGCCTCTTATCAGATCATTGTCCCTCCTTTGTCACTGGTCTGTCACAATGCAAAATCTGTCACACTCGGGCTCTGGAGAGGATAGGTGCTGCTGCAAGCTGTGGCTGTGGGTCCCTGCCAGGACAGGGTGATTCTGCTGGTCACAAATGTGTGTTGGATGCTCAGGATCTGCTGGGCAGCTGTACAGTACTGGTGTCTCCTCATAGAAAGCGAAGCATTTTGGTACCTGCCTGAAATCTTCCTATTGGGCTGAAGAGGTTTGCCTGTTTTTCTTTTTTTTTCTCCCTTTTCATTCTGAAGATTTTTTCCAAGACCTTTCAAACTGGCAGTGTGTGAGCAGAGGTGCTCCTGATGAATGAAATTAAGGGGCCTCATTAAGGGTTTGCTCCCCACTGGCATGCACACCAGGGCTGAGCTCAGCCGAGCTGGATCTGGACCTGCCAGCAGCATGTTTTTGACACGTGTTGCCATGGCTACGCAGGATGAGTTAATGTGACGGAACCGGCACACAGAGCAGAGGGCTTGCTGTGGATGCGGCCAGTGCACATGGCCGTGTTGGAGGCGGCGCACGTTCACACCGGTTTATTACCCTCATGTAGCGGCAAGGCTTCCTGCTGTGGTTTTGAAAGCTTGGCCTTCCAACTCTATCTGAGCTCGACGGCTGGCCTGTGCCACCGCTGCCTCAGCCCCTCGGCTGCCTGCCCGTCCCTGTGCTGGCCAGAGAGTCTGTGCTTGCACCCTGAACTTGTCTCCGCCATGGACACGGGAATTAAGGTTTTGAGGCACAGAAGAGATGGCTGCCCAGAGCTGGGAGCCTAAACAAACAGCATCAAACCCAAAGTTTGGTGGTTGACCCTGGCTGTCCAGGCTGCAGGGTTGTTTTCAGCCAATTTTACCAGCACCCTCCAAACTATCCACAGCCATCATACTCTATCATCTGCTTTGTCTGGTTTTCTGTGAGTAATTTCTTTATACAATCATAATGTGAAAAACTGCTGTCCTCTATTTAAATACTCACTGCAGCATCTTCTGTCATTTCATGCAATTGCAATATATTGAACTCTGAATTTTACAACTGGTTTATGCTGATTTATTCTGTGAAGCTTCCTTTCTGTTGCAAACATTTATTTGTCTATCCTGCCCTGCCACTGTGGTTGCTGATAGCTGAGCCATGTGTAATCTAGTCAGTCATTACTACTTGATCTTTGCCGACATAAAGTGAAAAAAACACTCCTGGTCCAGGCTTATTGATGGGGTTTTTATTTGGACAGACCCATGAAATTGTGGTCACAAACTTCCCATTGGTGCTGATATGTTCCTCTGCCAATGTAGATCCTGTCACCTTGAAGAAACATGTGGAGCAAACTGGGATGAGGAACTGTATTTTGCTGTGGTTTATTTTTTTTTTAATTTATATTTCCATAAAGTGAAACTCAAGCTACAACTTTAATAGGTGAAAAAAACCACAAAACATTTTTAACCCTGTGAAGTCCAACAGCATCCAGTGAAATGCCTCACTGGGAAAATCAGGATTTGACTAGAAGAGTGGTAAAAGTCCCTTCCAACCTAAACTTCTGCTATCCTATGATTCTATCAAAAAGTTGCAACACAGCATTATAAATGGCTTAACAGAATAAGAAAGCAAGAGTGAAACTGAGGAAGTGAAAACAAATACATTTTATCTCCTTGGAATTACATAAATTACCTTGATTCTGTTGAACTGTCACTTGTTTTTTAAAAGGTTGCTTGTATTTTTGATTTAAAATAATGGATCCACTTTGTAATGCATTTTAATGCTGGAGCAACTGCATTTTCTGGCTGACATCTCTCATCCAGGCTCCTGAAACTTTCAGAAAACCTGTTTACCTGTACTACTAAATAGAAAAAAAAGTAATAAGAATATTTTAAAACTGTTTGGCTTACAAAAGTAATCTTCTGCAAGAGCAGTACATTGCCATACCAGTGTGCAGGAGGTCTAGTGCAGCTGACAGGCTGCTGTGACAGCTCCTGGACATGATGCTCCATGTGAGTGTTCATTAGCCTGTGGAAACTCCCCTTGCCTGGCCCATTTCTGTGGGCAGCTCAGCTCTTATCCATCATCCATCTGCTCTGGCACAGACATGGGACTGTCATCACAGTTACTGCCAGGGGGACTTGCAAAGTATCAAGGACAACTACATGTGTCTGGGCTACTGGTCACTGGGGACCTCTCACTCCAGTCAGAGGCCAGGGCTGGAGGAGTAGGGACGTCTTGCAGGTCAACAGCTATATTTGCCTTTTGTGTTGGCAACAAGGTTCTGATGCTTATGACTGTGAGATTCTCTTAGAGAACTGAAGCCTGCTTGAAAGAGATGGGGCCCACCTGACCAAGCACAGAAAAAGTATTTTTGGCAACAGGGTGATTAGTCCGATAGAGAACTGCCAACTAGAACCCGTGTGGTGGAGAGGGGATCACCAAAACAAGGTGAGAAACTGGTAGACAAACAAAGAATATGGGGCAAATGAAGTGAGCAGCAAAGCAAAGTGCAAGGTCCTACACCTGTGTTGGGACAATCCCAGATACAGCTGCCAGTTGTGCAGAGAAGTGATTGAGAGCACCTCTGTGGAGAAGGACTTGGAGGTGATGGTCGATGAAAAACTCAGTATGAGCCATTAGTGTGCACTCTCAGCTGACAAAGCCAAAGGAATTCTGGGCTTTATCCAAAGAAGTGTAGGCAGCAGGTTGAAGGAGGGGAGTCTGCTCCTCTGGCCTTGTGAGACTCTGCCTGGAGCACTGCATACCGTTGTGGTGCACCCAGCATAAGAAGGACATGGAACTCTTGAAGCAAGTCCAGGGGAGGCCATGAAGCTGATAAGATGACTGGAGCATGTCCCCTATGAAGACAGGCTGAGAAAGGTGGTGCTGTTCAGCCTGGATAAAAGAAATGTGTGGAGACCGATAGCAACCCTCCAGTATCTAAAGGATACTTCTGGTACCTACAGAGAAGCTGAAGAAGGATTCTCCATCAAGAACTGCAATGACTAGACAAGGAGAAATGAGGGAAAATTGAAAGAGGTTAATCCAATTTATGATAACTATTAGGAAGACATTTTTTATTCTGAGGGTGATGAGATACAGGAACAGGCTGCCCAGGGAGGTTGTGAATGCCTCAAGCCTAGCAGTGTTCAAAGCCAGGTTGCACAAGGCCTTGAGCAACCCAATCTAGTGGCAGGTGACCCTGCCTATAATGGGAGATTCAGACTAGATGTTCTTTAAGGTTCATTCAAATACCTTAACATTCTGCAATTCTATGACTCTACACCTGCTGCCTGAGGGCCCTTCTCAATCAATCCCTGCTTCTGGATGTTAATGGACAGCCCAAGCTTTGGCCTTGACCGTGATGGTCGGGCATCCTCAGGAAGAAGCTCATTCTCTTTCATGCTGATGGTAGTGATGCCCATCCATGCTGCCTGACCTCAGGGCTGCAGCCAGGCCAGGGATGGAATCAGATGATGCTGTTCACAGAGAGAAGGGAATATTGCAGAAATCACAAGAGCAAATACGTAGTGATGACTTGCTCATGATGAGAAAAGTATGTCTGGTTATGACCCAGTTTTCAGTAAGTGTACCAACTAATGGAGCGAGAGACAGAAAAGATTTCTGAAGTCCACCTGAAGTGTAATTCAAACCTGTCCTGAGAGAGGTCATGATAAGTAAGATAAATTTCTATCTTTCCTTTTCTTTCCAATACCAACCTTTGGCTTTTAAAAGTTTGCTTAAGCAGTGATAGTTTGGTGGTGCCTTGATGAACTCACTAACTCTCTGAGGGCTACAGACATGTCAGATCTTGCAGCAGCTGGTAGAGACACATACATATTTCTTGGTCCTTTGAAAAAAAGCTCTGAAGTTAAACACTGTAGGCACAGGAAAGTATTTTGTGGACCTTTCTGTGATGGAAAATGAACTGTTCAATTCTAATTTCAATAAGGTAGTACCATTGATGCTTTAAAAAAATCTTCATTTTCTATCAAATGTTCTAGTTTTCAGTACTGCTTTCCTTAATAGCTGCAGACAAAGTTATGGGATGGTGGCCTGTAAGAAGTTCCCTGGATGCAAGAGGTAGATAAAATAATATGCATATTTTTCAGATCAAAGCACTGGTTCTGCATCTGCAGATATTCCATTCCTTACATCAGAGTGTCACTTGAGAAAGACATGCATGGTCAGACTTTCAAGTCTGTCATATCCCTTTTTACTAGTTCTTCTCACTCCAGCTTTTCTCCAGATATGTTCTTGCTTTTTTTAATCTCTTAGGTTTCCTTTGGTGATCTGATGTGTTTGTTCTTCAAGTCAATGCTGTTTTGCATCTCCATGCCCCAGACAATCAGGTGTTTTCTCTTGCCTGCAAAAAGCTGCAGCCAGTGAGCATTCAAGGCTGGTCCTTGTGGACTGTGGAGACTTGGGATGAGACCCCAAGCTGACAGAAGATCTCTTAAAATGCAGGGAAGGTCACATGGATTTTTTTTTTTTGCTGTAAGTCTCTGCTCATAGAGCCTCAGATTCTGCAAATGTTTTGGAACAGAAGATGTTTGGAAAGTGGTTTTGAAAGGCTTGCACAGTAAGGTTTTCATCTAATTGAGAAATTCTGAAATAAATTCTGTTGCCAGTAAAACCTAACTCTAAATACTCAGCAACAAGAGATCTTTCCAAATTACATGTATCTCATTAATGTCCTTGTCATAGGTTTTGTCAGCCTGAACTGACACCTCCTGAGCACCAGGAAGATATCTGTGTTCCCTGATGAGGCCCTTCCTGGTGACAAATAAGTGCAGTGATTATTTGTGTCCTGTTCACTAATCACTTCAGCTCCACTAGTGGGCTGGCAAGACTCTGTCCAGTCAAAACCTGTCAAGCATGTCCCTTCTTATAGAGCCCAGTGCTGCTGCCAAGCCTGCCTGACCACCAGGGACCAGACTGAGCACCCAGCTGTCTGTGCAGAGATGGTGCTAACTTTTGACACGACACCACATCTGCCTTCCTGAGCCACAGCAAGGTATTCTTGGGACAGAAGGAGCAAAGGAATGTTAAATGGAGAATGGTGCTTCTTCAAAGAATGAAAATGTTATTACCAAAATGAAAAATAATACTAACATTTTCAGAGATATAATGGGAAACAACCTTTTTGCTCCCTGCTGAAATAAATAATTTTGAAATCTTGAAAGAAGAAGTGCCTGAAACATGAAATTAGTTTACTAAAACTAGATAGACAGGAGTTGTTTTTTTTTTTTAAACAAAATCATTACTTCTTAGAAGAAATACCAAATAAAACTATCTGTGAAAATTTGATCTAGCAAGGTGTGTTGACACATTTCCCTCCAGAACTACAGGACACCTCTCTGACAATATTTCTGCACATTCTATCAGTAGTTTTTTAGATTTCACTTTTTTGCCTTGCAACTAATGATGGTGGACCCATTTAAGGTAACATCTTGCCTGATCCAGGAGTGGTTTCACTCACTGACATATCTTAATACCTTAGAAGACAGCTGACAAGCAAGCTTCCTGGAGAAGCATGGTTGCACCTTACCCCATGGCTCAAGTAGTCAAATTATATAGTCATGGAATTGTTAAAGTTTGACAAGAGTTCTAGGGTCTTCAAGCCCAACCATAAAACCAGCACCACCATATTACTGCTAAATTATGTTCCAGCCTGTTGCTTTTTCTTGGTATCACTGATAATCCTGGCTGTCATTTCTCCTACCTCCAAAAATGCTACTGTGACCAGTTTGCTCTATGTGGCAGGGTTGGTTTTGGTTTTTTTTTTCCCATCAGTTTTTCGTCCTCAGAGTTTCTAAGGATATTAACACTATGCAAGGGTGACAAGATGAATTCCGACAGAAGATAATTACATGAGTCCATTGTCGCTGAGCCCTTTCAGTGCCTCGACACTGTCACTTTCCATTTTTTTCACACACGTGTCAGAGGTGCCCACCATACACGGGGACACCAGGAGGTGCTTGGTCAAAACTGTTTTGAGGACTGGAACAAGTGTGTTCTCAGGGAATTAATGTATTTTTTAACAAAATAGAGGTGGCTGGATGGATGGCTGGATGGCTGGATGGCTGGATGGCTGGATGGCTGGATGGCTGGATGGCTGGATGGCTGGATGGCTGGATGGCTGGATGGCTGGATGGCTGGATGGCTGGATGGCTGGATGGCTGGATGGCTGGATGGCTGGATGGCTGGATGGCTGGATGGCTGGATGGATGGATGGATGGATGGATGATGGATGGATGGATGGAAGGAAGGAAATGCAGGTTCCAAGGTGTACCTCAAGCAAGCTAATGCCTTTTGTGAAGGACCAGGGGGGACATGCCATGATCACAGCAGCCCTGGGTGGTCCCAGAGAGGTGGCGGGATCCATCCTGTGTGATGGAGACACAGCTCCCTCCTGTATAGGCATGAGTTCTGCAGAGGGAAGCTGACTGCTCTGGCAGCACTGGCACAGCTCTCTGTGGTCAGCACCATGCAGCTTGACATGGGACTGGGCTATATCTCAGCCAGACCCACATGCAGCAGCACCACTATTCCTGCAGAGGAAAAAATCCATACACAAAATCCAGCAAAACTTCAAAGCAAGTTTGAAGTGCTTCAAGTTGGTACATATGTTTCCAACCAGAAATACTGGGAACATAAGGACAATTTTTTGCTTCTTCAGGCATGGAAGAGCCTGTCCAGGATGGTAGGACAGTGCCTGAGGCTCTGCATGGCTCTCAGGACATGTGAAGTTTCCCAAAAAAGAAGTTTCCCAGTTTTGCCCAAGTACATTTTTTAACAAAAGCCCTTGTCTGTAGCATTCTTGTGAGTGTGAGAGGTCAAAGATTACACACACACACTTTAGGATTATTTTATTAATTTATTTATAGTCCCCCTTCATTATTCATAATCCCTTGTGGCATTTAAGAACATGGGTTAGAGGCGGCCTTGGCAGTGCTGGGGTAACAGTTGGACTTGGTGGTCTTAGAGGCCTTTTCCAACGTAAGTGATTCTATTATTATGTGATTCTGTTTCTCAATGCTACCAACTGATGGTTCTTCACCCAGGAACACAGACCTAGATTAATTTCTAGCTTTAATGAGAATCTTTATGTCATTGTTCCATAATTTTTTTTGCTTGCTCTGGCTATTAGCCAGCTGAAGTGGCTCATGAACTTTTTCAGCACATTGGTTTTAAAACATCCATTTTACCCAAAGAGGGAGGTTTCAGCATATGTGTTAATTTTGAGTAAACCAGAAATTTCTGTTAGAGAAACTTCCAAAAGATATTTTTAATTTTGGAATCTTTATTTTAAAACAATCTAGAGCAGAAATTTGAGGTTTGATTTGGTTATTTGGGAGAAGGGGAAGCAGAGAGTTGGCAAGGGGAGGGGGGGTTCCTTTAGTTCCATTTTCACACTTGCCATATTTTGAATTGCTATAAAGAATGCAAAATAAACATATTTGAAAACCCTTCTGTTTCCCCATAAAATGCCAGGGTTTTGGAATGCCACCTTTTAGGATCAAATCACTGTGGATAGTAATTCTAGAAATACTTATTTCACTCGCAACCAGAATGGCAACTTTTAGAAACCCTTTCTCTTAAGCTAGAAATTGTAAATTTTGCCTGGCTAGCAGCTTTCCACACTCTGCCTGCTTTTCATTCAACATGCTGAATGTATGCTTGTTCATATCAACAATGCTGATCAAGCCAGAGGGGAGCTGATAAGGGGCTGCTTGAGTAAATATTTCTTCCATTTCAAAGCAAATGGTTACTTTGCTATTTAAGTTTCCATGTTTTCTTGTGTTGTCTCAAGATTTCCCCTCTAAAGAGCTGATCTCCTGCAACATTTTGCTGCTGCTGGGACCCCAATACAAGATGCCAAGCTGATTCCCAGTCCTTGCTGTGACTCTGTCCCCAAAGTAACAGAGGCTGTGGCATTGGAGCACCAATGGTGAGGACAAAAGGAAAGCAATTCAGAGGCACAAACCCAGTAGCTTACATTTTGACTGCACTGTGTTGTGTGTCCAGCCACTGTAATGTTTTTGGGATGCACAAAGGTGGTGATGGTGACAGGCAAAGTTCAACTCAGTGTTCCTGATAAGGGCTGCAGGCAGGGACAGGCAAATATTTCTCTCACAGGAACCAAAGGCAGCAGGCTGTCACTCTCACAGCCCCTGAAGAGACCCCTCCTCTCTGGGGGGCATTTTACAGCCAGTACCTGTGTTTGCAGCATCCACTCTCCTGATCAGGACACTGTCCTGATGCATTGGTATGGGGAGAGCCAAGCCTCAGCAAGACACAAGGCTGACAGTGTTGTGGGGCTGAGTGGGGCAGAAGCTTGTGCACAACTGAGGGAAAAAACCAAACCAAACCAAACCAAACCAAACCAAACCAAACCAAACAAAAAAAAAAAAAAAAAACAAAAAAAAAACCAACAAAAAAAGACCAGAAAGAGAGGAGAAGTTTAAAAAGGTGGCTTTCAATGAGCTGAACTCACTCCTGTGCATCACTCCAGGAAGCCCAGGAGTGTGTGTCCACTAACTCTCATCTGCTGGGAAGCACATTGAGTGGAAAAGTAAAATCAGCCTGAGCTTGACCTGCAGACTTGTGCTTATGCTGTGTGACCTTTTTTCTCCCCAGTTAACACTGCTGTCCTGGTTCCAACCACTGATGGAAGGCATAGGGATGAGAAAACTGCTGTCGGTCTGGAAGTCCACCTGCTACCTGGCTGACACAGCTCCACTGGGAAGAGAAACAACTTCCCAGTCCACCCATCACTAGCACCATGGCTGCCCAGTGACAGACTTATTGCTTCCCAAAGTAATGCCATCTGCCTGGTGACGGAAATGGTGACATCCATGGCAGGCAGTTTGGCTTAGTTAGTTCATGTATACCCTGGGACTGACAAGTAATTGCTGGTTTCCTGCTTCAGTAAAATTTGGAAAAACAGGTAGAAGAAACATGGCTCCTTGCTATCCTCTGCTATCATATTCAGTCAATTCATTAACTCTACTCTCTTCCTAGCCTGCCTCCAGTTAGTCATGAATTTCAGGTCCTAAAAATGCAATTTAGTAACTGCATGAGACCAAGAGGGAGAATATAATTCACTCCCCTGCCTCTTATAGGACCTGTACATAAAGCAAATGAACCCAGACTTGCTGTTATATAAAAGTTGGTTTTAGCAGGGGAAAAAAACCAGTACAAGCAGACAACTGGCAAAGTCAGCTGTCAAAAATTACAAGCCCAAATGGACTCAGTCAAAACCACTCTATCTCCAGTTGAAAGGGCTAGGTATTTGTCAACCAGGTGTAATTAGAATCTGATGAAGTGCTGTGGTGTCACAACATAATGCATGCAACAATGTGGCCTTGATATAAAGCCCTTTTCCTTCACCACAGCATCCCTTCTGCATCCTCAGATTTATGTAGCATCTTGGCCATGGGCAAGTGAAACAAACAGTTAAGAGCTGACAGAAACACAGCTGATGATAGCTCCAGGTTTAACCCAAAAAGAAGGAAAATCTATGGATGCCCATTCAACCTGAAACTCTAAGAAATCATTAGTTGGCCAAGTTCAATGATGATGACAAAAGAAATTTAGGGGTGAAATGGAATTATTGGCATTTGCTTAAATTTGCCAGTTTCAATAGCACAGGAGACAGATCTGTGCTGAGGAGCTTGCAAGAGGAAATACAGTTCAGGGTATGTACATAGCAGTGGGCTGGCAACCGCTGAAATGACAGGCATTGACCAATCCTCTCCCTGCACTGGCTGCGCTCAGCTCAGCTGGTCTTGGGTGCCTCCTGATGAGGAGTGAAATCTCTGTCCATCATCTAATTCATGTGTATGGGAGGAAGTAGTTTCCTAAGACGTCTTGAGCCTAGGATGTCTGAGAGCTTCCATGTCCCTTTTTTGTCAGCAAACCTGCAGCAGGACAATGTGATGCCTCTAAAATGTGTTATGTGTCTCCTCAGACAAGATGTCATTCTATCTGTTGGACCAAATTTTCACCATCCTTCTTCAGATCAGGGAGGGTGCTCTCATGCTTCTGGCTTCATGAATGCTTTGTTGCTGGTTTGGGTGGCATCTGTTACCTTTCTGGTGAAAACTAAAAGCACAGTAAGCGGTGTTCAAATTCAGCCCAAGTCTGATGCATACAAAGCTGTTTCCTTCCCTGTTCCAGCATGACCTTCCTTATGGATTGTCATTCCCAGCAAAGCATGAAATCTCCCAAATCCTTATGAAATGTCAGGTTTCAGCTTTATTTTAAACTGGATTGTCCAGAAGCTAAATGATGGTCTGCAAATGCAGCCGTGCCTTGATGAAACCCTAAGCACAGAGAAAGAAAATCTTCCCATTTTTAGCCTTTCTGGTTTAGTTTTGGTGTAAAAAATTTGAAGATATTTTATTGGGTTAGTATCATATAATGAAAAAGAATATTACTTCAAAGTGACAGATAGATTAATCTAAGCCTGACAAAGGATTGTACAGTTCCTCCTACAAAAACAAACACATTTTTGTCATTAACATTTTAATTTTTTAAAATATTATCATTATTATCTTTTACTCATTCCTTCATGATACAACTTTAATTTGTTTGGGATAAAGCCAGTCAGTTTTAGAGCTATGGTTTTTGACAAACCCAGAAAATATGTTCCAGTGTTAGAAGATTCCTTTGCTGACCATTACCATCTGTAACCAATCAGTCCCTCTCTTCATCCTTTGATTTTGTTTCAAATACAGTGCCCTGGTTTAAAGGTGTCAGCCAAGGAAGGTGGGAACTTTCCCTGGAATGGAAAATATGACCCCCTTTCCTACAAATTATTGTAACTTTGAAATTACACGGCTGTCAGGCAAGGTTATGGGAAAAGGAATAATAGTACATTACTAGAATATAAATATGTACATATGTATATATATATAAACAAGGCAAACAAACAACAACAGCAGCACCAACAAACAAACAAAGCCGCAGAACCA
This sequence comes from Passer montanus, assembly GCF_014805655.1. NCBI lineage: Eukaryota > Metazoa > Chordata > Aves > Passeriformes > Passeridae > Passer > Passer montanus. The sequence goes on from NW_024366604.1 coordinate 112,621, forward strand.
GCCCCAGCCCCTCCTGAAGCTCAGCCCCAGCCCCAGTCTCTCCTGAAGCTCAGCCCCAGTCCCAGCCTCTCCTGAAGCTCAGCCCCAGTCTCTCCTGAAGCTCAGCCCCAGTCCCAGCCTCTCCTGAAGCTCAGTCCAAGCCTCTCCTGAAGCTCAGCCCCAGTCCCAGCCTCTCTCGGCGCAGCGCTTTGCCCTCCGGTGCAGTTCCAGGTGCAGTCAGCAGGGGCGCTGCTGGCTCCCGGCAGGGCAGGGGCGCCGTGAGTCCTCCCCACCTGCAGGGGGCGCTGTGGCGGCAGCGGCGCCCTCATGCAGCAATGGCGGGTGAGCCCACAGCAGAAAGAGAAAAGCGGCTTCCTTTAGAGCTTCAGAGGCCAGCTGGGATCAGTGCCCCTCTGGGTAATGAAATGGAATGTAGCAGGAACCTTGGAGCAGCAAGCTGGAACAGCAGAGGCAAGCAGACCCTGGAGCAGCAAATAAAATGTAGCAGATACTCTGTAGCCATAGCAGGAGCCATGGGATGTCCTGGCAGGCATGGGCTGTTGGCTTAAAGTATAGTGAAAAACCTGAAGCAGTGGCAGAAAAACAGCGGAGCTGGCCAGCGGCAGCCAGGCTCCCACGAACAGCCAGGAGACACTCCCTCACAGTGGGGGCAAGAGGGTCGGGGTCCTGGATTTTCCGCTGAGGCACCCGAGTAGATGGTGATGGTACTTTCCAGTGAGACTGGCAGTTGAAAAAGGGTCCCATTTAAACCGCCGCTCTTCCAAGTAAAGCCTCACTCACAGTAGGAGAAGCAGTAAATGGCTGGACTCCATGGTTGCAGTGAATTTTCTGCACAGTACCAGCAACTCGATGTTCCGCTCTGGCCCAGTCCCTAACACCCTCCCTCCGCACCACCTCCCCATGTCAAAACTTGCAGAATCTCTGCTCTTCCCAAGAGAAGGCCCCTCAGCTATAGGAGTGCAGCCAGCTGCACCTCTCCCCCTCCTCTTTGGCTTCACCTTTTCTCTCTATTAAGCATCATCATTATCTGTTAGGTAACAAATGGTAGAAAATTCCCTGAGATAAAGAAAAAAAATCCTAACTCTAACACATTGCTATCCCACATTTTTTTCTCAGTTTCTCCAGGGGTGGCACCAGAGGTAGGAGGGTACTGCTGCAGAGTGGTGAGGGTTGATATAAACTGTGACCCAGCTCTGCAGGAATGCACATGAGGCAAAAGCTCCCTTTCATCTCCGCCTGTGGTCACACACCAGTCCTTCCTTGGGATTTCTGAAATTTCCTTTGATCTTGAGTGTTATGAATATCAGAGGGCATCTTACCTCATAAGGACCATTGTATGGTAAGAATTGCAGGGAAGGTTTTTCAAACTATTGCTTTATTTATTTTTCTTTTCTTTAAGGGATACCCACCATCCAGTTGAAGTGCCTGTATGGGTCTTCTTTTCTTCCCCACCCCCAAGGTCAGGCATGACACTAAAAATGGTGGCTTGTTCTGCCATGCAGACATCAGATAAGCTGCTCACAGTGTGGCAGAGAAGCCTCACTCTGGGAGAACACTTGTCTGCGGTGGTTGAGGGATGTAGCTTCTGTAAGGGCATGCAGTGGATGAGAGCCAGGGGAAGTAGGGTGCTACTGGGTGAACAAAAACTTGTCCATCCTGCAGCATCAGGAGGCTGAAGGCTGGGACTGTGTGGTGAGGACGTGTTTTCTGAGGTAGTCCTGGAGAGCACTGGACCACTGCAGCCCATGGGGTGAGTTAACCAGTGGAGGTGTGTGTTTATGTACTACTCATGTACATATATAGCACCAGACATGCAATCTTATCACTTAATTCCTCTGCTGCTCCTCATTACTGTTTACAACAGCAAAGAAAGCATTTTAAACATACCTGCTGCTGTCTTATTTCTACAATAGCCCATACTTTAACGAATTCTGGGATATTTAGTAAGCAATGTGTAACTAATTTCTTACAAAATATGATGGGATTGTTTCCCCTTGATCAGCAGAGTAATCCACTGCTAGGTTTTTTTCCCTTTGATTTTAAACGCTCCCTCTTGCTTCATGCAGTGAAGCAGCTTGAACAGACTTGAGAAGCTCAAAAGGCATCAAAATTGTTCAATTATTTAATTTCTACACTTAGAGTTCTGCTTAGATCTCCTAATCTGCAAGCCCTGTGCAGAAAGAAGCATGCATGGGTGTGCCCAGTAGATTTGCTCCTGCTCTTCATTGATGACCACCACTCATTTCCTGCCACAGTTCCTTCATCTATGTACTCCCATCCTCTGATCACACATGAATATATGCATGGTACTTCCCACCTTCTTGGCAAGAAATGGAGACCATCTCAGTCATACTTTTTTTCTTGTGAAGGCTGGATTTATAGAGTGGCTAACATGGAGAACAGCCCTTGGTAGAGCTCTCTGCCATGGGACAGCCACTCTGAAGAGAGAGTGTTCATGCCCAGAACTTCTTTAGTTTAGCTGTTGACATTGCGCAACCAACTTTATTCAGTTGTTTGTCAAGGGGTCTTGATATAAACACAAAGATGTTGATTCACTTTGCATATGGTTTCCTTAACAGAAGCTGTCAAGTTGTGTTTTTCACTGGAAAGTAGCAAATCATGGCTCCAAGGTCCCAGATACAGAAGGAACAATCTCACCTAAATGCAATTTTTCCATTAAACTGTAGGTAGGAGATTAAACTGGGGTATTTTAGCAGAAGAGGGACTGTAAACTAAACTAGCACCTGTGTCAGGCTGGAGGAAATGCTGGTCTGGGGGTAATGGCACCCCACAAGAGTGTGTGCTGGGGTCGGGGATGTGAACTGCAGACTTACTGGCTACATCATACATTCTTCTCTAACTCTGCAGCAGAGGTAACAGTGATGCCTTGAAAGCCTACAAAAGCTCCACTAACAGTCATGAATGTGCCTACCCTGAATGTCAGGTGTTGGCATAAATATAGTATTGCCTGCAACAAAATATGTTTTCATGAATCCTGCTAAAGTTGGAGAAAAATGAGTCCTCTGTTTCTTGGAAGTCTCTGCTTCTTGGCAGACAACTTCTCCAACACAAATAAATGAGAAGTTCATAATTCACTTTAATAAAACAATTATTCTTTTTAATTAAGATAAGCGTCACATACATTTGTTAGCAGTTCCTCTATGCCTATCTGAGAACACCTTGCCATGAGAGACTTCTATCAGAACTGACTTTGCAACTAATAATGTAGTCTTCATCACTTAACTCAAAAGTCCCTATTGGCTTTAGCACAGTGAAGCATTAAGGAAATGAAATACTAAAAAAAATCGTACCCTGAAGTTTGATTTGTTGAAAGCATTTCCTAAACTGACAAGCTACATGCCGTGTCTAGGAAACCCACTGGGAACTTTCAAAACTTGAGCAGCAGTTTCTAATCACTGACTATCATTAGCATTTTAGTGAATAGATTTTTGATAAGAAAAATCTTTGCCCTGTGAAAAAAAGAGAACCAAATAACCTGACATTTTCAATGCAAACAGAACTTCTCTTTAATTATTCCTTTAGCTATCCTCCAGGCACTGGGTGCCACAGTGAGTGGTTCTGTTGTGCTCCAGCAGAGAGTCCAATGTTCTGAAAGCAAATGCTGACACCATGCCAAAGATTTACACTGTCACTTACATATTATTGCCATGGATGTGTCTTCTGCCATACACAGAGGAGAGGAAGAGGGTGGGTTCCTGTGTGGATGGCAGATCAGCATTTCTGGTGGACCTCATGGCAGTTAAGCTGTGCCAATGGTGTTTCAGGGCTACCTGTAGTGGAGGGTGCTGCATCATGAGACCACAGCAAAGCGGATGGGTCCCCTAATACTGGAAGGTACACACTGGGCCAACTATTGCAGAGAAAGCTTTGGGTGTTGCAAGCTTAAGGACATGGAGGCCCTGCAGAGGGAGTTTCAGTTTTCTTGCAGGGACTGAGATCAGCAGGATGAGGTTCGGCAAGAAGTGCTGGGTCCTGCCTTGGGTCACACCAAGCTCAGGCAGCTTCAGGCTGAGCAAGAGTGGATGGAAAGTTGGAAAAGGACTTGGGTGTACTGGTTGACAGCCCAGGTGTACTCAGGAGGCCAAGAAGGCAAATGGCACCTGGCCTGTGTAGGGAATAGTGTTGCCAGCAGGCCCAAGCAGTCATTGTCCCTCCCACTGGTAAGACCTCATCTTGAGTGCTGTGCCCAGTTTTGAGCCCCCACAGTTCAGGAAAGAAACTGAGGTGCTGGGGCATGTCCAGAAAAAGGGGTGGGGCTGGGGAAGGGTCTTAGGCACAAAGAGTGGCTGAGTGAGCTGGAGGGGCTCAGCCTTGGCAAAATGAGGCTCGGGGGAAATCTGTGTCTCTACAACTCCCTGACAGGAGGGTGGAGCCATGTGGGGATCATGCTCTGCTCCTGAGGAACAAGAACAGGACAAAAGGAAATGGCTTCAAGTTGTGACAGCAAAGTTTTAGGTTGGGTATTAGGGAAAATATCTTCACTGAAAGGGTTGTTCAGCCCTAATTACAGGCATACAGGCTGCTCAGGGCAGTGCTAAAATCCCTATCCCTGAAGGGTTTTAAAAGCCATGTGGGTGTGGCACTTGGATACACAGGTTAGCGGTGGCCTTGGAAAGACTGAGGGAACAGTTGGACATGATGGTCTCTGAAGGCTTTTCAAACTGAAATGATTCTTCAGATGGGAGGGGAGGGGAGCACAGGGGAGGCAAGGGGAGGGGAGGGCCAATCTCCTTAACTGCCATGAGGATAGAGAGTAGGGTTAGATTACATATTAGGAAAATTTCTTGACCGTAGGAGTGGTGAAGCATAAGAGAAGCTGTTGATGCCACAGCCCTGGAAATGTTCCAGATGAGGCTAGAAAAGGGCTGGAATAAGATTATCTTTAAGATCCATTCTAACCCAGGTCATTCTACGATTATATGAATCTATGGCTAGATGATGCTGTGAACTTGTATCTGCAGGGCTAGAGAAACCTGGCAGAGGTGAACAAAAGTCTCAGTGCTTTGTCCCCAGATGGGGGAACCATGGAATGAAGCAGAGCCAGGACCAGGTTTACAGCTGAATAGTTGTGCCTGCCACAACCCCTGCAGCCTCAGTGGATCAAGAATCAGGACCAGCAGTTAGTATGGATTAGAGAACAGCCCAACTGGGCTGCCAGCCGCTCTTCACCCTGCCAGACTCTTTGTCCTTCATGTATCTCACCATGAACTGCAACTTTTTTTCCAGTTTCTCACTAGGTGAACATCACTATCCTGGGCTGTGAGAGTGCTCCTGCATTAATTTAGGTGCTTTCGCCAGACACCATGTCATGTACCCTGTCAATAAAAATAACTAATCTGTTATTTTTAGAAATTATTCTAAGTGTGTGGCCAGAAAGAGAGTTGGGGCGAGTCCTTTGTGATATGAAGCAGAAGTGTTGAATAATAGCCTTTGGGTTTCACCACGCTCGTGCAAGAACTTAGGGATTGAGGCTGGAGGAAGGGGCTACCTCACCAAAAGTAGTGCCAAGTTTTTATTGAGATGTCTGTATGCAGAGTAGGAAAAAACTGTGGATTTGGAGAAGACTCTGGGAAGATTGTCAGAAACACTCCCTGGCTGTCATCCCCTGTGCTGGAGTCTGCCAGGAAAAATTGGTTGAGGACTCACCAAGGCCAGCAGCTCTGCCTGGCATGCCTTCACCTACCCCATCACTGCCGGCTTCTGCTGGTGATAGGCAGGCACCACTCCAGACAGGGGTCAGTGCTGAGCTGGCAAATGTGAGGGCAGCAGGGCTGCTGGGATAAAGCAAGGGCAAGTGGGACAGGAGGTCCTGCATGCTGCAGGTGAAATGTTCATCCAAAGCCACCCAACACATCTCTGGTTTCCTGAGGGAGAGCGTGGCCTCCAAGGGCTGCTTTATCCATGGGCCCTGCCCTGCCCACATGCAGCAGAGGAGACATCTCCTCAGGGCTTGCCTTGCCTAAAGAGGAGTGGATGGGGCATGGGAGCAGACACAGTGGGGCAGGTAGGACCGTTTTGTGGGGTCTCAGCAGCCCTTGCAGTGGTGTTGGGTGTTTTTGGGACCAAGAGGGAAAGGAGAGGACTGGAGCTAGGGTTGAAGTGCCACAGCTGGATTTTTTTACAAAGATGAAGTAGAAGGATACATGAAGAGCTCACAGTGCCTTCTCTCCTCTGTCCCCACCTCTATGTGCCCAAGTTGCCCATGGCTGCTCAGCTGCCTCCCACCTGACAGGGAGGAAGCATGGGTCTGACAGTGTTCAGTGGAGAAAAGGGATGGGGAAGAGACAGAGGCGGCTGCAATCCCCGCTCGAAGCTGATAATTAATAAATGAAATGCCCTGGGACTCCACTAAAGCTTCCTCAGATGACTTATCTGTCGTGGGCTCGGCAAAGCATTAAATGGCCATTTTCTGACAGAATGACTTCACTGCGCCAGAGCTTCCTTGACTTTGTGAGGAATATTTCTCCCCTCCTCCCACCCCTTGTTTTTTTTTTTTTTAAATCTTCTCTCTTTCTTCCTCCCTCCCTCCCTCTCCTTTTCTCTCTCCCTGGTTGACGGCTCTAGTTCATTTCTGCCTATTTAATTGGGCCCCGGATGAATTTACTCGACAGGGCCATTCATCATGTGGCAGCGGCTGGCGGACGAGCCCAGGGGGAGCGGGGCTGACAGCTCCGGCAGCCTTGGATGCTGCCTGACTCTGGAAGTTCACATATTTGGGCATTAGTGCAGCTATTAGTTTAACAAGCTTCGTTTATCCCTGTCACTACCACTTCAGCTTCCCATGTAATAATTTGAAATGTAGATTACTGCTAGACAAATGGGACAGAGCAAGAGTACACAGGAGGGAAAAAAGTGACATGGATTGCTTGTTACGAGCTGGCTTTTTTTTCCCCCTTCCCTCTTTTAATCCCTTCCAATGTGAATGCTTTGATTAACTTAATATTCACATTATTTCTACTGTAAGCAGTTTGTCACCTGTGTACTTCCCTTTTTAGAAAATAGTTGGTAGGGATTTATTGACCCAAAGAGGAGGTTTAAAGCAATTATACAGGTGTCCAGGGGCCAAGGTCTATGCACACACAGCCTTCTCCATAGGAACTGCTGGAGGTCAGTCTCTGCCAGCCAGATACACCTATGGACTCCAAACCTGAACCTTTTCAGGACAGGTCTGTTCCGCATGGTGGAATTCATCTGAGATGTTGCAGCAGAGCAACGTGGCACATTTATTCAGCCTTCCAGCTTCTGTTTCCAAGGCCTCTGAGTACCATGTTTGTTCTGCACTATAGGAGTCAAAATAGAATAACTGTTTCCAATGTTTAGAGAAAAGTGTGGTTTGCCACTTCTAACCCAGGAGTAAAGGTGATGCTGCAGGACCTCCAACCCCAAACCTTTAAGGTTTTATTGCACTCTTGTTGAAGTTCAATGCATAGTACCTGAGGTTGCAAGACCAGAAAAAGACACATCACCTCCCCTGCCTGCCAGAATGGGAGAGCTTTATACCATCAGCCTTTCTCAGCAGGTCCAAGGCCTGCACCAATTTTGTCTTTTGAACCTACACCTAGAGCAGTCAACAGTGAAAAACTCTTTTTTTTTTTGCAAAGGATCCAGTGTTCAGTTATCCCCCTAACGTAAATGTGTTCAAGATATCCTGTGTTTGCCCAACACAATTCTTGATTCCCATTGTGTCTCTGCTCAGTGCAGGAGCTCTTCTCTGCCAAATTACAGCCTTGTGCTCAAAGCTCAAGCTTTTTAAACCAGACAGATCAAGCTGTTTACAGACAGACTCTTGGAACAACCAAAGGGGCTACTCTTCCTTCAGTTTCTCAAATCAAGTAAGGTTTCCAAGCTGTGAATTATTCTAGGAGACTTCAAAAAAGGCATGTCTAGTTTGCCTACGTATTTCCTGACTGTGAAACACTTTACTTTGCTGCGGTACTCAGAACAGAGTTCCCCAAGCACTACCAAGGCCACCCCAACGTTTGTCTCCAAGTATCAAATCTACACAGCTTTTTCCAGGGATGTTGACTCAACTTCTCTCCTTCCTACAAGTCTGAGAACATTTCATGCACTTGCCTGCCTGAGCTTGCATTTCATCATGTGAAAGATATCTTTGTCAAGTAAAACCAGCATTCTCTGCAGATTGTAGTTGTCTACCAAATCAGACACTCCACTAACCTTTGGCATCTGCAGACATTATCACTATGGTATTGGGAATTCCTTCCTGCTCCCTGATAGAGCTAAGTGGGGTTCACAAATTCTGCTCAGGGGGAATTCTGATTATTCATCACTCCGGTCTGCACTGGAGCACAATAAATCATTAAAAACCAGGAAGTTCTTCAGATAATTTTCTGTATTTTAATTCATTTGGAGACACTGACAAATATAATAAGAAAACAGTCAAAACTTCCTAAATGGAAGTTGCCTGAATTCCCTGGAGTTGGAGATGGGTGTGCTCTTTGTCTCTGGAATTGCAATTATGGTGGAGAACTTCTTGCAACGAACATGCTGGCAACTTAGGTTTTGGATGTGATCACTGGCATTACCATGGTTTGCTAGTCTCCCACTCGTTCCTTATTTGCACAGTAAGATCTCCAAGGTGCTGCATGTGATATGTTGTTATCCCTTTCCAAGTCACTGCAAAGTGACACAATTCATTTATCCCTCTCTCTTCTGCAACCCTGAGACTCTCCTGGGGGCCTCAGCAGCTGGTTTCTTCCCTTAATGAAAAGAGCTCACAGGTCCGTGTCAAGCCCAGAGGCAGCTGATTTCCTTTCGTCATCAACAAGCTGGAGTGCAGCAACCAGCCAAACAGCCGCTGTCCTGTTCTTCCTTCAGTGTGTCTGGGACACACAGGCAGGTCCTGGCTTGACCCTGGGACAAATCTCAGCCTTTCACCCCCGGATTTGCTTTGCAAAGCCCCTTCAGGATTAGTCCTCTTCTCTGTCCTATTCCACTCTTGTGGATCTTTGGGAATGCAGCAGGACACCACATCTTCCTGTAATGCAGGGTGTACTGCAGGAGATCCAGGGTCAGTGGGAGGGGAAACTATTCTGGGGGGAAAGCCAGAATGAGATAAATGGTGGGGGGGAAGTGGGGGGGGGGAGGAGTAGGAGACCAGGCAATTGGAGTGATTAATGGGTGCTTCTCTCTCTATTTTAGCTTGAAATTCAGAGTTCTGCAAAAGACAGAACATTCCTGGGCTTCCTGGCTGAGCTGGACCTCAGAGTCCCCAGCCATCTGAAGGCTTCTACCCTGCTAGGATGGGTCAGCCCCAGGCTGCCCTAAGGGCTCTGGCCTTCAGAAGCAAAAGAAAAATACATTGGTTTAAGGTACTCCAGCTTGCCTGTCCCTCCATCTCATCTAGAGAGCTTCTTCTCCAGCAGTGCAGTTAGTGTTTCTCTGCTCCCTGGATAGCTCCCAGGATACCCCAGGCACCTTCATCCATTTGTTACTGAATACATCAAAAAGAATAACTTCTCTGAAGCCACATCACTTAATGCAGGAATGCTGAAACTATAAGTGTACACATCTAAGGTCATGTGTTTTCAAGTCGTGACCTGTGTCACCACTTGAAAACCATCCTCTCAGGCAGTGCCGAAAAAGTCCTGGTGAGGAGGTAAGACTTACCAATCTCCAGTTTCCTGCAGCACCATTTCAATCACAATACAGACTTCACAAAGTGGCTCAGTAGCCAGATTTTTTGGACACCACCTCTACTGGAATGCCTGTAACTTTGTAATGAGGTGAATTGGACCTTCCAAGATGCCAGTATCACTGTTCACACAGTAGTCTCTTTTTTTGTGGACAGTTGAACAGAGGATTGTTCTCCAGTACCATCTATTAGGAATCACCAAGTTCCTGGGCTCTGATGAACCCAAGGCATGCCTTCTGACAGCAAATGCATCCTGATGAAATGTGAGCTTTGCACATGTGCATCCAGCTGATACCTCAGAATGGGAGTTATTTCCCCACTACGCACCTGTCAAAGCTGAAGCTCTCAAAGCTCCTATCCTCAGCATTTTTCTGCTCCATTCCCAGGAGACACTGGCTCTTCTGGAGAGGGGCAGTCACAGACCAAGTAGAGAGCAGATGACCCTGATCAGCAGCATCATGATTTGTTGCTAGTTTTGCAGTCACTTCCCTTGTCCATTCTGGCTCTTCTGCTTTAGAGGAGAACTAGGAATTGTTGTCTGTATTGTAATTAATTACAAACTATCATTTAATTATTAATCAGCTGTTAAGTAACCATGAGTAGTTTTAGAAGGCTTTACATGCTCACTAATTTTGCAAGACAGCTTTTCTAAATGAAAATATTTTTACACCCTAATGAAATGCCTCTTTGAATAAAAGCAGGAACATGACACATACAAAGCCAGGGAGTAAGCCCCAAGGTAACATATTGACTTCTTCAGATGACTTCTTTCCTCTGAATTGCAACACATCAAGTCTCTATGAACTGTGAATGACTCTGGGGAAGTTTTTCAGTCTGTCAAGTACCAGTGCTTCCTCACGCTTGCATCCCTTTGACCCTCTGCAGCTTCTACAACTACATGAAAGAAGTTCTAGGGAGGTAGAGGCTGAACTTTGCTCCCAAGTGACAGGTCAGGAGGGAATGGCCTTAAATTATGCCAAGGGAGGTTTAGTTTGGATATTAGGAAAAAAATCTTCATTAAAAGGGCTGTGAAGCCCTTGCAGAGGCTTCACTGATAGATAGAATCACTATCCCTGTAAGGATTTAAAAGATAAATAGATGCGGCTCTTGTACACATGGTTTAGTGGTGGCCTTGGCAATGCTGACCTAATGGTTGGACTTGATCTTAAGCAGCTTTTCCAACTTAAATGATTGTATAGTTCCATGATAATTCACTTCTTTCCAAGCTAGCAGGTACCAGGATTGTGGGGAGTGAGCTAAGCAGTGCTCTTGGGTACTTATGAAAGTGTGATTTTGCATCATCTCCTGTGGCACTGATACCCACCTGCCTTGGAGATATGACCCTTGTCTACTGTGAAAATGGGGTTTCTCCCAGGTTTGTTTTTTTTCCACAGGATATGCCTTTGCTCACCCTTGGCGAAACACACTCTACAGTATCCTGCATGGTCACATATGTCACACTGGGAGAATCTGAGAATCCTTTTTCAAGGTTGTCTGAGGTCTGCTGAGGCTAAAATGTTGCTGCTGTCCAATCAAATCCAAAAAAGTCATGATCACTCCTGGGGGCACACCAACAGGTGCTTAATTTACTAGGTGTTTAGCCATGGATAATCATGCTGAGTAAGTAGAAAATGTTAGACTTGTAGATGCATCTAAAAAAGAGATTTTCCTCATTAAACAGCAGTCTTTCAAATTCTTCTTCCCAAAGAATTGTGGACAAACAAGAGTGATTTCCCTCTCAGGAAGCAGATTTCCATCAAACAATAATCCAGATCCTAAGTAAGCAGGATTGGTGCAGGACAAATAAAATCTGGTGTATCTTGTTCCCTTTTACCTGAGATGAAAAGCAAATAGCTCCTAGCAGAAATTATGCTATGTGAACAGATCCCACTAGAACAGCTACTTGGAGTACTTGTGATTTTCTATTTGTTTATTAGATTTGAGACCTAAAAGCCAACATGTAATCCACAGCCTTTCAATTAGTGGTGGAGCATGTGTGTACTGAAACCTCGTTTAACCTCAGGAAACTTCCCTCCCCATCTGCCAAACATTTCTCTTTCCTTTATGACTCAAGGCTAAAAAAAAACCCCAAAACCAACTTCACTCAACATTCAGGCAGTAATTACAAGATTGTATTTTACAAATGGAACATAAATAAAATTACATAGCTAATTAAGATGTATCATGAACTGAAGCTCATTTCTATGATACTAATTGCATATTTCACCTCCCTGTTAAATGGATTTGATGGTCTGAAAATAAGCCATTCATTTTATGCGGGGGAGGTTTCAATGAGCAGCAACTGCTGGCTGTCCAGTGGGATGTTAGGTTTCCCTAGTTAGACCAAAAATTAACTGGGTGAATTGATGACCCTTTTTACCAGTCCTTTGAGGAGCATGAATTTGACTGTGTCAGATACTTTTTCTGCCCCAGCATCCCTTCTTTTGCAAGACATGCATGTCCAAAAGAGCAAAGCTCATTGGAACAATGCAAGTTTTTAAAAAATATTTATTTACTTCTACCTTCCTGCACAGACTAGACAGGTTAAAAAATTGGCTTGAGCACTGCCATCTTTACATAGTAACAGTCATCCACAGCATTTGTTGTTTTAACTCAACAATTAATTTAGCTTACGTAGTAAGTTAAAGTCAAAACAAGTGAATAGGTTTAGAATCGTAATTGTTTACATTTCTGTACAATAGACAGAAAGCTGCCAGCATCATGTGGCACAAGAAAGTTCATTAGTTATTGCTAACATAAGACCTGGAAAGCATGAAGTCTTCACTCTGTAGAGGGTGTTCCTTACAGACTTGGCCAAGTCCTAGGATCTTCCCGTTCTTTCCTCACAGCAGGGATGCAGATCTATACATGTACATAAGTGCATTTAGTACCTCTAATACAGACATCAGTCTGGAATTTCTGAGGACTGCCTTTCTAACAAAATTCTGAAAATTACCACATGAGGGACAAAAATCTAGCATATGAGAAATGGAGGGACAGAATATTTTAAGATTGAATGCTATAAATCCTGCATTGAGGGAGAACAGAGAGGCATTGCTGTGCCATTGCAGGCAGGAGGTGCTTTGGCAGAAGGATGCTCTGTGATCTCATGCCAATCTCCTCAGAGGTGCAGGAGAGTGGCACCTGCCCTGGCAGGTGACCCTCATTCCTCCAGTTCTCATTGGAAAGTGTTTCTCTTTGTCAGCTGTTAGCAGCTCTGGAGAAAGGGCATGGGATCTGTGGAGGCTGAATTACACCCCCAGGAAAACTGCTACTTTTCTCCCAAAGGGCTGGTCCTCTTTGAACATGAGGTCCAATTTCCTGTCAGTGGTAGATAAAATGTCCATGATATGGCTTTTACACCAGGCAAGAGAAACAATGCAGATGCAAATTTTGCGCATCTGATGATTTAAGACAATTTTTGCTGTGGAAAGAATCACACATTTGAAGAATGAAGCACTCTTTCAGTGAGATATGGGATACATGTCACAGCTGGCAGGTGGTGATGAATGGTGGTATGAAGTGCTGGATCCAACAGCCCAGGTGAGGTCCAGCCAGAAGCAGCTTGAACATGTTCTCCAAGGAGGTGTGTGCACAAGCACACACTTATGTTCACACATGTGAAGAGAGCGACCAACACAGATCAACACAGACTCAGAGAGCACACACATGAACACAGAGAAGACCAGTTCTTCTCTGGTTGAGTGGGACAGAATCCATCAGTGTGAATACATATACATCCCTTCAAGGACATATATCCCTCCAGCAGCAGAGCACAGATTTTGTCTGCTTGGGAGTTGCCCTTTTATCCCTGAGCCTTCCCTGGGACAAACTTGTAAAGGTCCTGTATGAAATGTTCCTTACAATGAGTTCATAATTTGGGTTTCCAACTGCTTCTCTTCCCCTGTGCTCCCCTGGGCTTCTAGAAGTGGATATTGTATGGGCACCATGGTTGTATGTCAAGAGCAAAGCCAGATGATAGGGTTTTTTCATGGATTGGTTTAGTCTGTGTCTGACGCACTGAGCTACATCTTCAGATTTTCACAGTTCTGGACTTCTGGATTCAGACAGTGCATAGGGTTTGTGACTGAAGTTATAGTTTGCCTTAATGAAACTTTAGGCCATTTATTCCAAATGCTCATATGTACAAAAATCTGACCTCAGAGGTGGCCTGCAGAAGACAGGAGATCTGGGGTATCTTATTTTGGCATCCTGGTTCCCATTCGTCTGACACTTCAGAATACCTTAATTACAAGTTAGAGATGGATAGAAGAAATTGCAATAACCTCTGCCATATTTAATGATTTTCTTCAACACTGTTTCCAAACTGCACAAATACCACCAGGACCAGAGTGCAAACCAGCCCCAGGAACACCACTTGTTTCTGGGAACATTACCTTGGCTCTGGGAATTCCCATCAGCTGCCATCTCCCTCTCCTCACTCTGGCCCCTGTGTTCTGTATGTTGGGTCATCCGCATAGAAGTGAGGAGATCCCTGCAGAAGCAATGCTTTGGCTTCAAAAAGCAGAAATTTTTCTTGTTTGCCCCTTATTCCTGTATGTAGTGCCTGTTCTGGGTGTGATTCTTTCCCTGTTCCAAATAATCACACAAAGCAGTGAAAACAGCAAATCATAATCAATGCTGTTTCTTACTATTACAAAAGAGACATTACAAACTGAAAACACAAAGATAGTTTTATCTTTACTCATAGTCTAATATGCGTATGAGAAAGGTATTTGGCATTTTCTACACCTACAACTCTTTTCTTCATGCATTGCTGAGCAGGCTGCACCAGAGTTCATCCATTTAATCCACTTCAGAACTCAGTATGCAGCAAAAGGATTTCATGATACAATGGTATTTCCTAGCTGTGCTCTAAAAATTTAGCCATTTCTTCCCTCAAAGTTTCCTGGCTGGAGAAGTAAATTACTGCTAATAATAAAATTTAAATCAGACCTGATATTTAGAATTAGGTAGACTGTGCACTCCACTTCAGCAATTTGTAGTCTTCTGTTGAATATTACCAATACTTACTAGAAAGGGCTTTGTTTTGCTGTGTAGCAGAGGTTACTCTGCCCAAAGCTCCTCCAGAGTTTTCTAATAGCTGTTGCTTGTCAAATGCTGTCTTGCAACAAGCTGATTTTTGCATTTCATTTCCTAGACAAAGTGTATTGTAAATAGATGGTGTGATCAGTGTTGCACACTGGGCCCATGATAGGAAGGCTTTAAGGACCAATCAGCACTGTAAGGAGTTGTTTCAGCAGTCGGACCTTGCCCATGTCCCACACTGGTCTCATCCCTCTTTGGCAGCAACACAATCCAGCTCCTGGCACCACAATAAGGTCCTTCCTCGTCTCCTCTCCTTCACCAGCCTCTCTCCCAGCTTCACACCACTCCCAGCCTTCTTCTTTTTGGGGCCTTTTTTTGCCTCACTGAGACAAGAAAAGACTGCACACCTCCATGCTTTCTTGCCAGATGGGATGATCACAGGAAGATTGGGGTGAGCAGCCACAGGGATGGACCCTGAAGGAGTGGACAGACTGAAGTCAGGCAAAGTGTGCAGTGCCACCAGTGTCAGGGTTCATTCTTTCCCATCCTTGACTTGCATTCTGCCAAGTGGCCAAATAGGTCTCTTGTCCCACTAACCAGGGGCAGCGCACCTGCCCTTTGAACCAGGGCAGCCATCAGCAATTGCAGGGCAGAAGGAAGCAGCCAGTGGGCTGCAAAGTAGCTCCAGGGCTTGTTTTCACAGAAAGTTGAACACTTCTAAGCATTCATCCTTGAAAAGATGTCCCTTTCCTATGCCTCAGCAGTTGGTCACCAGTGTATTGGTGGTCCTGACACCCAAACTCCATCTTGCAGAGAAGGTGAAGCACAGCACACACGTAGCCCTGTGTGTGAGCTTGCCCAAGCAGAGTCACTGGGTGGACTGAGTGGCCTGTGGGCCACAAACTGGACAATGACCCAAGAAGTAATGTTTCAAGTCAGCTGGGCTTGTGATGTGCTCCCTCTTCCTCTCCCACATCTGAGAACCAATGACACCTTCTGAGGAGTGTCAATGCCACTGTCACAGTCCTTGCTGCAGTACTTATCACGGGAGCAAGGGTATGTGGAACATTTTTCTGCCATTTTCCCTAGCTGCAGTATGTTTTCTGATCTTTTGCAGATTAGTTATAGTGCCCTGAGCCATTAATGCCCTGTGATAGCCCTACTTGTAAAACAGCAACTGCTTCATCAGGAGCACAGGACAAACCCTTCCTCCACTCCGGATTCTCAGCACATTTTGGGGTCCTTGCTTGTTCAGATAGCAGTCTTATAATTCCCTAATCAAAAAAGTTTTAAAAAAACTACTTTGTGTTTTCTGAAAGTTGTTGTCCTATTCAGCAAAGAATCATCTCATGTCTTTATAACTTTCACCATTACTCTTCTTGATTAACAACAAAAACTGATGAGCTGGCCTTTCCAGGGCCCATAAGCAGAATCAGCCAAGCATAAAATATAAGAGAAGGGAGAACAATTAAAAGTTATTTTAGTTGTTACATCAGAGCTGAATGTTATATTTACTTTTTTAATCCTGTACAATAAGAAAACTTTTGCTGCATACACATTTCTTTTCCAATGGTGGTATGGGGATATACAGAGTCAGAGTTTCATATTGGTCACATTAGTTATGGACTAGTAAGCAATATGCATGTGATAGTTTTCAGCTTTCCTTTTATGACTGGGTAAGAACTGAACAGACAGAGAATTATTACGCTAGCTGGCACTGTAAGGTTTATGCGAGAGGCCTGTCCAGATCTTTGGTCCTTGCAAGGCTCTATGTGCTTGGTGGCACTTCCAGCTGAGAAGGAGCAGGCAGAGAGCACTGCGAGCTGACAGCAGTGTGCAGGTTGTAAAGGAAAGAGGACAGCCCCTTAAACGTGGTGCAAATAAAAGTTTCTGTGTGTCAGGGTCAAGCTCCAGGCAAGGTTGTTGTCCTGGCAGTTATCTGTGGGAGACGCAGCTGAAAAGCTTTCCATTTAGATTGAGACTACAAGAGAGGCAGAATGTGGTGGTAGCACTGAGAGGGAAAGGGCATTGCACAGGTGTGCCATGAATATGAAAATAATATGAACCAGGTGCAACTGCCTGTGACATAGCAAGGAGGGAAGTACAATTGGGGCAGCATGCATGCTATTCATGAAATTCATAGCACGAAACAGAAAATTGTAGTGATAATTTCTAAAACACACAAATCACAAGGAGTAAAAAAAAAATTAGAAAGCATCTTGATATTATTCTGTGGCTGTGTCCTAAAATGCTTTATTTTACAGAATATGTTCCTAGGTATAATAGATTTTAAAAAATCAGCCAAGGTCTTCTTATTTAAATTTTTATTGCTTATATGACAATATATTGAAAAATCATCCATACACTGGCACCTACTAAATAGGTGCTGAGGGAGCGATCCGGTAAAACCAACCAGCAGAGATGTGTGAGGCAGAGACAATGTCCAAGCTGAGTCTGGAGATCTGAGTTCTGCAAGGACTTCCAGGAGCTGGATTTGATGAAATTTGGGGTCCCTTCCAACTAAGAATGTTTCTAGGACCTTCTGAGATTCTCCAACACTTCCAGCTAACTCCAGAGCCAGGCTATACAGATAAACCTACAGCGAGTTCCTGCAGGACTGGCATACGGACATCCAGAGATGTGAGGCTGGTGTGCCAGACTCCTCCCCTTTCTTATCCTATGGACACTGAATTACATTTTCCTGTGCTAATGGAACATTTTAGTTATCATATGCTTGCATCAGCTGTATATAAATGAAAAAGACCTTAATGTGTTTGTTAATGAAAAAGTTACAGTGGTATATTAAAGAAGAGTTTATTTAACTTTATTTAATTTAAAGGCCACTTAGTAGACTGAGCCTTAATAATCTACAGTAAATGTATTTTTTCAAAAGATTTCTCCATTACTGGGTGTTCTTAGACAAGAGTCCACATTTCATATATAGGATTTAGATAAATTGCTGCTCTGGGTAACACAGTGTGATAAGGAGACATTAATTCATGCTAAATTACAAAGACATTCCTTCAGAGGAATTATTCTACCCCTATGAATATAAAAGACAACCTCTCTATCTGGGCATTTCCTGGGAAGTCAGACATTCTGTGCATTATACCAAACTGCAGATGTATTCATTATAATAACATTAATCACGATGACTCCATTTGTCAGTTCCACCTTAATTAAGCATTGCTGCCATAATGGACAATTTAAAGTGTTATAAGAGGCTGTTTACAAGGGGGTTAATAGAGTTAGGAGTCAGAATTAAGTGGTCTTCTATCAGGTGTGACTTTCCTGGTGCTGTGAGATGGCAGAGGCTTAATAGGAACAAAGGATGGAAGGGATGACTGGAGCATCACCCTCATGATCTAAATGTGTTACCTGCTGGCTGGGATGGAGTGTCCTGGTTTCGGCTGAAATAATTTTGTTCCCAGTATGTGGTGCAGTGTTGTGTTTTGGATTCAGGATGAGAATAATGTTGATAACACAAGGATGTTTGGCTGATGCTAAGCAGTGCTTATCTTAAATCAAGGACTTTTCTTTTGCCTGCAAATTGTTCAGTTTCCCAACAGAGAGGAGGTGAGAAAGCAGCCAGGAGAAAGCATGGCCAGGGCAGCTCTCCCAGACTGATCAAAGGGATATTCTACACGTTAGAATGTCATGTCCAGCATATAAATTAGGGGAGCTAGCCAGGAACCAGTCCTTCCTTCCACAGGGCTCTTGCACATTTTAGCACCACCATGTCTTTTTGCACGTACAGATGAGATGGTGCATAACTTTATACCTTTTGGAAGTTCTCTGTGGGATTCATTCCTATTGTGTTGATATTTCTGCAAAACATGTCCCATTGCTAATTCCTAGTCTTTACTTGTATTGTAGGTTGCTGCAGACTGCCAAATTGTCCTTGTTTTGCTCTGGGTGGGTCAGTTTTTCATGTGTATGGTAACAAACATTGGCTCTGCAGTTTTCAATGCCTACTGCTCAGTTTGAAGCAAGGCCATGTAATTCAGTTTAAGGTGGGCCCCCCAAAGCCTCTTGTCCAGCAGGGCTTTGGAGGGTGAATGAGTGAGAGTTACTGCAAATATGTAGGCAGAAAGAAGTCCATCTAGCTGAGTGGCAACTGGAGCATGCTTGTCAGTTCACTGTTCAGGTATGATCAGCAGCCTCACTGCTTTGGAAACACTGCCGTAAAAAGATACTTCCTAGGTGCTTCAAGAAAGTGCATGTACATATTAGGAATTTTCTTCTTAGGGCATTTCAGATTTTGTTGTTTTTTTTTTTAAGGAAGGAAAATAGGTCATGAAATCTTAAGACAGAAGCCATAAGTCTTCACCAGCTGTCTGTGACACTATTTCCAGATGTTTCTGCTCTTAGCCATCATGGCCCACTGCGGGAATCTTGGCAAAGGAGCTGTCACTTTGATCTCTTTGTACCAGCTCCTGTGTACCCACCATCTCTGCTCCTGTCTTTCCTGGCTGGACTGCATCTTGCCCTTGTCTGCAAAAACTGTTACAATACAGAGACATTCCTTTGCTTAACCAAGGGTCTGCATTTCCTATTCATTAAAAGTATAGATGACAATTCCCGGGCATCTTAAACAATGGCCATTTGTATGAGCTAAAACCATATTTGCATCCTTGAAGGGCATTCTCACTGAAGAAAGCAGTATGGGGCCTAACACCTGAAGAGACAGGAGGATTCCATGCCTCTCACCGCAATTTTGTCAGGTCTAATCCCACTGTTCTGCTACCAGCAGGCTGCCATGGCATTTCACATCCAGACGTGGAAGGGCTTAATGAGGAACTGCCTGCCTGCTGCAGGACAGATGACTTGTTTCTCTTTTAACCTAGCAAGGCTGAAAGACAGCAGAAGTACAAAAAGTATAAAAAACCGACCAGGAAATGGCAATCCTTGCCGTTGAAAACACAGGACAGCCACAACAGCTCCCGGTGTTCTCCTGTAAAGCTCCTTTGCTGCTAGGCCATGGATCTCTACTGAAAGCTGACCAGGCACTGGCACAGGCTATGCAAGGAAATGTCAGTTTGGTTCATCTACTCTCTGCCATCTTTAAAAAGTGCTGGGGATGCACTAAGACAATCTTAGAACCATAGAAAGTTGGAGCTAGAAGGGACCTTGAAAGCTTATCTGGTTTCACACCCTGCCATGGGGAGGGACATGTCCCACTAGACCAGATCCAAACTCCAAGCCTTATCCAGCCTGGCTTTGAACATTTCCCATGATGGCACAACCACCGTTTCTCTGGGCAGCCTGCATCAGGGCCTCACCAGGGAATAATTTCTTCCCAACACCCAATCGAACCCTGTCCTCCATCAGTGGGAAGCCTTGTCCAGTCTCTCCAGGCCCTTGTCCAAAGTCCCTCTCCAGCTCTCTTGGAGCCCTCTCAAGTCATGGAAGGGACCCTGAGGTTTCCCTGAAGAGAAAGAGGGAAATCCCTTCTCCAGGCTGAACAACCCCATCTCCAGGCTGTCTCCATAGGAGAGGAGCTCCCATTCTTTGAGCACCTCATGATGATGGACAGCTGCTGATAGTGGTCTGCAAGCTCTAGACCCTTCTGGGACCTTGCTGCTGGGAGGTGACACATGCATTGTGATGCAGCGGATTCTGAAGGTCTGATGGCTTTCCTCCCTCCCCAGAAGTCATCACCCCCTTGCCTACAAGAAGCTGAGTCTCCCAGGACTCAGAGGGCAGTACAAGGGATGCCTGCTCTGTCTGGTGATACTGGGTTCCTCGGGGCACCAGTGCCTTGACAGGTGCCAGTGGATGGCTGTCAGAAGCCAATTTCATTTTGATTTGCCTTAACAATGGTTGTCAGACCATATGGGGGAGGGGTTGCACAAGTGCCACATGCAGGAGGCAGCTGGAGAAGATGGAGGAAAGCCTTTTCTCTGGGGAGACTCTGCCTGGCAACCAGTTCATGTCTCACATGGGACAGGCAGTCAGCAGGAGATCAAAGACACTGTACAGAGACATTCTCCAAGCAGATGACAAAAGATCTCTACCAATGGACTGCAGTGGGACACTGAACTGGGCCAATGGTGTCCTGCCAGCAGGCAGGCTTTGGCAAGGGCCAGGGCATAAAAATATCTGTGTCACAAGGTCTGGGGCTGTGGAGACTCTGCTTTCTGGTTTGGTTTTTGGTTTTTGTGGGGGGGGGGGGGGGGGTTTTCAAAGCTTGCATTTTGAGTGGAAGCCTTTTTTTGAGAGTTGTTGTTTGGGAGCTTTTTTGAGACTTTTTGGCTTTGGGCTTTTTGAGTGAAGGGGCCTTTTGGGTCTTGTGCCTTTTCCTTTGCCTCCAGGTTGCCCACTGACTCGCTACTCATTTGCCCTGGCCCTAGCCCGTGTTTTGTCCCTTTTGCCCTAGCCCTAGACTGCCTTTTGGCTCTCCTGCTCTCAGTGGTTCTTGCTTGCTGTCACATCTGTCCTGTCTCCCCATGTTGGTTTGGGCAATTCCTTTCTCTTTTTGGTTTTTTTGTTACAAATAAATGGTTCTCAGATACAACGCTTGCCTTGTTTGGCTTCATTTCAGTCCTAGCCATTTATTTTTAAAAGAACTCCTGCAGTTTTCTGCAGTGAAATATAACAATGGCAAACACCAGCTCGCAGCAATGAGATGGGCACTGGCACTGGGACGTTGTTGCTTCAGTCCACAGAGGATGTGAAGGGCTATTCCAAAAGCTGTGCATCCCAAAGAGCTGCAAGGTGCACATGGTGCATGGAGAATGCATCAGGACATCAGGAGAGGAGCAACAGGGGTGGAGCACAATGCAACAAGTCCAGCCTGGCTGGACAAGTGCTGCGGGATGAACTTGGCAATTATGGAAAACTGAGTTTTGAACACCTGTTCTTCTAAAGTGCACTCCATTATACTGCAGGGTCAAGTGTCAGAATACCAACCCCACTCTGAAATACAACTGCATGGAAGCATCCCTGCTTTATGCTGCCAGCACAGACTGCTTCTTCCCAAAGTGGAGCTTGCTGGTCAGGATGTATGCTGCTGGTTGACTTAATTCTGCCTCTCTCTACCCATTGTCTATGAGCTCAATGACTATGATTTTATTTATATACAACTATTTACTGAATTGTGAAAAGTTCTGTGAGTTCTGCTTATCAGGTTTAAAACTGAAATGTATGGTACTGGGACACAGACCCATTGTCCTGAGCTTCCTGGAGGACTTTAACTGTCAAAAACAGTATCAATGTTTATTATAAGGAGTGCATTGCTGTAGGGAATTTAACATGGCCAGCAGCTCAGTGTTCAGATAGCCTTTTGTTTAATCCTGCCAAAACAGAATGGGAGAGAAAAAAGGAAGAGTGGCAGTGAGAAAAGTGAAAAGTTCAGACAAAAACAGGTTAAGCAAAGGATGGAGAAAAATAAAAACAAAGGCATCCTCTCACTACCTCCCACAAATAGACAGATAGTGACAGCCAGTCCCTAAGCAACACTTGCTTTTGAAAAACTCCCTCCACAGTTTCTGCTGGTGAGTATGGCACTTTATTTTTTGGTCAGTTGGTGTCAGTCCTCCAGCTGCCTCTCTACCAGTTTTTTTCCCACCCACGACACCTCTCTGACCCTTGATACTATGCTTGTTTGTTCAGTGAGAGCCAATTTTTGGTGCGTTACCAACCCTGTTTCAGCCACAAATCCAGAGCATGGCACCATACTATGAAGTAGCACCATACAGCTGCTATGAAGGTAATTAACCCCATCCCAACTAAATGGGGTACACACATAATCAGTAAATCATTAGGAATTCAAAAAGTATGAGGGTGAAAGTTCTGGACACCTTCACTGTCATTCCTTCTTTGTCAATTACATGGGTTTGTTGGGACTTTGAGCAACATGGTCTAGTGGAACATGTTCCTGCCCATGGCAGGAGGATGGAACAAGATGGTGGTAAAGGTGTCTTCCAACCTAAATCATGCTGTGAATTCAAATTTACAATCTCAATTGCTGAATGGTGTTAAAAATCACACAGGAATACAATAGTTCAGGTCAAACACAAGCTGATGTCAAATAAAATGAGCATTTTCTTATTATTGTTTCATGAACCCCATGCTTGGGCAAACTGGGGTACTGTAGCAGAACTTGCCAATGCATCCAAGACACCTGTGATGATGATCCAAGAATATTTCTCACAACTCAAAGGTACACAAGAGGTTTGGCTCTGGCCACGCACCAGACAGCAGTCCCAAGGGCATGCATGCCCATGCACCTTAGAGGAGGTGCTGCCATGAGATGGCAGGTGGAGAGAAATGTGAGCTTGAAAAGCATCAGAAGGAGCACAAAGCAACCCTCAAGTATGTCTGTGCATCCAAACATAGATACATGTATATATAACTAATTGAGAATAGATTATTCATCAATCATTAGCTATAGCTCATTTTTAAAGAGGGTTATATGGCAGTAGTGGTTAGCAAGGTTTTTCCAGCTCCTAATGGTATATATATACATGCCAGTACAGGCATTTCATGGCACAGCCAGGAT
Source organism: Passer montanus (assembly GCF_014805655.1). Taxonomy (NCBI): domain Eukaryota; kingdom Metazoa; phylum Chordata; class Aves; order Passeriformes; family Passeridae; genus Passer; species Passer montanus. The sequence continues at coordinate 135,846 of NW_024366604.1, forward strand.
GGACTCCAGGGCAGGGGCAGGCAGAGTTCTCCCATCCTCCAGGGCCCAGTGCAACCCTGTCTCTTCTGGTAACCAGCAGTTACAAGGGCAGAGGCTGAGGCTCTTCCCATCTGTCCCTACACTCTGCAAGATATTTTGGCTTGGAACAAAAAGGCTGCTGGGGCAAAACTCCCCATCCTTGGGAGCAGCTTTCCCTCAGCAGCCAGAGGCCACCCTGTCCCACAGAAGAATGGTTGGGCAGCAGCGCTATGCAACAGAGCCCTGCTCCAAAGCAGGGAAGGCCTCAGCCAAACCACTGTGTTCTTCAGACAAAGAGACGCCTTCAGGTGCCTCGGAACAGTACCTGACTCCAGCCCCCAGAAAACCCTTCTATCTTGGACCGAGGGTTGTCTTGGAGGGTGCCTCTGCTTCATGGGGAGAACAATCAGTCGACAGGAACCCTTGAGAACCTGACACCGTTCACCAACACTGACCTCCCCATTTTGTGGTGGCGTGGGCTCTAGCACAGCATGGAGCCCCTGGCTGGGGCCAGCCATGCTGCAGCGGGGAGCGAGCTCGGTGACCCCGGGCTGCAATCACTGACCATGTCTGATGGACGCTTTGTCATGAGCGCCTTCAATGCCTCACTTCAAATGCAACTACCCGGTGATTTTTTTCACTAGAAAGACAGGACACAAAGTGAGGACAGGAGTGAAATCAGGCATTTTGAACTTAAAAAAATTACTTTTATTTTAGGAACCAATAAAATTATGGTAAATATTTACAAATAATTATCTCACATAAAGGTTACATAAAACCAAATGTCCACAAGTAACAGTCACTCTCATGAAAAGACACACAGATATTGAACTACGCCAATCTTATTGCATGTTTCTTCAACTAATCTAAAAATAAAAAGTGTTGCAGTCAACCATTTAACTTAGAATAAAATCACAAATTCCAGTATTGACAGGAAAAAGAATTGAAAAAAAAAAGAAAGGAAGAAAAAAACCCCTTCAAATGGCCCCTCCTTTTTGACCCATGCCTTAGCACCCCTGTTCCCCAGCCCACCTCCCTTTCCACTACCCAAAACAAAACCCAAAACAAAATCCCCAAAATAATGTTCGACGTCTTTGGCAAATTGGCACCGCTGTAATTACATTCAAATATTATAACACACAAAAGCAACACACAGCACTAAGGAAAAAACACCAAGATTTCAAGTTTGTTCTTTTCCTACTAGAAAAAAAGAATACAAAACATACACATTTTAAGAAGCATTTTTTCATCTGTTTTGCAACAGATGTTATCCCCTACTTTCAAAGGCAATTCAACAGTTATTTTTAGGAATTTTTTTTGTAAGTTATTTTTTGTTTGTATGTACTTCTCAAGGTGAGGAGGCATTTCTTTTTCTCCCTCTCTTTTTCCTCTCTTTTTAAAGAAGTAAGGTTCAATGCAGGCATTGCAGACTTTGGTGGATACAATAGATATGTATTTCTTTGATGCTAGAAGTCCCTAATACATAGTTTGTCTGTAAGAAAAAAAAGTTTGTCCTTTTTTTTCTTGGAAAGGAATTCCATTTGCAATGAAATGAGTTTCTGTAATTTCAAAATGTACAAAGGCCACTACAGAAAGTGAAAAACCAGGACAAGATTTTTTCCCCGCAGGAGGCTGAGCAAAGGAAAAGGCAGGTCTAAATGCCCACTGGCCATTTTTCCTGCCTCATTTAGACAAGGCAGAGCCAGAAACCTTGGACACAGGAGTCTGGCTGGGTGGTGTCTGGGGCTGATGCAGGACTAGGATCCACCTCTCCACAACCCCTGCAAGCTTCTGAGATATTCAAGTGAGCCTACACATACAGGTGTGTAGACAGAAATCCCTACATGCATGCCTGCTCACCCAGCAATGCTGCAGCTGTGTCCAGCTCAGTCCTTCCAGTCTGGCTCCCACCATGGAGCTCCTGCATTCTGTGAGCCTTTCACAGGACTGGTGAGTGAGGCCACTGCTGGAGCTGACACCTGTGCCAGCTGTGATGCCGAGGTGAGCAATCTGGGCACCACTTGGACATGCTTTTCACTCAGCATTTGCATGTCAAGTCTCATTAGCTCAACCAAAAAAAGAACAGTAATTGGGTTTGATCCTTTCAGATCCTTTTGTTTGTCATACTGCAGTAACATGTACCTGTGACAAGAGCAAATCTGAGAAACTACAGGGCTTCCTAGCTGGCATCCTCAGCCTTGTGCTGCTACTGAGCACTCTGCCTCCAGAGTGGAGCAGCAGCTGGGAACGTGTGCCCAGTGCCTCTGTCAGTGCAGGCTGCCTGGCCCGGCTCTGCCTAACAGCACCCACATGTGACCACCACTTGCACACTTAGCGAGACTTCAGGGCACGTTATTGGTCATCTAATGTTTAATCAATGAATCCAGAAGAAAAAACAGTTTTTTCTAGAATTTGCTGGGACAGAGTCATGGGGTGGATCAGCCTAGTGCTCTGCTACCTCTTGGGCCTCATGCTTCCCAGTGGCACATGCATGCAGAGAAGAGCATGGTACCGGGAAGGACACTTGGTCAGAGCCATGTTGGAGCCAATGACAGCTGCACAAGTTGACTCTGCTACAGGCCACAACTCTTGAAGCTATGGGTACCCGCAAGAAATAAGCAAGACCATTACATGGCTTCCTTTCTCCTTCATACTGAAGCATATGTACAATACATAAATTAAAGAAAAAAGAAAACCAGGACTTTAACCCCATTAGCTAAGACCAGCATGGCAAAGCATTTATCAACATCCAGTAACTGCTAAGCCCTGGCACAGTGAGGCCACCACACCTCCCTCACCCACCATGCTGCTCTCTGCCATTGCGCTGCCCTCGCACTGCAGCACCAAGAGGATTCAGTCACAGGGAGTCAAGGAGGGGTGACAGGTTGTGAGCTCCATGTACCCTGCTTTCTTTCCTCACCATCTCCTTCCCAAGCGCCTCAAGCAATGATGTTGTCCTACACCTGCCAGTCCAATCAGAGAACTTCTCTGACATCTTGGAATGAACAGTCACTCTCTGGCCCCATGATGCCAGAGCCCCAGTTGTTTCTCTTCTTCAACAGTGATCAAAGAAAACTTTTGATCTGTTGATCCAGTACTGAGACATCCAGAGCTCTGCAGTCAGTAGAGCTGCCTAACAATATCTCCGTAAATGAACCTTCAGACACAGATGATAAACAAACTCAGTGTCCACAACATTTTGTGCCTTCTTTATCGTCACAGTCTGACAGCATTTAACTGAAGGTTTCCTCAAAAAGTCAGAATTCCCCTTATTCATGCAATCCTGATTCTGGCCTCTACTGATTTAGTCTTACAGCAGCATTTTTCCTCTCCACCTCTCATATTTAATTTCTTAGCCTGTGTCAGCAATGTATTTGATAAAATTATTGCTGGAGCATCAAGTACTGGAAAACCCTCCATCTAACCAAGCCTATAGCAGAGTTCAGTGCTGAAACTGCCTGAAGGCACTTCATGGGGTTGATTTCTGCAAGGGTTTAGTAATGATTCCCTGCTCCGCAGGGCACTGCAGTAAAGGATTAGCAGGGCACCCCAAACCCCAGCACTGGACTGGCTCTCTCCCCTCCTTGCAACCCCTAAGGGTCATTTGCTTCCCATCTTCACCTCACCCTCAGTAGCCCCTCCCCCATGAAACAGTGAGGCCACAGAGGATGGATGGAGGCAGGCAATCCTCTGTCCTCCCCAGATGACCACCTTCTAACAACAGCACCTTCCAAAGATGCTCTTCAAGGAGGAGGATTCCACAGTGAAGACTGTAGACAGAAAGTCTTTCTGAGGAAAGCAGTTGGTAAATATCAGGTGAAATATTCCCCAAACTAGAAATACTGTCAAGAAGTGCCCTTTCCAGCAGCATGGCATGAATACTCCATGGTCTAACCCATATTGGTTGTTCATGACAGAAAGATCTCCCAGCAGATGTGAGTGAGCCATGGCTGCCATGTTTGGGAGATGGGTCAGGCACAAGTCCCTGCATCACACGTGCAAGGATGGGAGTTTTGGGTTTCCCCTCAGTAGCTGCCTGTGCATCCAGAGTACCTGGGATGGAGCCCACCACCATGCCTGGCAGGCCAAGGGCTGCCCTGATGAAAGCCTTGAGACCAGTCAGGCCTGAGCACTTTGGGTCACTTCAGCCGGTGGAATTCACACATCCATCCTCTGGAGGAAACACACCTGTTGTGTCTTTCCTAAGTCCCCAGCCAAACTACAAGCACCTCTGGCATGAATATGAGATAACATCTGCTGAAATCTCATGTTTGGTCTTCTCAACATTATCTGAATTAATGTATGTCACACAATTCATGCTGCTGAGGAAGCAACTAAAAGTAATGTGATTGCAGGAGAGTAGGCAGAGTGGGTGAAGGACCCAATGCCAATGTGCTGCAGTTCCCTCACTGGGCACACACACTTGTTTTAGCCAAGACTGATGGTGTCCCAGCAGCTAGTGTAACTCAGCACACCTCTGCTCCAGATACATCACCAGCACTGGTGGTCAAACCCTTGTTTCTCATCTCGTCAGCAAAGGCACTGGACAGACACATCCCTTCCTGAGCTCACAGAGAAGGTGCATGTGCTTAGAGTGGAGACAATGCACACCCCTTGGCCACGGTCGTGCACAGGGTCCCAGGGACAGAAATACCCTTTCCAGTATTGTCCAAGGAGTAAAAGCAGTCATGGGTTGTGCAGAGAGTCATGAACGCAAAGCAGGGCTTCAGAAGATTCCTGATATAAATTTTCCATGCTGTTATTTGTCTTTTGTCAAAAACAGGTGTGTAACAGTAATGAATTGCTGAAAGAATAAAAGTGGCACTCATTTCACTGATAAGTTTATCACAAAAGTTATTTCTGGGTTAGTTTAAAAGACTCTGGCTAAAATCCCTGATGGGGTCTATGAATATCATGCTGAAATGTCACTGAGCTGGTAGGACCTGGATGTCTCCATGGCTGCTGAGGATTGGTACATATTTGCCCTGGAAACTTGGAAGTGATGGCGGCATTCCCATACCATGAGAAGATGCCACTGGAGTGGGAGGGGGAATTTCTCAGCAGATCGGTGGCCACTACAGATACCAGATATGCAGCACAAGTGATGAGGTGGGAAGGGAGGAGAGAGAATAGTGTTAACTCAGGAGCTGCCAGAGAAAGTTTTGTACAGCTGGAACCTGGTGAATACCTGCTTGAATGTTCCTCCACAGGAGTGCATCTCAAGTTTGACACCAACGGCCTTTCTTCTGCAGGCAAGCACCAAAGAACCCCTCAGAAGAGCCCAGGCAGCTCTGGGTAGATGAGGATGGTTGGGTCAGGAGTGAGAAGGTTACAGCCAGATCTTCATTGCCACGGGACCAGGGAGCTTTTCCATTGCCCTCAGGAGGGAAGGGATGGGGTCATGCCCATCATCCTTATGTGGCTGAGGTTGTCTGTGCCTTGGTCTGGGCTAGGGGGAGCTTCAGGGAGAGATCAGCGGTTCTCCTGGCTCCATGGAGAGGCAGAGATTGGTATAGCTGCTTAGTGGTCATTCATAGCTGCTCTGCTCTCTTAATTTAGTCCCCCACAAGGTGCATATTGAAATGTGTGACTATTAGTGCTTCCTATTCAAGTAGGAGGGAAGAAACACAGAATTAGCAGGGCAAAATTCCCCTCAGGCATGTCTGGACTACAGTGCTGGAATCTGCAATGCCTTCACAGAAATGTACAGACACCCTGAAACAAGTCATTTCCCTTTCAGCTTGGCTTGGAAAGTGAGTGCTGCTGCCCTCATGCCTGGTACACGCCACTCAATGTATGCACTTAACAAAAATCATAACCACAGTATTTCTCTGCCTTTCTCTCAGGGTTTTCATGACTGGGATTTAGCACACAATCTGTAGAGATATATGTAAGGAGTCAACTGTTATTTAGGAATTCCTTCCTGGATGCTGCTTAACTTGAAACCAGTGAATTTGTTCCAGTGTTTAGTATGATGACAAACAAACATAAATTAATATTAAGCAGTAAAGTATCACAAAATTGCCTATGTCTTTCAGTTGCCCATGTGCTTGATACCAGCATATAGCATGATCACACAGAACTGTCAAATAGGATGCTCTATATAGAAACAACATCAGCCCAAAATACAGCCACAATGAGTGTTAACCTGGTTCAAAGTTGCTTAAAGCTTACTGAGTTCTTTGAATCAGTGCACCAGTTTCAAAACACACTTTTGGATGTGTTTTGACTTCTTACTTGTACAGTGTTGCTGTTTATGCTTAAGCTACTCTTACAGTAATATAAACAAGCAAATATTTACAGTGGTGTGCTTGCTTAAAGTTGAGCAGACTGATTTTTCCTTTGCCACACACACACAAAAAAAAGAGCAAAAAAATTAAAAAGTAAAAAGAAAAGAAGAAGAAGCAAAGAAAATTGCCTTAAGTCTCACAGCCTGTTTCAGTGTGCAGCAAGAGGGAGCTGCCCCAAGGGGAGCTGCTCACAACTCTTCCTTATCCCCAGATACAGCCATGGCACCCGCAGGCGATTAAAGCAGTAGCCAGCCGGCTGCAAAGAACATGAAGCTACCACACGTTTTTGACCACACAGAGCTTCAGGAGTACCACTTCCTCCTGTTGCTCTGTTTGATTCAGGATCCAACCAGATTTAAGAATACAATAATCAGTTCAACAAGCTTTTAAGAGCAAAATTTCAATGATCATGTTCCTACTAGGTACTTTCTCCGTCCCTTTTGGAGTGGCTGGCATGGTGGCAGCAGGATGACTGGTCCCGGTTGTCCCAGACGTGTGTGCTGTCAGTGCCGATGCCCTGCGCTCCGGCGTCAGTGGCGGTCGTAGGCGGCAGCAGCAGCTGGCGCGGCTGCTCCACGGGCTGTAGCGCTGTAGTAGTAGGGGGAGCCTGTGAGAGATGAAACCACTGTGAGGAAGACAAAGGTGGAGAGGTGCCAGCTTGCAGTGTTCTGACAATGGGTGTCAGAGCGCACTCCAGCCAAAGCTTCAGTTGAGGCTGGGTAAGTAGAATGAAAATTACATTCATGCATTCTGCATGAGAAGGGGGCTACCATTGCTCTGCATTACTGCTTGCCATTTGATACCTTCTTCCATTCCTTCACTCAAAACATCAACTTCATTTACTACACAAAAAGTAGTTAATTACTATTCAGAACAGGAAGTTAGGATATTACAAAGCCAACACACTAACCTACTCTGACTTGTTTTATTTCCCCCTATCCCTTTAAAAGGAGGAGGTTGAACCCCAGACCATTCAAAGTATTTCAATGAAAGCACTTTTTTACCAAGAAAAGGCCTGAAAAATACTGGTGAAAATTCTCTGTCCTGCAGGGCTAAGCACTGGTGGATAGGATGGTTACCCAAGGATCACCAGGAACGTAGACTATTTGTTTGAATGAGGAAGAGTGTTTGACTGGTATCCAGAGAGATACCAATCTGTCCAGCCAGCACTAGTTTTAAGAAACCTTCCAAGCACACCTGCAATGAAAGCAACTCCAATCCATGCTAAGAAGGGAGTTTTCTCTCTTCAGTGTGCTACCAGTTTGGTCTGCAACTCACCAGCCTCACATGCATGGGATGTGAGGCACATCACAGTGCGGTAAAATCCCTCTGGAAGGACTTGTGCTCAGCCACATCATCTGAGACCATCAGGAAGGTTTGGATGAGCAACAATGAGCCAATGCGCGTAACAGCTCTGGAGTAGTAAGGGCTGCAGGGTTTGCTTTCATGAGTGGCCCTGTCCGAGAGCTGCCTTCCATCCTAACCTCCCTGCCTTCAGCACACATGGGACAGCGATCTATCAGACACTCTCAAGGCTCTTCACAGCCCTACATGTGACTTGCTGCAGAGGCAGTGACTTCTGCTGTTTCAGCGACACAGAGGAGCTGTCCTCACCAGGAAAAGGTGATGCCACCACCTCAGTGGGGACTGTGGACCCCTTAGGGAAACATCAGTGGCAGTGAAGCCAAAGATGCATTTTTTGGTTGTTCACTTCCCATCCCAGACCCTAGCAAATCATGGTTGCCCAGCCCCATGGCATAGACTGAGCACACCAATTATTCTGGTACACCAGTTATTCTATTCCACCATGCCCTGCAAACCCTCTGGACTGGAAGGGGAACCCAGCTGGCATTCCTGGTGCTGTTGGTAACATGCTCTGAGCTAAGCCAAAAGCCTTCCCATCTGGGAGGCTGAAGAGCCTTCTGTCATCTCCTCTTATTGTACAGCCTCCTGAGAAACACTTTGCTGTTCACTCCAAAATTACCTGAGTGATTACTTGAGGGCTGCTGGTTCAAAAGGCACAGAGCAAGGCACAGAGTAAGAATCACACAGCCAGACTCTTAAGAGGAAGCTCAGGGAAAGTTGCTGTTGACCATTAGCAAAATGCAGGGCTACCTCACTGCTGTGGGTCCAACAGGCTCAGTCTGACATGCAAACCCAGCTGTTCCTTCTAGGCTGCTTTTGTCCAGACTGCCACATCAGGAGATCAGCTCAGGTTTCATCACCACCCTCCAGCTTTTCATTTCCAAGGGAGCACAAGCTGATGCATCAAAAAAACAGACCACAGGCAGCATTTGCTCTTGCCCAATATGTGCAATGAGCTGCTCAGCACAGTTGGTCAGAAAAGAAAACTTCATCATAATCAGTATCCTACCACAGCATGTGGCACTCTGCTTCTGGAACCCTGAGGGGTCATAAACTGAAGACTTTGGCTACTGGAATGTGTCTCCTGCACAGTGCTGTGGCAAAACAGGAGCTTGTGCACAGCGTATGGGTCTGTTCTGTCCTCAGTTGCATCCTTACTGACCCAGACATCCAAAATCAGACAAACCCACTGCAAAGGGTTTAAACAAAGGAAAGCAAACTTCAAGAGTGTGGTCCTAGCTGACTAAAATGATACTTTTACCATACACAAGAGTAATTCAAGAGAGTCTTTGAAATCACTGGCCAGGATAAACACTTGCAAAGATGCCTTTATACAAACTCCTAGGCAGGAGCCAATCTGGCCTAGCTTTATTTACTAAAAGTAAAACATTTTAAGCCATAGTCAATGATGTTAAAGCAGATCTCTTCAGCAGGTTATCATTCCACTTATGTTTGCACAAGTGTAGTCTTGTGTTATTGGTTGAGGGCACCACAACTGCTATCCTGGGCTGGACAGATAGTCTTCTTCCAGGTAACTGACATCAGGTTACAGAGCCCCAGCCTCAGGAGCTATATTTCCTGGAGAATACTGGAGAGCTTCACAAGGACAGTGAAAACCATTCTCATGGGTAGCCTAAAATTAAATGCCATATACTTCGTATCCCAGCCAAACTCAAGCCATTGAAAGCAGAGAAAACTTCCCTGGTCGAATTGGCCACTCTTGTATGAGCAAAGGCAAAAGTTAACATCTTGTCAGACCTTGAGATGTGCTTGCCATGTCCATCTGGGGTTTTAAGGATGTTCTTTGGAAGCTGCCCTCTTGGGAGTGCCCAGTTTGCTGGCCCATGTCCCCTCATGGCCAATCCAGCTGCACATGGGGATCATGGCAGGCAGTACCTCGAGGTAAAACAGCTCACAGGCCAGTGAAGAGCCAGGTGGAACTGCTGTCCTCACCCATCACAGCAGCAGGAGTTCAGTGTGAAGCAGGCAGTGATGGTGGTCATCAGAGATTCTAGTCCCCTCTGGCACCAGCACTAGTGCTAGCCATGGCAGCTCAGCTCAGGCAGAGGGGTGAAAAACACACAGCAGGAATCCCGTGGCACCAAACAATTATACCCTGACTCATGGAGCAGTGTGTGGGTCCCACCAGAGCTGGATGCAGTGCTTTCTGAGTTTTGGGGTAAATGGGGTCTTTTGGGGGTCAGAGCCTTTGTTTTCACACTCCATCTTCCTCCACATCTGTTCTGACTCAATGCAGCTACAAAAAGCCCAATATTTCTCCCATGCATTCCAAAGGCCTTACATTTCTCTCAAGTTAGATTTTGCCAGTTTGCCTTTCAGCTGTGCAATCAAATAAGCTTGTATTTAAAGTGAAAAATGAAATCACTCACTCTTCCTGTCACCATGCCCCCATCCAGAACAGACTAGTCCATCCTTCTGTCATTTTTCCTTTCTAATTCATACTGTCATCAATTTATTTCTTGACACAGTCATTTCTAGTGCCTACTTGTTCTCTAATCTTTCCACAGAATCCCACAGAGAAATTGAATCTAATCCTAATTGAGAGGCTCCAAGCCCTGTTCTTGCACGATGCCTTGCCAGAACAGGCAGACATGGCACAGCAGTGGTGCAGCCAAATCCTCCCAACCAGGGCACAGGGATCACATCTACATGTGAGCAGGGACATTGCATTAAACAGATGAGCAGGACTGAGCCAAATGCTACAAGCCAACAAAAACTGACTTTCTTTTCTTCATTAGACAGTGTTGCTGTTATCTGTCCTTAGCATGCACATGTTGAGCTGGTCCTACACTGGTGTGCACCAGTATGTGCCAACAGCCTGAGCCCTAGACATGCACGTTTGCCTCTCATGCATTCAAGCATGTGCCTCTGTGTGCATCCCTGCACTGTACAGCTTGCAGGTCATTTGCAGGATAATATGGGCAAAAAAAAAGAAAGGAAAAATATGTTCCTTCCCTCAACTCTTTGTCTGGATTTGAGATGGAGATACCTACTTCAACCACTAAGCCAGAGCACACAAGTGGCCAGGGTTTATGTCCTCTTCCCAGCACATTCCTCCAGCAACTTGGGGACTGTCCTCACTCTTGCTGTGGTTGAGGTGGGACTGAGTCATTCCCCACAGCAAAGCCAGTCATGTCTCTGACACCAAGAGAGGTGTGGGTGCCACCAGGGTCATGCAGGATGCAAGGGCATGAAGACACTGCAAAGCTGCAGCAGATAACTGACTTCTTCTGCCCTGGCTTCTGTTGCCCATTGTAAGGAACCATGGCTTGCTTGTCTGCTCTTCCCCAGGAGCCATGGGGCACAGAATTTGGGACTGCCCCAGAGAGGAGGGAGCACAGTCCCCCATCTGCACTGGTTTCACGACAGCTGAGGCAGAAGAGGCTTGGTATCTGGTGCAGAGGTGAGATGCATCAAAGCAAGGGCAGAGCAGACAGCAAAGTAATGGTGAGTAGCTGGTGTTCTGCTGGGGCCAGTGTCTGCATGAATATGGTTCTACCTTCCCCTGAAGACACCACCTCACACCCCTCCTTGCTGCTCCACACATACAGAGCAAAGACTGAGGACTAAAAACCAAAGTTTCCTCACTATTATCTCTCTCTCTCTTTACTCTCCCCCAAATATATTTTTTTCAATCCAAGTATTCTTTCCTCCACTTGCAAATCATGGCATTTCTCCTTTTAGCTCCTCTTTCACAGGTCTCAGACTTGTGTGATTGCTGTGGTGCAATTCTTCCTTGCCAGCACAGGGAATTAATTGAACGTAGGTGCTGCTAAGTGCTTACAGTATTACACTTTCATCTCAGTGAAAGGAGCAGGACTTTGTAAAACAAACTGTGTCAGGCAATGTACCAGTCCTGATTAATTTTGTCAAGGTTTCTGCTCTGAGGCCGATACTGCCAGAGCTTGTTCTCAGGAGAGAATTACTAAATGCACTCACGTATACTCCTGAGAGGAGTGGAAGCATCCTGGATATAGTTCAAATTAACCTATTCTCCACTGCGTGTGCCCAGGCTCATCACACAGCACCTTCTGGGTGTGCAGGGAGACTTGGGGCAGGTTTAAAGGCCCTGCCACAGACTCCTACTTGCCCTAAACTACCCATAGGATTAGCAGGCACTAGGGAGAAGGGATTGTAGGATCACGCTTCCAGTGACAAAGATAGAGCTATGGATAAGAGGGATCTCTGTAAGGCACAAGAGACTTCTGACCCATAGACTGTGGTTGATTGCAGACACATTCTTGATCAGATCATATCACTGTACTTGGATACTTGGACCCATGGTCAGACAGGGGATTCCCTCTCCGGGAAACTCCGGTGCCCCCACCCCAGTTCTGCAACCAGACTGAACTGAAATGGTAAGTTCATCTTTAGGACTTTAGGACTTGCTGCAGAACAAAACCTCACATTCCTTTTCTTTTTTCTTTTTTTTTTTTTTTTCTTTTTAATGCCAGAACAAAGCATATTGAAGAGGACAAAAATAAGGAAGCCCAGATTATATATTTTACATTTTCCAACAGAAAAAAACCCCACAGTTTGAAACATTCCAATTTCAAGAAAGCTACAGTTTCTGGAAAAATATGAAACACTCCAATTTCAAGAAAACTACAGTTTCTGGAAAAATATTATAGCCTCTGATTCTTTTTGCTCTTGCCTCATTTTAACACATGTTCACAGCATGCTGCTGCGTAAATACTACTGAAGAAATCCCCTCCAGCCAGAGAACAAACTTTGCTGTAAGGAGCACATTATCCCATAACTGCTCATATGTCACAGATGAGTCGGAATTTGTCCCCAAAGTGCATGATCCAAAAAGGAAATGAGAAAAAGAGGATGAATGTAGAAAAAAGAATATGGCACAGGTAAAAGGTCCTGGCAGCAAGCAGTTGTCTCATGACTAGCCTCTCTATAAAGCCTTCTGCTGACCCAGACCTACCCATCTTCAGCATCTTCAGGGCATCACAGAGACCTACCTTGCCCAGCACTGTGGACAGCATACTCAGAGCTGGCACAGGTCCATCACCTCAAATAAAGAGCTGAGTAGGCCATGGCTGCAACCTACTGCTGACAGAATGGAAGGGCCACTGCCCACGCTTGTGGGATTGCTCAGGAATGGCTTTGGGATGACTCCAGATAGGGCACACACCCTTCTAATGGAGGTGGATACCCACAGGCAGGAACATAGTAAACAGCCCAGAAGCCTCTCCAGAAGTCCTGTCTTCATGCAGAAGAGCAGGATGAGAGCTGGGTTGTCATTTGCTTTTAGTATCATGCCAATTTCTTTAACACTTCAGAAGGAAAATATTTTATAAAGTTTTTTTGTTGTTGTTTTACACAAAACCTGGCTTCCTAGGCCTATCCGTGATGCAGAACATTGCTGAAGCAGCTTTCCTGATTCAAAAGGAATTGCAAAATGAGAATTGAAGAAAGAATGGTGTGTCCTCTTGCCTCTGGCAAAAGCATCTTCCCCATGCTGCTCAACCAAAATTCTGCCAGCACCACTGGCTGTGGCCATGGAAACAGTGGGTTTAAGCACGGGGACTCCCCTGGCTTTGTGCAGCTATGCCCATTCATATTAGCTGAAGATCTGTCTGTTGATTTATGATGGAAGCGCTAACAAACCCTTAAATGTGGCACAGCAAATAACAGCATTATACCAGCACCATGGCATGAGAGGCAGAGGCTGTCTATTGCTCCCAAAGGATTTGTTTAAGGACAAGAACCATGATGAATACAGCCTGGGTGGTTCAATTACATGGGGACTCAATTACTTAAAACAAAGAAACTGGATGAAAAAAGTATGACAAAAATTCAAAATTATTTCGCTGCTGGAGGTCACATATAACAGCCCTGTCATCCATAAATCTGGAAATCTCTAAGGCATGCTACTCCTGTGTTGAGAGATGACAATTAATTGGTATTTTACTTACCTCATCCATGCAAATTATGCAGGGAAAAATTCTAATTACTGCATGCTACATGTATATAAGGTCAAAGTGGGCCAGCTTTTGACGGGGTGTAAAATGGATTATGTTTATCCTTCACATGAGGGCCATGATCCTGCAGGAGTTACAGGGTTTCTGTCTCCCATTGCTCATAAGGACCATGCTGGCATCAGTGAGGCTGTACTAGTGGTCCCTTGCTGAGGAGAGATGGAGTGGGCATACACACAACTGGGAAGCAAACGCAACACGAGATCAGGGAGAAATGCAAAGCACATGCACAAGCAAGCAGCAATGTCATAGGAAGCAGTGGAGTTTACAATTGTCTGCAACAAACTGGCAGCACAAGTTTTGTCTGAACAGGGTCCCTTACCCTCAAAAAACATGGTGATCCTGCTTTCCAGCAATACCCTATGTCTCTGGAAGGATTTTTATCAGAAGCAGGAAGACAAGACATTTGGACCAGGTCTTCTTGTTGGCAAAGTGAACCAAGAGCAATCATGCATCCCAATAGGACCTGCAGTCCCATTCTGAGTCTAAACACAACTGAGGACAAGCTGGGACACACATTCTGCCCATCCCAGGGCTGGACAAACACTGCACACCTTGCACTGATGTCTCAAGACAGAGTGATCACTTACCTAGGAGTCCAGGGTTGGGAAACCTCCAAGAGTCGTTGTATGTTGAATATTGTGGGTGGCTGTATGGGCTCCCAGAAAACTCACTCCCTAAGTTAAAGAGACAAAGACAGAATAAAGGTCATTTTATTTGAGATGATAGTTACCATTCTGAGGTCAAGGGGCTCTCCAGTGTGTGCTCTGCTCTGCTGACAGCCACAGTAAAAACACTGGTGGACACTCTGCCTTGAGAAAGGGGAATATGAGATAAATTATTAAGTAAATGGGTGCAAACATCTTTTATGGGTCTTTTTTGGTGCTGCAGCCCAGGCCTCTTGAATTTGCTGCAGGAGCAAGGAAATAAGGAGAGATGGAGCAGCCTCTGGGACACACTGATGGGGCTCGCCTTTGCTTCTCTAGCCCTACAGGACTCAGGTGGGAGGCACAATACAAGGACAGGCCTGTCCAGATACAGTCTCTGTTGCAGGAGAAGATGATCCAGTAGATGTTGGATATGCTTCATGGAAAACATGTCATGGTCCCAGATATTTCTCCAACACTGTAACCCAAGGAGAGGGATGTTTGCTTCAGTTTCAGACAGATTTGAACCCTCCAGACAAAGGCACAAAAAAGGCTTGAAAAATTACGGCTATTTATCTCCTCATCAGCTCCCATTCTTCCCATCTGTTTGTTCTCTTCACATGTCACCTGCTTCATACTTCAGAGGCAAGCTCTCCAGAACAGAGCCTTGCACCATGGGGCTCTGACCTGGCCCCTCCACTACACAAATGCCAACACTGCTGCTGTTTTATTAGGAAATGTTCCTTGAATTACAGATTTCCTCCTCTCTCTCTTTGTTCCGCCTTCCCTTCTCCCTCTCCCACATGTAAATATATACAAGCACAGCACAGCAGGAGAAAGGGTATGTTTCCTAAGGCAAGATTTGAGGGCTGACAGGCCACAGCAGATGCTTGCCATGACCTTTGCCTGCTTTGGTCCTTGGCATTGGCATAGCCATGACTCCATACCCAAGAGCTGCCATAACCCCAGCTAGGCAGTGGACCCCTGGCAATGTGTCCTGAGCACCTCAGGCTCAGCACCCTTGTCCCATACAATCTAAAGACCCAACCTGGAAACCACATCTGGGTCTCCTGTGGCAATGGTTTAGGCCATTTGCTGGCATACTGGTGCCAGGGAAGAGGGGATGATGCTCTGGTCACCAAAACATAGGGTCAGGTCCAGGATGGCTTGATCTCCACATGATTCTGCTTCAGTGAAAACAAGCTGCCTCTCTGCCTGCATCACAAGACGAACAGACTGAGTGTGCTGACAGCAGGACCAGCCCATTGCTAGTGTGCTACAGGAAGTCTCTGTTAGCATCTCTTCCCTGTTTCTTTTCTGCAGCCCTTTGGACTCATGACACTTACTAGGAGCAACCTACTCTCTCTCTCCAGCACAGCTTCCATAGAGAGAAAGTCCAAAGTATGCAGCAGCAAGCACTTCCACATTTAGTACACCTTGCTGTGCCAACAACTCTTCACAAGCTCAGAACAGGGTTTTCCTTATTCCCTCTAAGGAATGGCATTACTTCACCCCGAGGCAGGAAAAATGGAGCTGTTTCAAACCTTTCCTCACAGGGAAGTACACAGTAGCTACAATTCTTTGCTCCTGTCCCTATGGCTGATAGATTACTTCAATGCCTGAGGTTTAATTCTGTTAGAGTGCATATTCTAAAAGAGTAAGGCATAGCAAAGTTGACAATGCCCAAAGAGATGCTAGGAGCCACTCGACATAGTGCAGCCAGTGGCAAGAGCATCCCCATTGCCTTCCAACAGACAGGGATCCATCTCTCTCCTGCATGACACAGCAGCTTCTCTCAGGTCCTTTCTGCCTTTGCAACACAATTGAGGTTGTAGTCTCACCCAGAGTCCTCCCTGATTTTTCCCTGCTTCTGTAGCTCCTGGGCATCCTGCTTGTCTCTGGCCCAGCCTATGTTTCTGAGTATTTGCCCAAGCCTACAAAGCACACAGGCAGCAGCCTGTCTGGGAACTTCACTTGTGAGAGTCACAATTTTCCCTGGCCTGAAGTCATGGTCACATTCTCCTGCCCATGTGTGGCACACTGAAATCCTTTCATTCTGTGGGTGCCTGCTCTACAAGAAGGCAATCACACACCACCTTCCCCAGGGGCTGCACTTATTGTTTTCCACAGGGAAGTGAGATTTTCAATGGTTTCGCCCCTCTTTAGCTGCACAAAACAGCTGTGCTGCCTGACTGACATGACACACAAAAGCAGATGGGAGTGAGTCTTGCCGCTACATCCTTCCTGAGAGTTGTGCAGTGCATGGACCCAGGGACAGGTGGACAGGACAGCAGATGTAGACCTCTGTTTTAGGCTGTTTGCACAGAGTGCACAGAAAAGCTTGTCCTGTCGTTTCTGCACCAGGAGCACCCCAGGCTTGAAACAAAGCTTACAGTTAGCTGTTTCATGTCTGCAAGAGCTTCACCCTTCAAGGGGAAGCATTGTCCCATTGGATGACACGACACCTCATTTTCAGCTCTCCCAGCACTCTCTTTCTTTCCCTTGATCCCTTCCTCCCTTCTTCCATCCCTCTCTCCCTCCCCTCTGCTATTCTCCTGGAGCTGCACAGACAGTCCACTCCATGCTGATGCTGTGCATGCCATGGAGTGGGCAGCAGCACTTTCCAAACGTTTATCTTTGCTGCAGCAGGGCTGTGGGTGGGAATGGGCTGACATTTCATTGTTTCATCCTCTCCTGTCTTGCCCTCCTCCCCCACCATCCCCACTGCCCTCCTCCCCACACTCACACACAGACACACATCCTGGACCCTCTCTGGGGGATGCTCCAGTGCCTGTCAGGCTGAGGCTTCCAATTCTCTGTTTTTTATGCCTCAGTGGTCAGGGTGTCAAGCTCCTGCAGTACAGACCAGCCAGAAGCCCGAGGAGTCACTGAGCACCATCAGCTCAGTGACAGTATTGCTTGCTTCTTAACATACTCTGCATATCCATCAGCCTTGCTGGAGGCTGGGGGGGGAAGGGGGAGAAGAAGGAGAGAGAGAGAGAGAGAGAGAGAAGGAAAATGAGAGGAAAGAAACATAGAAGAAGGGAGGGGGAAAAGAGAAGTGGGGGAGAAAATTTCAAGCCATGTTATTACCACCACAAGACTCAGGCAGACAAATGGTACAGCCCTAAGTGAAACTGAGGTAGATGAATGAACATTGCATGACTGCTTCACAAATTTCACCAGATATTCCAACGTCCATCAGCTACACTTCTTGACAGCACTTCTCAGCAGACAACCCTGGCCCCATTCAAAAACAAACACCACGGATCAGCCATCCAAGGATGCACACACGCGCAGTATGTTGTGCAGACTGACTGCTGCAACACGAGGAAAGTGTGGGAATCACACACATCCCTCCTTCATGTGAAATAGTAAGCTTTCTCCTCCGTAGTTCTCACGTCGCTGAAACACAAAGACACAAAACGATTGATTCCAGTGAGAGTTAGCTCACCTCTTTGCCACAAACCTGACTCTACACTCACATAGGGCTGTAGCCCAAAAGGGGTCAGACCGTTCCATCATCCCCCAGAAGCAGAGGTAAGGAGGAGAAAGAACAAAGACTGATTCCCAATAACACTGCTGCTACAAGCCAGTGGCAAGCCCTGGGACATGCATTTCACCCTGAGACAATGGGTCAGAGATACACAGTCTGATGGTGCTGGATGGACCTTGTGCTGCTGCAAAACACTACTGTCCACTGCAGCATTGTTCCTCTGGGGACTGTCAACTCATGCTTACCAGTCTTCTTGACTTTAAGGTAAGCTTCCTGAAAGTTTTCTTTCTGATTTGCAGAGAAGCTGAAAAGCATGAGTGTAAAAATCTCAAGAATGAAGAGACGAATGAAAAAATATCGCCTTGTTCTTCATAATGCTGTGGCTTTAGAGAACTGCTGCTGCAGGCACATCCATGTACCAGTAGTGGGAATGGGGCAGGAGGGTAAAGGAACACTTCCTGCCCTGCAGAAAGGCACAAGGATCTCAAAGCATGGCCAGCTCTGACAGAGGCCATGTTCAGCCAAGGTGTGGAAACTTCCCAGGATGGAAAAAGCCTGACCACTGTCATTGCAGTACATCATTGAACATGCAGAGTACCTGGCTGCAGCCCTATGAAGCACAGCAGTTATGAAGTCCTGCAACTGTGTGGCAACACCTGCAGAAAGCAGCAGATTAGTCAAACGCTTTTGCTCAGCTGATGGTACTTTCGGATTGAAATGCAGAATTTGAGCAAATAGTCTGCAAAGGAGTTTCATATGCCACTTCTAAGTATAACACTTAATTCTCACAAGACCTTATGAAACAGAAGCTCCAGAGCCAGTACAGCTCAACGGGAATGTTGGAGGTTAGGATTTTTCCTTTTTTTTTTCTTCTCTGAGGGAATTTTCTCCCATTTGTTTTCTCAGAGATGATAACTACAGTACTTAAGAGAAAAAATATGTGGCTTGGAAGAGGAAGAGGAGGGGGAAGGGTGCAGTTTGCTACCATCTCTAAGCTGGGGAGCTTTCTCTTAGGAAGTACACAGATACTGCAAGATTTTGGCTGGGGGCTGAGGGACTGGGCTGGCCTTAGCTTGCTCGCTCTCTCACTCTCAGGATCAGAGGAGGGACAGTCGTGGACTTGGTGCCAGGCTGCTAAGGGGAGAATGTGCCATTACTGCAGAGTTCTGTTCCTCGCTGCTTCTCCTTACCTTTGGTAAGCCTTTGCTCGTAGGAGCAGCCATTGAACTGGGACCTTTCCAATACTGGAAACGACCCTTCCCATCTGCTCAGGTGCCTCAGGGGAAAATCTGGGACTCCAACCCGGCCCCCCTCCAGAAGGAGCATCTCTCCTGCTTGCAGGAGCCTGGCTGCCACTGCCCAGCCCCACTGTTTTCTGCCACTGCTTTGGGCTTTTCGCTACGCTTTACCCAACACCCCATATCTGCTCAGACCCCCACAGCTCCTGGCACGGCTTCAGAGTTTTTGCTACACTTTGTTTCGCCACCGCAGATATGCTTGCCTCTGCGATTCCCACCTGAGGTTCCTGCTACAGTCCATTTCACCAGCCAGTGAGGCACTAAGATCAGCTGCTCCCCATGCATTTGCCGAGGAAATCCCGTTTCTGGAAGCTCCTTTTCTAGAAGTCCCATTTCTAGAAGCCCTTTCTGGCCTCTCCCGTGGGCTCACCCGCCATTGCCGCATGAGGGCGCCGCTGCTGCCACAGCGCCCCCTGCAGGCGTGGAGGACTCACAGCGACCCTGCCCCGCCGGGAGCCAGCAGCGCCCCTGCTGGCTGTGCCTGGAACTGCACCGGAGGGCAAAGCGCTGCGCCGAGAGAGGCTGGGACTGGGGCTGAGCTTCAGGAGAGGCTGGGGCTGAGCTTCAGGAGAGGCTGGGGTTGGGGCTGAGCTTCAGGAGAGGTTGGGACTGGGGCTGAGCTTCAGGAGAGGCTGGGGCTGGGGCTGAGCTTCAGGAGAGGCTGGGACTGGGGCTGAACTTCAGGAGAGGCTAGGGCCAGCTCTGCGGCTTTGTTTGTTTGTTGGTGCTGCTGTTGTTATTTGTTTGCCTTGTTTCATTTATTTATTTTTTTATTTATTTAAGTGAAACACTGTTATTCCTTTTCCCTTATCTTTGCCTGACAACCCCATAATTTCAAAGTCATAATAAGTTGAAGGGTAGGAGGTAATATTTCCCATTCCAAGGAATGGAAATATTCCCACCTTCCTTGGCAGGCACTTGTCTTTCAAACCAAGAGAGAGCGAGCTTCATGCAGACAGACACAGTTTTGGACACTTTTTGCTGTGTTTTCTCAGACACCAGGTTTTTGCACAAGCATTTGGGACAAGGAGAAGCCACCAAGAACATGGGGTAGATGTTTGTTATCCATGTAATGGTTACTAATAATGCAGGTCATGCAACTGCAGGTGATATAACCTGAAGGCGATGCAATGCACCCTCCTCCCTGCCACAGCTATGTGACAGCTCCCAGCTGTCACCCAACTGGGAGAGTGGCCATGAGCAGGCAGCCATGCCAGTCCTCCAGCCAGAGTTGTTGCAGCTGCTGGTTTCTCTACTAGTGTCCACTGCTGGACCTTTTTGTTAACCAAGCTCTGCATTTAGGACAATGTGTTACTCAGCCCTTCCATTTGGCAAGACATAAAAAGAAACCAGGAGAAACAGTATTCAATAAACACAGGTGCTTAAGAGACAAGAACAGAATGTCAGCGGACAAAATGCAGAGTTAGGCCAGAGCAACAATATCCACCACACTCCTTCTGGGGGTTTGGGATAAGTTTAAAAACAATCTGCTGTATTTGTCCCTAGGTTGGTTTCCTGCAGACAAACCCATCTCCCCGTATGTCTAAACTCCTTGTGCCCCTACCTTTCCCTTCTGCTGAGGTATCTTACTGTAACTTTTTAAAATTAACATTCTCATGACTTCTATTTGTTTTCTATTGTTTTATTTTAAGGAAGTAATCACGTGGATCATAAATTTCTTCAGTGAATTCCAATAACAATCATTACCCTGGTAAGCAAAGACATGCTTGAATGCATGGGGAGCAGGCATAAACACTGCACTGAGCCATGTGTTCACACCCACACATCACTGGCTGAATCTGTGAGGCAGCAGCTATCCAAAAACAGCCTGGAAATCTGTTACATCAAAGTTCTGCTGGCCACAGGGCCAGTCACTGCCTGAGCTGGAGGATATAAATCAAAGCAAATTGATTTATATTTTGATTTATATTTATATTTTGGCCCTCGCCACCCTGGGCCAACACCACCCTGGAGACAGTTTCATGATCCAGAAGCTCAGGCAACATTCCACGTAAAGTCAGAGGGATAACTGTGGGGGACCCTGAAGGGCAGGAAAAGAGTCTGGGCTTTCAGCAGAGAACAACAGCATGGTTTTCCCTCAGTAAAACAAACTTTCCTCTCCACATCAACCATTGCAGTGGTTTAGGGTGAGAGAGAATGAGGTTTGCAGTCCCGTCTGGGAAGCTGCTGCCTCTGAACCTCGCAGGAGTCATTCCATTAGAAGTTTTCCCCATGAACAGGAGAGCTGGGAAAAACCTTTCAGCTGATACTCCACATCACATGAAAAAAATGTTCTTTCACATCACTAACATATTTTTTGACAATTCAGACAAAATACTTCAGTGAGAGTCATGGATTTGGGTTTGTTTTTTGGGGGTTTTTTTATGCAGTTGTTTCCTAAACAAATATTTTCCTTTTAAATTCAGAGAAATACTAAATTTTCAAATTGAGTTCAGTGAGGTAAAAAAAAGGAAAGAAAACTTAGCCAAAAGTCTCATTAATAAAATAACCATACCTTTGAAAGGAAGAAAGAACTGTACCTTTGAAGAAAAGTCCACTGTAATTTTTTATTTTTATTTTATTACTAATTTATTTGTTTTTATTTTGATTGAATCTTGGACTTTCTTCTGACTTCAATATTCATTATCAAACAGCAGGATCAGAGATATACATTGCTCTAATCTAAAAATATCAACTGCATTTAACCTGGGGGAGTAGCAACCCAGGGCATACCAGTCACCTGCCAGGTGTTCTCCTGGTCCCTCACCTGCTCTTTGTGCAGAAGTCCCACAGGAGGAAGGAAATGGATCACCCTGCTTTCAGCTCTGCAGACCAAGCACACTTGGCTGCTAAGCAGTCTACATGCTACAGAATTGCCAAAAAATGGGGGAAAATTACCAAACTACAGTCCTACTGGAACGAAACAGGTATTTCCAAAACAGTGTCCTCCCTCCCCAGGAAGAAGCTGAGAAGGAAAATACAGTGTATCTAGCAAAAGCCTTCCATGATCCACCCAATTTGTTTCAATGAAGATACTCAGGGTCATAGCCAACTAACATCCAGGATAAGCTGGTGGGATTCATAGATGAATCTCTGAAGGGCAGGCTTGGAGAATTTTCTCAAGATAGAGTTACCAGAAACTATGCCAGAATGAATGACACATCCAACATATGGCAAAGGATGGGGCAGCCAGATCCCCCAGAAGGATCGGCAGCCTGGGGGGCCAATACACTCCTTTCAGATGCCACTCTTGTGCCAATTCCTGCAAGCACTGCATACGCCACCCCACAGAGACATATCTTCACTCTGGGCAGAGTGACGCATGATGGAAGTCCCCTGAGCTCACGTGGTACCTGAGCTCACATGCGTCATGGTGGGGAGAACCTTTAAAAAAAAGAAATGTTTTCAAAGGGGACTGGAAAATGTAATTTTGGAAAACCTCTTCAAATTCAAAAAAATGAGTAGTTTCAAAAAAAGGAAGCTGCTTTTCAACACCTGAGGTCCTCTGCATCAAAATGGGAAGCTGCTCTCATTGAACCTGCACTTACCTGGCATTGTATCAAGCAATCTACTTATTCTCACAGGAAAGAAGAGAAAAAAGCAGTATAATGAAAAAGTGGAAATGCTTTCTGTACAACCCCCAGCCTTTTTTATTCAGATGATGGAATTAAAAATAATATATTTCACCAGAAGAACAGCCCTCACAAATGTTTTTCAAGTAAAACTTTTCCTAGACAGGACAAAACCTTCATCTGTTGATCTTAAATGAAAAAAAACCCCTGACAAACAGTGAGTCCTTAGAGCAGTAAGCCTTTTACCCATGTTCTTTCAAAACAACATGACAAAACTACATCAAATATTTCATCCAAGACAGAGTGTCTGGAGTTGTGATGTACTGCAACCATCAGGCCAGCCCTGAAACACTGGCTTCACAGGATCCCAGGTACTGCCACTAATATGTATTAATAAATCGATAGCATTCTGTCTGTAGGAATAACTGCAAGAAAATGTGGCAATAACTGTTAATTACAGGGGCCAGTGGTATAAGCTGGACTCTGCTTTGGCTGCTGAGCATCTGCAATATCCTCCTTAAAAAATGTGAACAAACAGAGGAATACTTTTGTTTGTTAGAACTATTTTCTCTCCTAAAAACATGAGGAACAACCCACCTTTCTTTTTCCCCAAGAAGCTACAATATATACATTTATATAAATAAATATACAAAACTATACACTTCATGTTAATTTACCTACAGACACTATCACACAATCCAGCTGGATGTCACCTGGAGAAATGCTGGGGGCAAACCCCAGGTCTGCTCCCATAGCAGGTGGGGTATTGCACACAGAGCCACTGGCAAGGGGACCAGGCCTTTTCCTGGGATGTCAGGGAATGCAGCAGCAAGGGTGCACATACAGAAACACACCCCACATAAGGACAGACACACACACACACTAACAAGACTGCCAACATGGACACACAGATATGTGCATGCTCCTTACACATACAGGCTAGTAAATCCACTGGCAAATCTGCTGTAAGCGGATTGGTAGATCACTTATAATCATCTATGACCCCTCATACACTCACACTCACCAAAAGCACATCCAGTCCATGACTGTCCCATCTTGCAGTCATTGATTAACTCTTCAGAGAGTGGCTGAGGTGCAGCCATCTCCTAAATTTTCACCCCTGTGATTTCAAAATGAAATTAACCCACACTTTGGCTAATTGTTCCTGCACATCAGCCAAGGAGAAGTTTATCACAGTTGAGAATAAACATTCTCTCACATTCAGAGAGCATCTCTCCAAAGTTCCCAGTCCCATCAAAACTGCCAATTAACTTCTAATGAATTTGAATATAATTCTGTGACCACACAGTTTGGCCCGTCTTTCTCCCTTATTTTATCTTTACATTAGCCAACACTGGTCAAAGATGTACTATTTTAACAGTTCTGAGTGGGCTGTCATATTGTAAAAAAACAGTAACATGCAGATTTTTGTAACACTACTGCATTTCCAAGAAGCTATGAGGCACAGAAATCCTATCAATGACTAATGAGTTGTGGGTTAAGGTGGACGTACCTTGCTGAGAAGTCACTGTAGTATTCTCGACCCGTGCTGCCTGCCATAAAATTTTAATGCTGCTTCTGACATATTTATGAAATACCTCACCTAGTCTTCGCAGGATGACAAAAAGATTTACATCCGCAATTACTGCAAGCACATAGGTTTTAGCTATGCACTTTAAACTTTTGTACACAAAGGTATTTAACTTTAATACAACAAAGGCAGGTGATGCCACAGAGCAACCATATTGGAACTGCATTAGGCGAGATTTATTTGTCTATACCGGAGGACAATTGCCCAACTCATCTGAATATAAGATGGCATTGCAATTAATTGCAATCAGGGGTTTGCCCCTTCCCTCTCAGCTGCCCCTGTAGAGTCATCTCCCCTCTCCACCAGCCACTGGCATGCAGGCTCTTGGGATCCCAGGTGGACCTAGCAGCAGGAAGCTGCTCTGCCAACAGTGATATCAAGATCAGAAGCCACACTTGGCCATGTGCAGAGCCTCAGTCCCAGTGCTGCCAGATATGGGGCTGGGAACACACTGCTGTTTTGCCTGGTTGCTGCAGCTGCCCATACCAGACTGCCTCTCCTTTAGCCTGGTCGATGGGGCTGCTGCAATCCTCTCAAAGCCCCCTTGCACCCTCTGTGGAGTACAGGTGAGCGGCAAAAGGTGGATGAATGACACTGAGAGAATGCAGGGCATCGAGTACACAAGGGGGCAGGGTAGATGAGGGTCACAGAGCAGACAGGGGACGTGGCAGAAGAGAAGCACAGGGTGGACAAGTGGCACAGGGTGGACAGGGGTCATGGAGCAGACGAGCAGCACAGGGGATGCATCCACACAGAATGCCACTCCAAGCCTCTGTGCCTCCACACTCCTGACCTGCACAGAAGCACCCCACATCACACCAGAGCAGGCACCATTTCACCTCTTTGCTCCAGACCTACCAGCTTGGTAGTGCAGGTGGGATGAAAGGTAAACAACTGACTCAGAGAAAGTTTTGCAATATGGTTTCATCCCAAATTGGTATAAAAGGTCACAAGAAGTATATTGTGGGATTAAAATATCTGAGCTAGGCAGCAGAAATATTGCAGTTGCCTCAGGTGAAAACATTCCACTCCGTGCTTCATCCTGACTTGAGCCTTTTCTATAATTTCAGCCTTCATAATGACACTGCAATGTGTGGCTACCTCCAGGAATTACACAGTAATTTATCTCACAGCAGAAGATATAATGTCACAAGCCATATTAACATGGACTACAAATATTGTAAAGCCTGGAAATTAAGCATTTTGGTAGCTTGATACATGCACATTGCTGCTGACATGGAGGCTGTCTTCAATTATATTCGAATGCAGGTGAGGGAACATGAGCAGGAAAGCATCTGCATGACATCAGCACGGTCTCAGGCATTCCTCTGGTGCCCCAGTCCTTGGTGACTCACAGATCCCATCATGGACTGGCCATGGTTCACTGGGGCTGGGACAGCAGCTCCAGGGGATGGCCAGGTTCTACCCTTTCTGCCAAGGTGGCAGCACCATTGATAGATGGAAAAGTCTCTTGTGCTCACCCCCTGTGTGGATAAGCTCTACAAGCTGAGCCACAGAAATCTCAGCATCTCAGCTATTCTGCAAGACCAGGTTTTCAGCTGGATTGCAGGCTTCATCTACCCCTGGACAGGGGCTTTAGCACAGTAGCAGGGTCTGCTTTCCCCACTCTGTGATTGTGTGGAGCTTGAAATACAGACACACATCCCCAGAAGAGATAAAGTCTGGTCTTCTTTCTGACACCAGAGATGATGCAAATGAATGCCTGAATGGCAGAAGACATATAATTTCTCACTTAATTTCCACTGCACTGCTTTGGTTCTACACCACATCCACATTACAGTCATCCATTGAAAGCAGAATAAAATCTTGTCAGTCAATCTCACGTGTCTGGGAATGTGGCAGCTCAGTCTTCTGGCACAATGGATGGGACATTTTTCTGGCAAATGCTTTGTAGCCTACGCCATTTCCAAATAATGTCTGCAGCTGCTTAGCCTGCCTTGATCCAGGTGAATCAGCCAAAAATTGTGCCAAGGAAGAGAAGACACAGGTGGAGAAGGGAATCTCCTCCCACACTTAGCAAGTTAATTCTTGAGGGCTTGTCATGGTACATGCCCTAGGGGACCCATGGCTCCCAACAGCCCAGTGCACACCTTACCAGGACCGGGCTCCTCATTGCTGCCTGGCATTATGTTTCCTGACTTCAATAAATGTGCAAGCTAGCCTGAGCTGAGATGGCTCCTTCACCCTGAAGAAGGCTGGTAGGAGACAGAGATGGGGCCACACCACCACCCTGTGCCCACACCTTTAACAGGCAGGCCTTCTTCCACCCGGGTTTGTCCCATCATGGAGTTTGTGCACACCTCTCCACATGAGTACAACATCCATGCTCAACCAGCAGTTACTGGTGGCAAACTGTTGGTGGGGTAAAGCACCCAAGACTGACAGGTTTTAATGCAACTGCTGCTGAAAGAACATCAAGTCAGTACAAGAATGCAGCTTTTAGTCTTTTTACATAGTAATTGAGGAAGTGATATTTAAACTTCACAGCTTACTCTACAGTCACTGCAGAGCCTTATCCCAAACCTACTGAGGTGATAAGATACAGATGACTTTTTCTCATCTGAAGTGCCCCAGCACCGTATTTGCTGACAGAAACAAATGAACACATACTTCTTTTTGGAGACTTCCCAATTCCTCATGAGGACTGTCCCTCTTCTCCTGGGCCAGAACATGTATCCCATGAGTAGGAGACATATCCTCAAACTCTCAGCTCCTGCATCCCCTGTCCAGGGGTTCACACCTGCCTCACACAGCTGACCACACAATAGGTTTCCAACACAAACACTGCTTCCTACAGATGAATAGCCTCTGCTTTAAACTTCTTTCAGATAAAATTTCTGCTGTGAAATAGGGGCACTACTTGGAGCACCTTCCTTCATTTTTACTACAGTATGTCACTTTGATTAAAAGTTCTCACTTAATTTTTCTTTCTTTCTCTTACCCCATTTTATTTCTTTTGCACTGATCACATTACATTGAATTGCACTGCACTGCACTGCAATATATTGTAATGTCCAAGCATTTCACTTGTTTTGATAAAGTCTCAAGGAATCCAGAAAATCCTGGGAAGAGAATACTTTATTATCATAGCATTTAAATTTGTGCCATAAGCATAAGTTCTGAGAACTGAAGTTTACCACAGGGTAGATGTTCTATGTTCAAACAGTCCTAACTGCAAGCAAACCCTCTCCAGCAACAATCATAAAGGAGGCAAACCTACCATCTCAGAAAATAAGTCCAGTAAGTAGCAAAAATACTGAATTCATACTCAATGGCCTGCAGGAGAATGGCTGATAAGTCCCCTCAAAACCTCTACAGGGGTCAATCTCCCATGGCAAAGGGAATGCTCAGGGAGCTGGGGATGCTTGGGTTTAGGATCTAGTCTGCAGCATTTTCTTGGCCATGAAAATGCTGGAAGCAGGAGGCTTCCATCTCATTACAGGACAACTTCTTGACACCTTGAACCTGGGCTGATATTGAACCCCTGTCACCCTGAGCTAGGCACATTACTCAGAACATACATAAACCCAGGCTGGGGATGGTGTATGAGAAGCCCTGTCTGAGACAAGAATCTCAGCAAGAGATGGGCTAGCCAGGGTCTAACGCTCAGGAGGAAAGAAAAGGCATCATCCCAACCCTCACCACATGGAAGCACTGGACAGCTGGGCCGTCGAGCTCAGATGTGATGGGAACACAGACTTTACTCTCCCATCACTGTTGCCAGCTGCCATGCTGTGTGGTATGGCAGAAAAAGAGCAGCCGTGTCACATTCCTGCCCAAGGACACAGTGGGCCATGCAGTGCTTTCCATTCTGCTTACTTTGGGGATCTCAGCATTTGCTCATTGTCAAACACAATCTGTCTGGAAACTGCCTGATTGATTTGATGGCTGGTCGGGCTGCTTCACACACCCCACATGTAAGGTCATCTGATGCCTGAGCCACAGCTGGCAGCCCTGACAGATGCTGGGCACTTCACAGGGCTCAAAGCTCCGACAACTTGCTGTTCTCAACCACGACTCTTTTGTAATCTCCAATTTTTTTTAACTTTGTGTGCTGACAAAGGAGACACAAGCATGAAAAACAGAATGCTCAGAAATCATAATCTGTGTGGTGTGCTCTCACGTGGCTATTTCTCTTCTCTGAGATACCACACTATGTGCAAGGCAGTTGAGTTCAGCCCTGCAAGTCCAGGTCAGCTCTAGCTGTTCCTTCCTTGTTCATAAGCAATGCCTGTGAGAGGCTCAGAACACTGGGCAATTGAATCATAGAATCACAGAATAACACAATGGTTTGAGTTGGACAGAACCTTAAAGTTCATGTAGTCCCAACACCTGCTATGAAACTACCCCAGGAACTATACCATTCCACTATCACAGGTTGCTCCAAGCCCCTCCAACCTGGCCTTGGACAGTTCCAGGGATGTGGCAGCCACAGCTTCTCTGGGCAACCTGTGCAATGTCTTACCACTCTCAGCTCTGCTATGCTAATCCAAACTGCAGCTTACCAAAATCAGAGCCAATGTAGGTCTCATGGCTTTCTGATTACAGTGATCTTTTCCTTATTGTGTTTTCACCTAAGGATAGCTGACTATAATGAAGAAACAAGAGCAAGCAGGAATGGAGCCATGAAATGCAGAGGATGCAGCAGTGTTTGTCACCCTTGGTATGCCACATCTGCCTGGACACCAAGCTGTCACAGCCAGCATATTGGGGATGCATCACCTGGGCAGCCATTGTCACTGCTCTCTTTGAGAGCCAGCTGAACAATGATCTATTAGCAAACCCTCTGTAAAGCTGTTCCTGCCTTTGCAAAGAAGGATTGCCTTTGCAGTGCCCCTACACCCTCTACACACAAGGGGAGTGTCCTTAGTGCCCAGAGGAGACCCTGGGAGCTGCCTGGGTAGGGGTGAATTAATCCTGCAAACTCCTAAAATCAGACCCATGTGCCAGGTCCTACACAGCATATTACTGAGCTTTTAAATCATCATCTTTAAATTTCCACCTCTAGATATTTTGGGGCAGTTCATTGTAGCTGCCAGCACAAGGGGTCTCAAAATTACTGTATTGCAGAGCACAGGAAAAATGTTGAGCAACATAACCTCCCCTTAAAAGAAAAGAAACAAATGGGCAACAAAAGACTTCATAAATTCTCACTATTGCTTTTATAACCCCCATCTTGCTTAAAGGTGGGCAACACATCAGACCTGTAACACTGCATGATCACTAACAGAGAACCATTCCCAGCTGCCACCAGGGTCTCCCTGTGGGTACATTGGAGAGGGAATGGTCCCATGGTTCCCTTCTGGGGATGCAGGACAGAGCCCTGTGCCACCAGTTGCATGACTCTCTCTCTCTCCTCCCATCTTCAGCGACCATGGGCAGCAGCATCCCATCACTGCCCAGTGCACCATCCTCTACAGTGATGCTCCATGAGCTTTGCAGCCACAGACAACCTGAAAGTCTTGGCTCAGGCTCCAGAAGAAATTACCACAAGCCCTGGTTTCCAGCCCTTAATACTAAAAAACCCCAATCTCAACACTCTTTGTCCAAAGAGCAGCTTAACTTGAGCACTGGCATCTGAACAGAGCACTCCCCTATCCCAAGGGAGCACCACTCAGCTGCTGGAGCCCAAACCCTGGCATCATCCTGGGCAGGGGAGGGAACAGTTTTGGCATGGAGGTCTGGCTGGAAGATGCACCCCAACCCACAGCCCCCCATGTCACCACTGCTGGCTGACGAGATAGATGGATTTGACTGAAGGCAGCCAAACTGTCACTCAGGAGGTGCCCCCTCGGTACTCTTCTGGCTGGATCTACTGGAGGATGGGCTTGCCTGAGCCCCTCCTGTCAGGGATTTCAAAGGGAACAAGCAGCTGAGTGGGGATCTGACAGCTCGGCCGAATTAGGGCTATTTGCATGCTAATTTCTATCGTGCTCAACTCACTGGCAGACCTAGAGCGAGAGGCAGCCTCTGCATGTTTGGAACAATGCTTGACTGATCTAGCTGCGTTAACGAGCAAATTATGGTAATTTTGTTATTACAAATGCATAGAAATTTCCAAAGAGTAGAGCAATACAATATGTTTTCTCTCCTCCTCCTCCTCACTCCTACATACAGACCTCTTTGTTTATACACACTTCACCTTGCTTACTTATGTTTAGATATGCACAATGTCTTACCTTGACAGGATGAGGAAGAAATTATGGACAGAGCAGAAAGGGCCAGCAAAGCAGAGTGGTCTGCCTTTGCCATGAGTGGGACACTGGGGACCACATCCTCAGCTGGAGTAAAGAGCAGAGAGCCTCACGTGAGCAGAGACCCCAGGTGAGGATTGCTCTGCAAGGGGAAGGTGGATCAGTAGATCCAAAGGCTGTAGGCTTTCCAGCTTTTCATCTTCCTGCCCTCCTCAGCATAATTTCTAAGTCAATTTAATGAAATTATATTTGACACCATCATATTGAAAACAATAAAGATTTTATATATATTCTGTGCAAGCACAGTAATTACATTCCTGACAGATGAGAACCAAAACATTTCTCTAGACTTCCAAGATTCTGGTAGACCCTCATCCAAAATGTACACGAGCAGAGGATAAACATATACCATTTACCTAACTGTTTCATTATTGACTAAGGGAATCATTTGTCAGCTGGTATGCAATTTTCCCCAAGAAATTTGTGATGGCACATCACATACTCCATAGGTGATGAAACTTCCCTGGGATTTGTCTTCCAAGACTACAAAACGGGTGGGGAGACACTTTGATGAAATAGCCTCAGACCTGGGAAAAAATGCAAAAAGTTTGCTTAACCAGAGAAAGCAACATCAGCACTTCTGCCCTTTGGTAGCAGGTCTTCTGACTGCAGCATTGAAGCCTTGGATATTTTCGTGAGCATCTTCAGGGGCTGAAGTTGTCTTTGGGGTGCATCTGGGTTTGGGGTTGAGCTGCATGAGCTGTCAAAAAGGTACAGGTGGCTGTAATCCAAACACACATACCTATCCCAGCCAAGAAGCAGCATGGAGCAAGTGGAACTGATGGCACACTTGGGCATCACTTCCAAGCTCTGAGGAGGTAACTTGCAAACTTTATGCTTCAGCAAAAATTGTTAAGGTTTATTCCTCATTTGCTTTAGGTCCATCTAGCATGAAGGGCCAGAATCTCCTTTTACTTTCACTGGGCAGAACAATGTCAGTGTTCAAGTAACAAAGCAATTCCAGCATTATGCTGGACAACAGAGGAGGACCTGGTTCACTGATGCCCTCTGACATCCCACACACTGTAATTTGGTTTCTCTGCCCCTGGTTTTAGGCATTTTATCTCTCAGCTAAAAAAATAACTATGAATAAAGTATTCAGTGTGCAAGTAGACCAGCAGATCCAAATTCCACCAGTCCCTACAGACTGGATTCTGGTAGTTCTACTCACCCAAATGTCTGCCTCCTAACCCCTCCAGGACACAAGGATTCTGGCACCCTGCACTCCTTGCTGCAGGCTGGGTGCCAGTGGACTGAGGAAGGGTACTATTCCTCGCAGACTCAGTATGAGGAACAGCCTGAACAGGAAGAAGTCCACACAGCCTTACTGCTCCTCAGCCTCAATACCTGACAGCAAAATTTAAAAATGAATTTGAAAGCCATGTGTTTTGCTTGCAACATCATCTTCTTCCCCTTCACATGTTAGAGCAAGCATCTTCTGCTAGATAAAAGATTGCTAATGACAGCATTGCTATTTTTTATGCCTTTCTTTTCAAAGCCCAGTTTTGAATGTCAGTGTTTTCAGGTCCCTTTAGTCGGGTAATTGCACATAGACTTCTTATAAAGGAAATTCATTTGTTCAGGGTCACTGCATGGTTTTTCATTAAAAACAAATTACCGGTGTTCAGAAAGGACATCTGGGTTTCAAGAGTCCCATTAATGACTATATTCTCAGCATCACTATTCTGGAGAGTCTACCCTTTCCTGTCACCCAGTATGCAGAGCCTGCCAGGAGAGGAGGGGATGGGGTGAACAGCAGCCCTGGGGAGGGGAAAAGGGGTGGCAGAGCAGGGGCTTCAACCCTGGAGTTGTGAAGAAGGAATGGGGGAAGGGGACAGAAACTGAGGGGAAACAGGGGCTGCTGTCCCAGCACACTTCTAACACAAGAACTGGAATAAGGATTTAAGCGAGTTATCATGGCTGCTTGCATATTACCTGTGTCCAGCTCAGCTGCAGCATTGTAAGCATGATGGCAAGGGCACACACACCCTGGTGAACACAGCCATGGTTTGTCCACACCCCTGTCTCAGCACTGAAATTGCTGCAAGCCCCTCTGCCCCACTGCTGTCAGGACTCAAATGGGACACAGCCTCTGGGATGGGTTGCTTGGAGCAGGCACACATACTCCTCGTGTTTCCCCTCTGTACCACCATCTGCCCCACACATGGGAGAACACTGACCTTCAGATACATCTTGGGAGCAGACCCATGGACACAAGTAGTGATCTGTGAAGACAGACCTGATTTGGTGCTGGAAACAGGCTGGTGGTTTGTGAAGCTGCAAAAAATCAAGAGAAGGCACCAGGCAACCAGCACTGGTCCCTGTCACTATGCCAGCTCCAACCAGCAGGGCAGCAGAGCCCATGAAGGAGGAGGAACAGCACTGGAGAGAAAGCTCAGCCTTCCAGAGGTGAGGGGGATACGGCAATTGTATGGTCTCTGTGACCAGCCAACAGCTGCTTCCAAAGCTGTGCTTCCATTCAAACACTTCACCTTATGAAAAGGCTCTGAGGCCCCCACACAGGCCATAGAGTAAAACCCCTGCAAATACTGCATTTCCTAGTGTGCATCCAGCTTGCTTCTGCTGAGCTCCCAAAATGAGCAGAGGAGGCAGAAACTGCAAGCAGAAGACAGCACCATCTCCATCCAAAGAAGAAAACAGCCCCAGGACCATATCTCTGTAATGGAGCAAGCACTGCCAGGTGGCACAAGGCTTCATGTTGTGAGTACATGACTGGGTGGAGAAGATGCAGTTTACTCCAGCCTGCTCTTCCCCAGAGATTTTCCTCCAGAAAGGACAGGCTTCTGGGAAAACACTGTTCCATGTTACCTCAGGGGCACAGTCACAGTGTGAACAAATAGCAACAACAGTTCCAAAGTATTGGGGATAATTTCTGCATAGCCCATCTCAGTAACCTGTGGGATATTGTGCCCCAAGGTGATGCTGAAGACATGAATCTAGTAGGAACCAACAGAGGATTAAAGCTTTAAACAGATAATGAAAATACACAGAGAACTGCACTAGACAAAATGAACATTTGCAAGAAATATAAACATGCATACTTCAAAGCATCAGCCAACAGACAATGAGGGTTAAAGAGAAGTGTTCATTCTGTGCAAGCTGCTCCAGGCACTGCTATGTCCCCTTCCCCAGGTGAGGTTGGTGGCTGTTCCTGGGATTCTGTGTCTTCCCATGACATACCACATGATAGAGTCAGTGTTGATGCCTGCTCCCAGCATGTCCAGGAATATTTACCAATAGTCACCAATCTTATGTTGGATCTACCCACCTTTCTCCTGTCATTAACAGTCTCTCAGAGGAAAAGGTGAGTCAGGTGTGGGGCACAGAGCACAGGCAAAAAGGATGCCAAGCCAGGGGCTGGAAGAAGGTGCCACTGGACTGCTGCAGGGTGAGACCATGGTCACAGGATGGAAGAGGAATGTAGAAAGTGATTTTTCCCAGTCTCTGGATTTTAGGATCTTCCCTATGACAGAAAAGACGTCTATAGGGCTCCCTCCAGTCTCAAAGTGGGATTAATGGCTCAGTCACATAAGGGTAACTAGAGCAGAAGTGTCTCTTCTGCTTGGACCACTGGCACCACTCCTTTTCAGAGAGGGGCCTGATCTCCATCTGTCAACAGCTTCCTGACTCCATCCCTACTCACAGTATCAGGCAGAAGCATATGAATTTCTGCAGCACATTTCTAGCAGTGCCTCAGTCGAAACATTGAGTCATGGAATGACCAGTCATTTCAGGATGGAAAGGTTTTCAGGCGGTCTCAATGGCATTCTCAGTGCAGGATCAGCAATAAGGCCAGGGCAGAATACTCAGGGCTTCACCCACCATGGCCTTAAAAATCCTCAACCATGGAGACTGCACAACACCTCAGCAACCTGTTCCACCACTGGGTCCATCTCTTGGGGGTAAAGTTTTCAGACTTTTGTCATATCCAGTTGCATCTTGCTTGTTTTGAGTTCCACCAATTATTTATCTGTGTTAAGGGGGCTCAAACCAGTACTACTCCCATTGTGAGTCCCTAAATTCCAAGTGAGGGGGGGGATAACTCCTTCTTTCCAGCTCCTGCCCAGGACAATGCTGACCACTCTCACAACCAGTGCAGATAGCAGACTGGTGCTTAGCTCCCAGTCTGCCTCATCCCTCCAGGAACTAAACAGTCTTCAGCCTGTTTTGTAGCAAAGTGCTCCTTTTCCTGGTGCAGGATCACTTGGTTTGTCCTTGCTGGGTTTCATGCTCCTCCCCAGCCTGCCTATGTGCCTCCAGCAGGCTCCAGAGCAACATGCAAGTTGGCACCCCTTGAAGACCTGATAAGATGAGCTCTCTTGTAGTTGTGGATGAAGTTGTGAACCAAGAGAGACCTCTAGCCATGCCCTACAGTTCTGTGTGGTACCAGCACCCACCTGGAGTGTGGCATTAGGCACTACCTCTGAGCTTGACCACCCAGACAGTTCTTTTCCCACCTACATACCCACCTGTCCTCACCATGGCATTTCACTTGCACCCTGTGACATCAGAGCACTGTGGGTGCTGGCACCTCAGCACAGCACAGACACCTCCCCTCCAGTCAATTCTGCAGGGTGACAGACACCAAAAGGCAGGAGAAGCTTGCAGGGCCAGTGGCCTGCAGAGGAAACACATTCATGGGAGCCTCAAACAATTGCAGCTGTCAGTCCCTAAAGCTCCAGACTGAAATCAAACCATGTGTTTGCTTGTTTGGCTCCTTCAGAGAAAAGCATTTGAATAGTTTATTCTCTGGCACAGCAGACAAGCCATATAAAAATGGAAATTCACTGCTGATATGCAAGTCCCTTGTTTTGCAGGAAAGGAGGGAGGAAATGTGAAATTTTGAGCATGTGTTTGAACAAGTCATGGAGATGCAGCAGAAACAGGCTCCTGTGTACCTCCTTGCCTGTGGGAGGGATAAGGAAGGACGTGGGTCTGGCAGGAGGCAAAAGTGTTCCTGTTAGGATGAGCAGTGTTGGGGGGCTGGAGAAAAGATACAGACAGAAATGAAGCTGAACCCACACATCTTGCAACTGCAAGGGAGTGTGAAGGGCTCCCGTGCCCCACAGGCAAGGTGCAGACCCCAGCAGGTGTGGGACAAGCACTCAGCCTGGTAAGGGCTGGGTTTACTCACATCAGCAGGGGCAATGGCAGTAGCAACAAGCATGCAACAAAACACTACTTATGTGTTATCATGTATACATTTCTCCCATGTCTCTAACCACTTAACTCACACAATTGCTTAATTACAAGCAGAAATTCATGGCTAATGATTAAAAATCTTATCAAGGAAGCACATTTCTAGCAAAGGCTGCAAAAACTAGAACAAGGCAGAGGCATGTTGTGAGATGAATTCCTGAGAGCTGGCAGAACAAACACATGCCTGTGCTTGGGCATGACAATTTGGCCATTTTGGAGCAAGCAGAGATGTGCCAATGGTAGCAGACTGGATCTGTCACCTGCCTTACTGTCAGCCCCTCAGGGACTGTGGTGCTTACCCTAGCAAGGCTCTAAAACTGGCCCTGCAAAGGACAGGAGTCAAAGAAGGATTGAGAACGCATTTTGGATGCTAGTTAGCAAATTCTCACTTAAATGAGACAGAGAACCTACAGGAATTGCAGCTGACCTTCACACTAGCTGGAGCAGAAGGTTGTTATTAAAGGAACCAGTGACAGGAACAGTGCAGTTATTCAATATAATGGGTCACACAAGCCTATATGTAGTTAAAAATAAAATCTATTACCTGGGAAAATCAGCTCAGATGACTCTACATCACTGAACCTACACTGCACCTCCTCTGGCTGAGCACCATTAAGCCCCACATCCTGCAGCTCTGCCAACCCACTCTAGCAGCTGCTCCCAAAGAATTGGTAACTCCCCAGAAAAGACAGGAGTGCTGTGGCCACACCACTCCGTGCAGATCTGCAGCCAGCAGCGCTGAAGGCTGGCATCAGTGATGGGACACACCTGCAGAGCCTGCTCTGCCCACCCCAGGCACCTGCACAACCTCTGCTTCTGCTGCCACACAGGCAAGCAGTAGCCACCAGCTGGCTCATGCCACCTGGAATTTCTGACTGTGAGGCTCCAAAATGGGAAGGAAATTACAGAAATAGAGTGTCCTGGGAACAGCTTGGTCACCATGAGTTTGCATGGAGGAAGTCTGAGGTCAGGACATATCCAGTCCCCAGGGCAAACAGCCTCAATAGTGGGGCAGCACTGGGACAGTGCTGGGACAGTGCTGGGAGAAACCAGGTGAGTTCAAGCAAAGCCTGAGTCAGGTGAGTAGAGCCTGGCACAGCCCAGTATGGAGCAATCACCAGGCTCCGCAGAAGGGAGGCTGGGATCTCCTCCAGCATTTCAGTGCCAACACTTTGCCTTGGCACTCTGCAGGTGATGCAGCCTCCTGTGCTGGGGAGCCTGGTGCTACTTCACTCAGCATCACACCACACCCGCCCCTCAGCACTGTGGCTTCTACCTCAGCACATTTACAGCATGCAACATGTCTCTCCTGAAATACTATTTGTTTTCCTTTTATCTTTTCTTTCTCCCCTGCTCTGAAGACTCACCAGGCACCATTCCTGTCAGTGCTGGAGCGGAGTAGCTGCCCTGTCCAGCAGGAGGGACGTGTGGAGGGTATCCTGGGAGGGTTGTACTTGCCAGCTCGCGACCTGAGGAATCAAACCAACAAATCACCACGTGAGCATTGCGACAAGCAGACATGGTTTTACATCTCCCCAAGCACCCAGAACACAGCCATGCATTTGTCATCACTGCTCTGTGAGGACCAGCATGGGATTTCCAGCCTGGCAGGGAGGGCAGGCACAGTTTTGTTTTCTCTATAAGCTGCCACAAAGCTCCAATGAAGTGCAAGACTGGAAGATGAAGAGCAGAGCTCTGCAGGGAGAGGAACACACCCGCCTGAACTCCAGCTGCTCACCCCTACTCCCAGACTCCTCCAAAGCTTAGATTTGTAAAGTCAACACCAGTGAAATGGGAAATAACATAGATCTTAATGACATTTTGCCAGAAAACTCCCTTGAAAATCACATGCAAAGGCTGAGACTGTTTGACATCTACATACAATGTAGGGCATTTGTTTTATCTCTAATTAAAAAAAAAACCAAGGAACAAACACAAGGCATTGAGACATGAAGGTGTTTTAAAATATAGTTTGTCACAGTGCCAGATGAAGAGTTAAATTTGCAGACATAGCCTGATGCACTGGTCTTTCCTCAGCCACAGAAACATGGGTTTTAGTCAAGTACCCACAGGACTTCCATGAAAACAATCCCACAAAAGCAGGAAGTTGGATGTCTTACATCTCTCTCTGCCCCTGGACCAGGGGTCTGGGCTACCCCCTCTTACTTCACCCTCTCCCACACACATCTCCTGTCACCTTCGAGGACATGTTTCTGCTGGCAGTGCAAAGACAGGAGGTCAGATATCAAGGCTCACAAAGAGCCACAGAAGTGTTTCCTCAGTCATGCCTGGACTCTGCTCCCATGTGGAGGTTCTAGAACAGTCACCATTCCTTCAGGCCACCACAGTGAGGTTTTGGGAAAACCACTGTCAGCTGTGGTCACAAGAGACCCTCCAGAAGAAAAGGATGTTCCTGTGATCTCATCAGGCAGGATCCATCCCTCATCCCAGAGGAGCCCACTCTTGGTCTTCTGGGCTCCCATGGCATCCTTGGGCACAACACTTAGCAAAGGACAAGCTGCTTACAAGACACACACAGGTGCTTGGTAGCAGTGACCCTGCAACACCACGGCTTGGTCAGCAGCTGGACATAGGCTGTGCAATCCACTGCCAGTGTGAGCATCACACACACTACCTCAGGCATCACTTTAGTTCATGCACCTGCCCCTTAGACCCACCCCCCTGGCTCTGCCACCACCTCTGCCAGCCTGCCAACCAAGGTCAGGGGAAAATGAAGGGTCCATCAGATGCAAAGCACAGCTCAGAGGCTGTGGCACTGCATGAGAGCTTAGCTCTGAAAAGGTGAGTGTACACCTCAGTTAAGAGGAAGAGACTCCAGGCTGCATGAAGCACCTGGCCCTTCTGCTCTTCCAGCCTCTACAGGACAGGGACCACTGTGGCACCAGTCGGCTCCAAGATCCGGTTGGCCCAAAACAGCTCACTAGCAAAAATCAGATTCCTTCCCTAAAAGGCAGCAGGTTGGATCAGCAAAAGTTATGTGACTTTGTTGACTTTAGCACTACTGACAAGAAAAAAACCCACAGGTTCTTGTTTTTCATATTGTGTTCTGTAGGCAATTGTTTTTAAGACAGTGAACTTTTTTCAGGTCTCTAGAACTTGTAGAGATTGAAACTGAACAGAACATTTTTACAAAAGCTGAAACAATTATTTTTAAATTGGTTTTTTTAGTGAAGATTTTGAGCCTCAATTTCATTTTGATCTAAAAATAAAACTTTTAAATCTTACTTTATTCAGTATCTTTAAAGAAATGAGACTTTATCTGATGAGACAAGAGACAGGTACACAAGTAATTGCAAATTGTGGCTCACAATCTCTGGGTCACGGCCACAAAGGCTTCCTCCCCCTACCCTCAGATGAAGGGGTGCATGCCAAAACTCTAGTATCGCTGCAGTGATCTCTTAGCACGTGCCCCACTTTCCTCCGCACTCAGTATCTGCAAATCAGGATGCAAGCTGTTCCTCTCAGGCCCTTCCTACAGAATATTTATGGTGCATTCACATCCTAAAAGAATTTAAGGTTCAAAACAATTGATTAATCTGTTCTCAGTGCTAGGGAGAAGTCACATCCCTCACGGAAGGGCATAATGAATTCTAATTATTCAATGCAGGTAGAAAATGGTTATTTTAGATTAAAATGATCTCCCCTCACCACTGCCCTGTTTCCTTCTCTCCCACACAAAATTAAATGCTTTATGTCACCTCTACAGTCTGGAGAATACAGAAGTACCTGCAGTCTACATAAAGTCAGTCTCAGAAGCTAAGTTCACTGCCAGCACTAGCAGGGACTCGGCTAACGGCTGTCCCTAATGCAGATGAACATTTCACAGGCTGACTGCTGCCATCTAGGAGCCCTCCGGAGACCCAGGAGGGAAATCAGGACTCCTCCCTTCCTTGGTTGAGTGGTGTCACCACAGAATGGCACCACACGTCAGGTCCCAAAGGTGCCTTGACCTGTGGGCAAGCTCCCCCTCCCAAACTGCCCCACACCGACTACACCCCATGCCTCACTTTCCACAGCTGTCGTAAAAACCTTGACATTTACTTCAGTATTTTGAAATATTACAAGTAATTCACTTTCTCCGAAGCCATTGCCACACCCAAAATTACTAGGATCACTGTCAAGGGCACTGAGCAACATAACCATCACAAACAACAGTATAACAAGTAGGACCTCTGCTTCTCAGTCAATAAAGAAATATCACCCATTATCTATTCCACAGGTTTGGGCTGGTTTCCATTACATCCCATTTCCAAATGAAATGTTCTGTCACGTATCAACAAATCTTCCTTGTAGGGTCCCCACAGCCAGGTCTCAGGCAGGGCCTGAGGGGAGGCTGAGGGGGTTGGCCAAAGGTCACCAAGGGCATAGCTGCAAGTGCTGCAATCCAACCTCATCCTACCAATCCATCCAATTTGCTTTCACCAAAAATGAAAGACTGGAGCATCCCATTCTCTATGACATTTTCTCCCAGTGCTGGCACGCTTCAGCTGCACTGAAAGAATTAATTTAAGACAAAAAATACTAATCCACCTAGTACAAAAAGAGATTAAGAAGCAGCCTCTGCTCCAGGCTGTTCTGCCTTACTCATACAGGCAAAGCACCCAAGAGAAAATGAACATCTACACTTTAGCAGTGGGCTACACAGACATAGGAACCTAGGTCTCTTCAAGACATATTTTTTCCTGAATGTCTTAGTCCTGTGCTTTTTGAAGGTTATTTTAGATACCTAAAGGTAAAGATACAGCAGAAGCAGCTGTGGGCAGAACTGCCTCCTTGCCTTGCTGGGCTGGTATTGTGCAGGACAGAGCAGCTCAGCTGCCAGCTCCAGCCTACAGAGAAGCTCAACTAGAGCAGAGCCTAGCAGGAATTTCCAAGGTAACCAACAATATTTTTCCAACAACCTCTGCCAACAATTTTAAGCTCCAAGTGCCAAAATACTTTCCTGAGTCTTTCCTACAGTGGCCTCCCCATGGAGAGGCTGGTAGCCCCAGCAGCATCGGGACCTTCAGTGACATCTGCTGACCTGAAGCTGGCACACCTCCATGACAGAAGAAGCACACAGCAGCTCTAGTGCCCATTCAGCCTGCACCCTGCCATAGCCTTCATCGCATCACTTCCTCCAGACTGCTTCACCAGGCTCCTTCAGGTTCCTGAGGAACACCTCCAGGGCAATGCTGACCCAACACTCATCTGGTTTCCAGAGAGAAAATGTCTTAGGGGGAGCACCAATGTTGTCATTGTGGAGAGTGGAGTAAACACCTCTGCTATGGACACCCTCACACAAGTCAAAGGCTCTGCACACAGAAGAGAGTCAACAAATGTCCAGCCTTCCATTTTCACTAGGAGCTGGCAACACTCACAGTGAAAGCAAATTATCATTTTGCAAAGAAAGTGTAAATGAGTAATTTTCTTCCATAAAAGAAATGTTTCCACCAGCTACAGGAGAGCTTAGCAGCAGCCCCTGTACAGATGAAGTAAGCAGTGCTTGGGCATCAGCAAATGTCCCTGCTGCAGGACAAAAGCGCTGGGGCAGAGAGCAGCCTGCAGCAGCAAAGGACTCCGCTCTCCCCAATCCACAGTGAAAAAAAAAAAAGAGAGAGAGCAGTTTAGAAGCATTCCTCAATCCATCTATCTTCTTAAAAAAAATCAAAAGGCGGCAAAGAGCATTTCCAAGTGTGTCTTTGTACACTACTGTGTGTAAACGTGAATCCAATTAACTTCAAATTTAACTACTAATGAAATTATCTCATTTTGCTATCAGC
Source organism: Passer montanus (assembly GCF_014805655.1). NCBI lineage: Eukaryota > Metazoa > Chordata > Aves > Passeriformes > Passeridae > Passer > Passer montanus. The sequence goes on from NW_024366604.1 coordinate 177,415, forward strand.
TCAGCTCTCATCCATGGCAGTAATTAACCACTGGGGGTTGTCACTCCCAGACACATGACACAAGGACTCCCCCAAGCTCAGGTGCTTCAAACCCGTGCAGAATTCATTACCCTGACAGTGTGAAAACCCTTCACTTTCAATACCATAGGGCACCAATGCATTTTTTTCCCTTTATCTAACAGATTGTCAGTAACAGTATGAAAGAAATGAGCCCACTGGACACGTAATTAATTACAGCGAAGGATACATCAGAAAATGTACGGGGTTCAGGTGGTGGAAGGGGGCTCACAGAGCCCCTTTGCCACTGTCTCACAACCACCAGCAGGGCTGGTGATTTTCCCTCCATGACGCACCATGGTCTGCACTGAGGGAAGCCGGGCCTTTGCCCCCTGCCCCATGCTCACAGCAGGTGTGTGATTGCCACTGGCTCAGGAGCATGGTCAAGAATGAGGCAGTTAATGGGGTAATGACACCTCTTCAGAGTCAGGGGTTCAATACCAAGAGGTCAGCAATACTGAGAAGTCAGTCTGGCAGTGTCAGTGAGTCCTCCCACTCTCCTTGCAGGTATCATTACAAGACACCAAACCATCTGAAAAGGCTGCCCATAGTAGCACATGCCCCTCTCTGAAATTACACAAGGCACCACCCAGCACCAGACTGCTTCACCCAGTAGAGACCAGCACTGCCCTAGGCTCCACCTCAGGCATTTCTGCCCAAACCCGATCCCCCACAGCACAGATCAGAGCCCTCCCCCCAGACCCGCACAGAGGCTACTGCCTCACCTGACTCTTTGTGTCTTTCCAGAAAACTATTTTCAAAAATGCATGTTTGCATCAGGCAAATTGGTGATGAAGAGATGCTGCCACACCAGCCCACAGAGTTGTGCAATGAGCTGTGCAGGTGCTTCCAAGCACCATCCCATTCAGTCTGGGGCTCTACAGCTCCTTGCCTGGCAGCCTCTGTGCGCAAGGAATCCTTATGTTGGTTTCGTGCAGGGATGCCATGTAGCAGCTGCAGCAGGGCACCAGCAGAATTGATAAACTACTTCCAGAAGGCCTCCCAGATGGATTAACTTGGCTTTTGACTGTGCTCTCTTCAAAATGACCTTGCATGGTCTCTAAGACTCCACACTGTGATGGGAGGAGGATGGCAGCCCTGCTGTGGTCATGTTCCTGGTCCTGTCACATGGCACCTCCCTCGTCCAGTGCCTTCAAACATTGCTGGCAGAGGAAGGGACCTGCCCTGGTGCTGTTCTGCTGCTAGGAGCCCAAAGGACTGCTGGCCCCAGGAGCCTGCAAATGTTTCTCTCTCTTTGGTGGGCTTTGGCAGCAGTCCTGCCATACCAGGCACCTGCTACCCCAGATACGAGGAAGCTGTGGTGCCTTACAGGAAGGGTTGCCATTGCTTAACACCAGAAAAAAAAAAAGTAATTGGCAGTGATACTTTTTGGGTACTACTTCATCTCTGGGCAACAAGCCCAAATTTCTAGCCTATTTCAGTGAAATTGGTTACCAACACTGACTTTTATTCTGAAAAATCCAGTTCCTACTTATAAAAGTTCTTTTTCTTCTGCCCGGTGAAGAACATGATCATGATAAACTGGTTGTTTCAACTCTTACCCCAAAGAAAATGTTTTGGTCAAATGCATAACGCTGTTATCAGGATAAGACCTGATGAGTTCCATCAACTGGCTCTTGCTCCCTTTGCCACCTGGGGATGTGTGTGTATCGCCCAGGATGTGCCCAGGGCAGCAGCGTGGGGCACTGCAGTACCCAGACAAGAGAAAAGCATGTCCTAAAAAAGCTATCTGGTTTTATCACACACAAAATACTGCTCCACAACAGCAGCACACTCATTACTGCCTCAGTCCAAAGGCACTGAGCACATGTCCCAGCATTCAGTCCTGCCCAAAAAGTCGCTCAGACTCTGTATCCCATGGATGCCTGCAGCACAGCATTTCATGCCATTCCACTGGCAAAGGAGATGTCACCAGCACAGGACTCCAACACACTGAATCGCTGCTGTTAATGAATAACTCCCCTCCTGTGCTCATCTTGCTCTATTTGTGGACATCAAACCAGTGTGGTGTGCTTACTGTGATGAGTTACCTCTCCTGCACCTAATTAGAGGCAGATAAAACAGTGGTAACATACAGATCACCTGTAATGATTTTGCTGACTCGATTATTCTTCTGACAATTAGCTCTGGCTGCCAAAGCCTCACAGGAATGTCAAAGTCTACTTCCTACAAAGCAGGTAATGTCACAGGTATGACCATGAAATCAATAATGAGGCACAGCTCTTGCAGAGGGCATTCAGGTCAGACGGAACAGCCCTTAAATTAAACATTGATAAGCAGAACACAATTATCCATCATGTTTAAGTGCCTGCGTGAAATTAGCAGCCAGGGAATGGGAGCAGTGGGGGAAAGATTAGTGGAGGAGGTATTGAAATGCACAGTGTCCACCGTGACTGGGGCTGCAAGGGCTCATGACAGTGGCACCGTAACCTGCTATCAGAGCCATAAAATTCAGATTAAGCACACTGCACGGAAACAGGGGCTGCAGATGTGGGTCTGTTTTTCTCCTCATCTGCAAAGCAGCAGCAGATGTTTACAGGACTCCAAAGCTGCCTTTCATAGCAGGTGTCTCTGTAACACTTTCCATTGACCCAATTACACTTTTAAAAGAGAGCCAGGGCAGGTAAAAGAGAAAGGAAGGAAGACCAATGCTTTCTGTCAGCGCAAAAATACAGTGAAAAAGTATAGATGAATACCCCAGTATGTTTTCTCTGTGATTCCTAAGAAGGAGTTCTGGAGCTACAGAGTGCTCTGCCCTCAGTCCCATCTCCTCTGGACAATCTCATTTGTGCTGCTGCATAAAAGTCCTGTTCCTTCTTCTGTGCAGCAACAGAGGTCTTGAACCCTACAAACAACTCAATACTCCACTTGTCACATACTTTTTAAGGTTGCTAGGATGAGAAAGTTTTTTCTGCAGATCTGAGCTGCACCATCATCCACCTTGATCTTCTAACACCACCTGGTTCTCTTGTCCCTCCTGTAACACATATAAGGTTAGAATTCCATGGGTTGACCCCTTCATTCAACACATACACTCAAAATGTATTGGAGGGGACATCTGCATGGAAAATAGGGGAAAATACTCCAGGCAGACAACATCTTTTCAAGAACACACTCTCACCCTAATTCTTGTGTAGCCAACAACTAGCCACACACTCAAATGCAGCTGCATAATTTAGCCTTTCCCTGGCCCATGATAAATGACATCTTCAGGTCTTGCAAGGTTTCTCTTTGTTGAGCCCAGGTGGGGCTAGCAGGCCCACCAGTGGCTGGGGCAGGGTAAGGCATGGCCTGGGTCTCAGGTGCTCACAGCTCTGCATGTGGAGGGATGTGGGGAAGTGCGGGTATGCAGGGGATGCATGGCAGAGTGATGGAGAGAATCCCACCACATTACATATACACACCACCACAACTTTTAACTTTATCATCTTTCAAGGGGACACCAAAAGGCAGGGAGGGCAGACGGAGGTGAAAGCAAGGATGATGAGATCTTGTGGGAGGACACGTGGCAGTCTGGATCCATTAAATTCCTTTTGTGGGGCCCTCCCCTTCCCACACCTGCCTGGAGAACAGCAGAGGAGCAGCAGGTCACAGGCAGCATGGGGCATCCTGCAGCAGCTGCAGCAGCACTCTGCAGAAGGGGGTTCTTTGGGGGAGCTGAGTGTGCCTGGCACAGCCTGCAAATCCCACACAGGTCCATGTCCCTGCACAGCCACTGCACACCTAAATCCTGGGAACTGTCCCTTACTGAAGAGCACAGCTCCTCCCAAAGCAGGGGCCAAACAGACACACAATGAGGAGGAGGTGGCACATCACAGAGGTCATGTCACCTTTGCCTTTGTGCCAGTGCAGACAAGACCTTTAATAATGAAACCTTTACAATAAGAGACAGAAATGCCCCAACAGCTTGAATTGTGTAAACCTGGAGTTTATGTGAGCAGAGAGCTGTTCATTCAGCATTTCAACTCCAAGAAGTTAATGGGTGTGTATTGAAAAAGTTCTGAAGGTGCTAGAACATTTGATTTTCCTTTTAAAAAGGAAGTTAAATCTCATTGTCAAGGTTAAAATTACTTCGCTATGTAAAATTTAAGATAGTGAAGACTGATAAAAAAGGTGTCACAAATAAAGCTGAGATGTGCACACTGCTCTGGGCTGGTTTTACCTTCCTTTGTACTTTCTGTTGTTAAACTTTCTTCAGATCTGGAGTTTTTTAAGGAGGCATTTTCTTTGTCTGTTTGTTGTGGATTTGGTTTTGTTGGGGTTTTTTTTATTATGAAATAGACCTGAACAAAGTAAAAATCTTGAATATTTTCACAGTTGTTGGATCTGCAGGGCCCTACCACAGCCAAAAGGATGGACCTTCATGAGCTCAGCAGAGACCCACAGAAAAGGCTACAGAGGCACAAGGACCCAACAGCCTAAGCTCGAATAAACCCCCACTGGTTCCCAATCCAGGGGTCAGTCCCTCCACCAGTGTGGCAGAGAAGCACCTTCACAGATATCAAGGTTAAAGAGCAGGGGAAGGCAGCTCATTCTGGCCCTGGCAGGATGGGATCTTCCATTGGTTGAGATCTCAAACATCAGTCTCTGTTTACATAACACTGAAATGATGGAGGTCTTAACTGTGTTTCAGATCTGGTCAAATTTCACTGGAAAACTGCCTGAAATTTGCTGCTCTTCTCCTTCTTATTTCCATGGCTCACAGTGTAAGGCAGGAAGAGCCAAAATTGCAAGAAGTTAGGATGTGGGAACTGCTGAAGCGGTGTGAGGGAAGCCAAGCAAGCTTCCAGAGGTTCTGGAGAATAAATGGAGTAGTGAATGTGGACTGGAAGCAGGGATACACAAAGGTGTGTATAGCATGGAGACACACGTGGGCTTGTCCTCCTGCTCTGGTCATTCCACTGGTGCCAACTATACTGATCTGCAGTTCTCACTGTTTCAGAAGGGATTCACTGCACAGCAAGTGCTCTCCTCAGCAATTTGCATTAGTTAGAAAATGACATCAGGTGTTGCCTACAAAGGCAAAAAACTCCATGTGTCTACTTATCTGAGAGACTAGTTAGCCTCCTCCTGTCAAACTGACATGTTTAAAGCAGAGAGAAAAGAAATCCCACATAAAAAGAATGGGCTTACCATCACGGCAGGTCTTAGCCTACAAAATGCTATTTTTTGGTTAAGTGCCATTCATCATGTGGGGTAATTTACAAGCAGCATTGAAATAAAACTTTCAAATAGAAATGATAAAACCAACTTTAAAGAGTTCAGAATGAAATAAATGCAAAAGAAACCGAAATCAAAAGCTAAAGTATAAAATAACAATTCCAAAACAAAATACCTCTTCCTGCTAAAATGTACAAAGTGCCAGTTTGGCTGTTTTTCTGCTGTTGAGTATCATGCTTCTGCATTTCATATCACCTCACATCTTAGATCTGAACAGCTTTACACACCTCACAACCACTGCCAAATTAAAGAAGGGTTTTTTTCGTTGTCTTATTTCTAAAATGTACTCTAGCCAGCATGCTACATGCAGTGAATGAAAGAAATAGGAGAATTAAACCACGCAATGAAACAGCTTTCTGACGAATAAAGCTATGGAGATTTTAGGCTCCATTTACTCCTCAATCTAATTTTGCCCTCCAATGCACATTATGTCTGAAATGGGATCTCTTGTGGTTTGATCAGTGCTCTTAACGCATGCAGAAGCAACATATTCCCTTTATTGTTGTTTTCCTTCTGCAGCACAGCAATACTTCTAATAAGAGCAGCACAGCAGGCTTGGTGAGACTGTCTCCACAGTAATCACTGTGCTGCTGGAAAGATGCAGGATGACCAAGAGGATCAGCAGCATGAAAAGTTTGTGGTCTGGGGGATCCCTGTTCATGTAAATACACAGCTAGATGCCAAACACCCCAGAAAAATCATTAGGGGTTACCAAGAGATATTTAAATAAAACACTTTATCTTTTCTTCTTTTCTACTGTTTGGATTTTTACAAATGCCAGAAGATATTTTCTAGCTTCTCTTTGCAATCAAGAAGTCTAGAAGGAAACTACCATCAGTATGTCAAGAACTATGAACTCCTCTCACTGTAATAGGACTCCAGACAACTTCTTGAAGCTACAAGGGAAAAACCAAACAGTAGAACCTGTAGTATGAAAAGTAGCATTGTTAGCATTTTACTGTGGTGGTATGGATGCTCCCAAAAACAAATGGATATGTATGGGATGTATGGGGAGAGGTGGCTGGCCTCCAGCCTCTGCCTCATCACAAAACGGAAATCCAGACCTTTTCCAATCCCACAAGTTCAGCCCATTTAACAAACATTTAACAGTTACGAAAAGGGACATGCCAGCCCTGAGGAGTAGTCCTGCACATTACTGGGGTCCACAGCCTTGATTCAGGCTGGTAGCTGCCCTGGGAACAGAGATGCTGCTCCCAAGGGAGAGCCTCCTTCAGCAGCCCTCAGATCTTCAGGATTCATCCCACAGACCTGGCTAAAAGACCTTGCTGTCCATGGACAACTCAGAGGGCTCATACCAGGCTGTGCAGTCACCTCTGGGACCTTCCCAAGCACCAGGAAAGTGTGTGAGGAAAAATGGACATGGCCTGTGAACCACCAGCTGCCACTATGGTCACTTCATGGAGGGCACCTGAGAATGCCAATGACCTGACACCCATCCACTGTGAGTGGGCTGCCACTACCTTAGATATGCTGTGCTGTGCTTGCTGTGATACGGACTGCACCAAAAACCCTACTGGTACAGGTGCTGCTCCAGAGCATCTGTATGATACATGATCTGTATGATATGATATGATATGATATGATATAATATGATATGATATGACATGATATGATATGATATGATATGACATGACATGACATGATACGATATTATATGATATTACACGATATTATACGATATTATACAATATTGTACGATATTACACAATGTGACACAATACATTTTGTCATATCAGGAGGGGCAGGGCAGCCTACCTCCTCCTCTCAGCCTGGCAGCTGGGATGACACTGCACCCAGGTCTGAGAGCTACACAGGGTAGCCTGGAGAAGATACTAGAATGCAGGCAAGCCTTCAGGCTGCAGAGCCCTGGATCCCTGCCATGTCCTGGTTGGCTGGGATGATCCCCAGCTTCATGATTCCCAGCCATGTGTGGGAAAGCAAGTAAGCTGATCCAGCCAAGCAACCAGGAGAGAGGGAGGACATGGCTTTCCAGGGACCTTGCAAAGGACAGCAGTGACATCCAGAGGGCTTTTGGGACCAGCAAGAGCAGAAGGAGAAGCCCAGACAGCACGCAACCCTGCCTCAGTGGGAATCCCTTCGGTCCCAAACCACAACCTTGCACCCCTTGCCAGCACTCAAGGCCTGATGATGCCCTGGCAGGTCACGTCACTGCTGGGGGCCGTGGTGTGTCCAGCCAGGCTCCGTGCAGTGCTGCTGTGCTGGGCTGCCAATGCTCAGCCAGATGCCAGGCAGGGCTTCACTGTCCCACCTGCTCCTATGCAGACAGACACCTGCCCGTGCAGGGGAGCCCTGTCAGTGCTGACATGGGTGAACACAACCCTGCTGGTGCATCCAGAAATGGGAAGACAAGAGTGTATTGACAACTGGTTATTCAGCTTGCTGCATAAGCACAGAGGAAAAGAAAATCCAACAGCTTCCACCAGTCTGTTTTGCAGTGACGTTAAACCATTAAACTCGCACTGTAATTTTTCATCTTACAAAGATCAACATTTATGATCTGCATCTGGAATTCATCTGAGATGGAGGCATTTCCAATCCAAGCATCATTGCTAATGTCATGAGTTTTCTGCTCCTCATGGAACAAATATGTACACCCTCAATTTTTACATCTTAATTAGGGTTCAACAATGTACAAGTCAACAACCTATATGCCATTTTTCTGCTATTTAATTAATGCTTTTTTGTCCTGAAATAAGATGAAAAGCTGAAGTCAGGCACTTTACCTAGATTCTGTGATGGAAATAGTGAAGCTATGGAAATGTTGACACGCTGGGGTTTCAGTATTTTCCACCAAATATTCTCAGTTGTCAAGTTTGAAATGTTTTACTCCCTTTAGATGAAGAAACCTGAAACATCTCATTTGAAATCACTTTGAGACAAAATTGCATTTTTCATCTGCCCCATCAAGCAGCAGAACAAAATTAGTATTTCCAAGTCCCACCTCTTTCTGAGGTATCTAGTGGGTAGATAGCATCTCATCTCATAGTGAGATATGTATCTCAGCTGATGCACCATGTAGTTAAAAAATAACAAATGTGTGGACTATTTTACGGGAAGCATCCTCTAGTGACTTCAGACCAGAGAAGAGAAGGGGTTGTGCAAAGGGCTCTTGCTCCAGGATATCAATATCCCATGGGATATTCCCCTTCTGCCACATTCAAGCAGGACTGAAGCAATCCATGAGTGCCAGCACTTGGATGGGGAGATGCTGTAGGGATGCCCAGGGCCATGGGACATCTCCAGCCATCCCAACACCTGGGGGCCATGGGTGAGACACTTGGTGCTTGCTTGATCCTCAGCCATTACCCTTCAAGTGGGAGCTCCCAGCTCACATTTTGACCTGCCTGCTCCTCAGCTGAAGACAGTGACCATGGACGAAAGCAGGACAGGAGAGTAGCCAGAGCAGGTCCCTGGCCAACAGTGGCCATCATGGTATCAGGATTTATAACTGTATTAAATGGCATGACAGTTGGCCACAATAAATCAGCTTCCCTTCTTTCCAAATCACAGACAATAAAAGGTTTGGCAGTGAAAGTAATTCATCATCATAAAACTTGAGACATTCCAGCCTTCAATTTCACTCACATTCTCAATACACCAGAGAGGAGTGTCAGAGTTTTAGGGGAGAAGAAAGACAGAGAAAGAAGAAAGGGGAAAATAATTAAAAGAAAACATGAAGAAAGATTGGGCAGGAATAATTATAAAGGTCAGAGAAAGGAGTACCTTCAGGACAGCACTCCAGATGATGGGAGAAGAGCTGCTCTGTTCTTTGCAGGGTGTATGTGATGATGAGCAAAGCTGATGTGCCCCTACCACCCCTATGGGTCCACGGGGAGGAGAGGCTGGGACAGTGTCCAGAGGGATAGACAAATTTCACACTCACTCCCCTCCTCTCCCAGACTGTGGGGCCACCGCTGATCCCTGCTGCCTACAACCTCTTTATGCCACTTTGTGGGGACAGAGGAATGACAGTGATGACAGCAGCTAGCGCTGGTGGAGCAGCATGCCCACAGTCACGAGGGTACATTCCCCTCCATGAGGACTGCAAATTCATTCTGTATGCACCCAGCAGGAGGGACCTCCTCTGCTGCACCAGAGGCCAGCTGCAGCCAGAGGAGCTCAGAGCAGCCACTACAGAAAGGGAGCATTTTTCTGAGGGTCTGCAGGCAGTGTCTTGCAGAGGGAAGTGCAGAAGTAACTCTGTGGTCTGCAAGCCCTTGGTGACATGGTGCACAGGAGCAGTGGCTTTCCATCTCTCAGAGGGGGTCAAGTTCAGGGCATAGGCACTCCTGTCTACCACACGCTGGTCAGGGCAGGGAGGCAATATCACCCCAGAGCTGCTTTATCCATGTCACAGCAGGAGCCAATGATAGTCATATGTTAAGAACTTAAGATCATGTCTCATTAAAACCTGAGTTAATATCAAGACTTGAAGGATAAAAATCTGTCTCCTGAGTAGTGAGGATGCAGCAGTGCATCCCCAAACCTGTTAAGTGAACCCTTATACAGTGGACAAGGTGCACCTGGCCATAAGGTGATAATCCCACTTCTGCATGTCCCCATAAGATCTGATGTGACTTCTGCAGCCTTGCACATCCTTACAGTGGGAGGCCACAGCAGCTGTACCTCTTTTGGTCAAGCATTTGACTGCAGAATGAACGCTGGTCTCTCTAGAGTGGACAAAGCCACTGGGATGCTCTGGGGCAGGACAAGGGGATTCATGGAGCACCTCCTAGAATGGCCTCAGCAGCTGCAGGCGAAGACACACAAAGCAGAAGTGCTCTGCAACCCTGTACCCCGTGTTCAAGCACCAGGTATGGTGTATGTCCCATGTGTCCCTGTTACTGCCAGTGTTCCTTTATTCTACAATGACCACCCCCAGTGCAGCCCCACAGGACAATGTCTCCAGAGAACTCAGGGGCCAGATGCAACTTTGTCACCCAGGCTAGGCTGGGCAATGCCCTGGCTCCACAAGGTCCATAGTTTGCTGTAATTCATTGTCTATATCAGACAGCTTGGCTGGACGTGGATCCATTTGGGACTGCCTTTACTGACTAGCATACACAGCTCAGGCAACAGAGGACACAATTTTCCTACAGTGTGAACAACTACCAGACCTGTTCAAGGCTACTCTAAGGCTTGGGAATAGCTTGTCTCCATGTGCCATAAAACTATACTAACAAGGACAGAAGGAGCAAAAACAAGGTCTCTGATTTGCTGACAGTCTTATCCACAGCCCCCAGCATCACCCCACCTCTTATGGACCCTGCAATTAGTGCAGCTTTAGCCACAGCTGCTGCCTCCCCAACACTCTTCCACACACTACGTACTCTTGCGATCTTTAAGTCCCAGTGGTCAAGGACCATCCTTGCCTCAGGAGCATGCTTACATCTGGGGAGACCAAAAGGTCTGGACCCAAAAGTGCCAGAGATAAAGCCCCTCTTTAGAGGGGTACTGCTGATACATGAGCCTTTTTCAGAAGTTAGTGCTCAAAAAAGTTATAATGTCATCACAGGGCTGTGCTCAAGGATTTCAGATTGTTGTAACGAATGTGCAATGAAAAGAAGGAAAATTCCAGAGGGACCCCAACAATCCTTTCATTCTTTTTACTGAATTTACTTTTGAGCCACATCTGTGTGAAAATCCCAAGCCAGGTGTCAAGTCTGTGGCAGAACAGGCAGTCCCCATCCCTGCTGATTCTTGTGGGATTTCCACAAGTGATGTTCCTCACTGCTGGTAGATATGCCAATTCCATCAAGCAGCTCAAAGGCAGGCAACTTGTATTTTGATGAAGTGCCAGTGACATTTTTCTTTTTTTCTACTGCATTTTTCTTTATGTGTATTTTTACTACAGTTCAACATTTTTATGACAAATTATACAAAACCCAAAATTCAAGCATTTTTTTTCCTTAATGTAACATGAAATCATAAAGAAACAATGGTTCATTACAAAAAACTCAAAACCAATCAAGCAAAACAAACCAAAAAACAACAAATAAAAAAAATTTTAAAAAAAATTTTTAAAAAGCCCCGCAGGCTTATACAATCTCTATTCTTGGCTAACACATTGTTTTCCAGAGACAGAACTACAGGAAGAGCTCTTTCAAAGAATAGAGAACATAAGCAAGAACCTTCCTCAAAAAATACACTGCAGCATTATTAAAACATTACTTCAAACACTTTACACTTAGCAGTTTTTCTTTCTTGAGTCGCCCTAAGTTTCACCTAGATTTCTCCCAGATTTCTCCTGTGTTAAAAAAAATTAAATCATGCTCCCAGTTCTAGGGAATGATAGGAAGGTGTGAGGACACAGCAGACAGCAACTAGCCTCCTACCCTAAGTTTCACCTAGATTTCTCCTGTGTTAAAAAAAAATTAAATCATGCTCCCAGTTCTAGGGAATGATAGGAAGGTGTGAGGACACAGCAGACAGCAACTAGCCTCCTGGCGTGCTCTGCACTGCTCTGGGGTGCACAAAGACCCAGAACTGTCTCTTTTATGATTTCCTCTACTCACTTCCCAAAACTAATGGTCTGATAACTCACAGTCAATTCACTGCAAATCCATAATCTCCCAACTGGTCAGATATCATTTAAGAATTAATTCCTATTAAGCAAATTAAGGCCACATATCATCAGTGGCAGAATAACAGAAGTGTTTAGGTCAGAAAAGCTCTCTAGGATCACCGAGTCCAGCCATTCCCCAGCAACGCTCAGGGCACCAATAGCCCATCTCTGCAAGTGCCACATCCACATGGCTTGTAAATCTTTCCAGGAATGGCAACTCCACCACTGCCCTGGGCAGCCTGTGCCAGGGTCGAACAGCCCTGTCACTGAAGATGTTTTCCCAATATCTGGTGTAAGCCTTCCCCAGCATATCTTGAGACTGTGTCCTCTTGTCCTGTTCTTGTTCCCTGGGAGCAGAGCCCGACTCTGGCTCCACCCTCCTGTCAGGAGGTTGTGGAGAGACAGAAGGTCTCCCCTGAGTTTCCTTTTCTCCAGTATGAGCCCTTGGCTCCCTCACCACACCTAATAGCACTTGTGCACCAGACCCTTTCCAGCTCCACTGATTGTCATTGGACACATTCCAGCACCTCAATATGTTTCAGAGGTCTTCAACCACTGTCATCAAAACAATTGCCTTGTGCTACGAACAACTTCTGCAGCCTGACTCAGATTGCCACCACATTTTATTTTTGTGCTGGGCAGAAGCGCTGATGTCAATGCGCTACTGCTGCTACTCACCTGGAAATATAATTTTGGTGGCTTGCACAGAAACTCCCAGATGTTTTGTTATTGTTGTGGGCCAAAAGAAAAAGCAATTAAGTAAGCATGTAAACTAATTAGACTGCTTTCCTTTCCTTTCTTTTTTTTTTTTTTTTTTTTGTTTTGTTTTTTTTTAATTATTTCCAAATTGGAGATCAACAACAGATTTCAGCATTTATCTGGCAGTGAGAAATTCTACCTGTCAGCTGAAGTAGCCATTGTAAAAGCTGCCAGCCAGCCCTGAGCACCTGAACCCCCCCAGCTGCCATGGCAGTGGGTGGCACAGCTGAGTGTGAGCATCCCCAGGACTCAAACACTAGCATAAGACACTGTGCATGAAGCCTGCAGAGCACTTTCCACCCACCAATGTGGAGCTGGTTTGACATGCTTTTTTTTTTTTTCAGGGTGCTTCAGACCACTGTGAGCACAAGATGAGGCTGCTCAGCATGTTTGCAGAACAAGCCCTAGGCCTGCCACAATCAGGAGCACCACGAAGGCACCACAACCCTCTTGTCTTAATCCTCCTGCTATAGCTGCTCAATTTGAAATTGCATTTATTATCCATACCACAGTGGTATTTGGGGCAGGGGGAAACAGATTTAATTAATTAGACATTGCAAAATCCTTAAGTAAAAGATGCTATGTAAATGCAAATTGTTATTATACATGCTTTGCACCAAAATATGTTTACCATAGTTAAATTCAACATTTAAATCCACAGCCAAACTCCCAACAGAGTCAGGCTGTACATCATCAAAAGAGGCAGTTAATAGCCTGGGTCTTAGTGGGGTACAAGTGCCCTCGTTTGCTTTCTCAAATGCACTTCTACTTTAATAGCAAGATAAGAATTCATAAAAATGGAAAAACTCAACAGTGTCGCAGTTAGAGTCTGTCTTCTCATTAAAAATTGCCCTTTTGTTTTTCAGATTGGCTGCTTTCCACAGGAGTTTATGTGGCCTTTTCTCAAGTCTTTAACATGGCAGATCCTATTATGACTGATGAATAGATTATTGGGAAATGCATCTGCACTTTTATCCATTGAATGTAGAAACTAAGCTGAAACTTAGCATAACACTTCACTAGAAACCATCCATCTACCAACACCAATCTGCACTTCAAAACAGTCCTGGAAAAGTTAAAGTATAATTCTGTGATTATGTTCCATGTTTAAACAAGATCAACATTTCCAGGTAGGGACAGGTTTTATGACCAAAACCTGCATATAGTCTCAGAAGAAGACTTTGTATTGTTATCACAACTAGGCAACAACAATAAAAAACACCAAAGCATTTTTCCAGAACAAAACATGTAGTATTAACAAACCCAAATATTTTCTTTACTTCCTTCAAAACTGTGCTAATTTGAGGACAGGGATGGGAGGGGAGAAAAAAAACAGAAAGAGAAGGACTCGTGGAAAAGTTACATTAACCTTATTTCAGAGAGTTGGAACGGGAAGGACAAATTGAAATAACTTTTCATTGAAAAAAATGCAAATATTTTTTAATTTTAAATCAAAAGAATTCCATTTCTTTCAGTCAGCTGGTGAAAGCACAACTGTAAAACTGCTGCTGACAGCTGGAGAACAATTCTCCCCAGGATCTTCAGGTGACCCTTCTTTCTCTCTCCAGGGCAGGTCCATCCCACATATGCAGGTCCAGCTCAAACTAAGCACTCCTCCTTCCCTCAATAGCCATTGGAAAGAAAGAGGCACATTCTGATGAGAATCCCTAACCTTATATGCAGAAATTCTTTGGATAAGTCACCTTCTGCAGGTGTTTTCTTCTTTCCACCTGGAGATCTTGCTACAGGGATGACCAACCACAGAGCTCCTAAACACTGAGACATCAGCAAAGACAGTCCAGTGCTGTGTCACTGTGAGAGTCAAATATATGCAGGTAACCAGGTAACAAGAGTCCACAGCTGAAGTGTAAAAAGTAGATTTATTCCATCACCACGCTGGCACTACAGGGACAAACACACTACTAGCTTTCATCTTAGCAGGGGCAAAAAGTGTGTGGGCTGTTCCCAGCCTCACACATCAACAGGCCTATGCAACACTTCACAACACTGTGAATTTCCTCTGGGCTTTTATTATTTCGGCTTTTATCTCACTCCCAAGACAGGGAGTTCAAAATGTCTGAGAGAGGGTCTCCAAGTCTCCATAAACACCTATGTAACCTTTACACAGAAATTCTACTTCTCAGAAAAGACAGACGATAAAGAGGATAATTTATGTTTTCCCACACCGTTATTCCCCAGACCTTGGTATTTCTAGTTGCAAAGCCACCTAAATTATCATCCTCCTCAACAGATCTTCTTTTTACAACATTTTTTCCCACTCACTCTTAAAATACATAGTAGTAAATGCTACTTGTTTAACAGACAAATAGTGTTTCATAACGAAACCAGGTTTCTCATTGTAAGAAATGGGTCAGCAAGACCCATTGTGGTCAGCAAGATCTGAATTTAGACCTGCATTCATGACAATAAACAACCTACAACTGCTGAATCAACTAGATTGGATATTCTGAGGTTCATTCTTTTTGACTACAGTAATATACAAATTAAAATAAACATCCCCTTTCTCTCCCAGGAACTGCCACCAGCAGATTTCACAATGCTTTTCCTATCGTTATTAAGGCACATTTTTACTTCTTGTTAATGAACTACTAACCCTGTATCACACTCTTGCACCTCTAAAATAATAGCAGTCTTCACTGTAAACATCAGGTGTGCATAAAGAAGAGAAAAGATTCTGTTTCATTATGTATTCATTATGTTACCTGCATTAGCCACAGATCTGTGCCACATATGAATACCTAACTACCTGGCACAATGTACTACACCTAAGATGTTGGATACATCTCCAGTAATGAAAAGATCGGGCTGATCTTCCCAGGGGTGGAGGAGTCTGCTCTATGTTCAGCTTCACATCTGGGATCACCTATGCCTGGTGGCAGAGTCCAGCAATGCAAGCCAGAGCAGGTAACCAGGATGACAGCCATTGGGAATATCTCTTCTTCTCCATCTCTCCAAATAATAACTGACACTGATCCTGCTCTTGTTCTCTTCTTCTCACCTTTTTGATGCGCTTACAAAATGGGCAGAAAAGTCCATGGATTTGGCTCTCCAGAGCCATTGTCTACAAGACTGACCGCAAAAAAAAACAAAATCAAGGAATGTAACACTCCAAGCTGTGGCTGCAAGTTTGAATGCAGAGGATAAAACATAACTTGTCCATACTTGGCAGAGTCTTGGTCTCTCCCTGCATGTGAGGAAGAGCAGGTGAGCCAAGGGTGATAGAGATGTCCCAGCATGGAAGAAGACCAGGCTCCTCTACTCCACCATTTGCTAGACAAAAAGCCCACTGACAAAACTGTGCCCTGTGACACTTCTTTTAATGGAGTGATACAGAGTTCCCATCAAACCCCAGTCCAGTAAATGATGTTTCTCTGCCCCTGGGTGAGGTGAGCCTGGTCAACATCCACTCCTGGCTCTGTAAGAACATACTGACCCTGCTGCTGGACACAGCTGGGCTGCTGCAGGTTCACCAATCCACCCCCAGCACAGTATTGGAGAGCCACATAAAGATATCAGTTTAACGTGGCTTATCTTCTCAAAGTGACACCAACCATGCTGAAATCAGCAAGTCAAAGCAGGGAAAATGCATCTGGAGGTAATTAGTAACAATCACAGGCAGCTTGGAAACTGCTGACAACAGCAGCAATCTGCTGGGCCTATGTCATTGGCTTGTAAAGGGAGAGAGCCCTTTCAGGCTGTGGCAGCATGCACTGAGAGAAGGGGTTTTTTAAACTTACTATTTAACGTGGCATAAAAACAATGAAAAGAAAGCAAATGGTTCTTCAAACAGAGATTTTGCTGGTGATCCACAGCACAACAGAGGTGGTGGATGATGCAGTACTGAGAGCTGTGACTACATTTCTCCTGAGCAGCAAGTACTAGCATGAGTGTCAATGTTTAAGCGATCCTTTGATTTTCAAGACCTATCCCATATGTTTGGATCTGCCAGCTGGCTAAAAGACAGAAATATTACGTTTTCCACAAACTGCACAGAGGATCTTTGCCATCCTAAATCTAAACATTGCTGTGCCACCCACACCACAACCTGGTAATAAGAGCAATGAAAAACTGTAACCATAGTTCTGTTCTCAGACATATTTCCAATAAATTCTGTTATAATCTTACAGATTTAAGACTGACACCATGAAAGAGACTAAGTTCTCTTCACATATGGCAGCCTAGACTACTCCAGAACGTCTCATAAAAAAGATTAAGCTTGAACAGCAGATATGGCTATAGAAAGACAAAACTGTTCCTGGCTTGAACTCGTGGCTTTCATATTTCAAGTTATTTACCCACTTTTCAGCCTTGCCAATAGCCCGTTCTGTGTTGAAACATCATGCAATTGTGTTCACAGCTCTGCTCCACACACACACCCAGAAGAGTTCTGGGTAGAAGAGATGTTTCCCACCAATGCTGCTCTGGATACCATAAGTCATTTGACAGTGCTTTAAGCAGCTCTTAGTCTCATTACACTGAAGCTGTTACAAAATTGTTTACAATCTGCAATGTCAACACAGAAGTGAGCTCGACCTCAAGGCAGTAACACCACCAAACACAGACTTAGGACATTTTCTGGACTTTTATCCAATTAACCCTCACTTTTACAGTGGAAACACACTACCTGGCATGCTAAAATATGTTGCCCCCAAGGCTTTCATCTTCATTCCCTGAGTTTGTTCACATACATCACAGGACAGCCTATATGAAACAAGGAAGAGTGTAAACAGTCCAAAAAAAAAGGTTAATAAATTAAAAGCAATGCAACTTCCTGAATCTCAAGAGAAGACCACAGGTAAGGCTGGCCATTCCTCCTCCAGTGAGGAGCAGTTCACATTGAAAATGCCATCACAGATCTGTGAGGCTTAGGCTCTTCTGAACTGAGGGGGGACAAGGACCAGGAGGTGGTTTGATTCTGGCAGGATTTCTCTCATGAATAAGGGCCTTACCACTGAAGTGGGGGTGATACAAAGCTGACCTTTCTCCGGGGATTGTTACCTTATTGATAGCCTATTATCCCCTGTCCATCCCACCTACAGAACACTAAACCAATAACCGGATTTTACCACAGCTTTGGTCAGGCCACAGACCACAAAAAAAAACTCTGAGAAGACAGAATAGGTGGTGTGCTTGCAGACATTTGTTGGACCTCACACTCATAAGCATTGTTGTGCACCATTTCCCAGCTGCTGATTTTCAGACATACCTACCAGAGATGAAGATCCAATGGCAATATGTACCTTATGCTTACAAATTAAATAGGATCAATAAATATGTCTCCTTTTCCAAACTCCCTGTCCCACCAAGGAAACAGGCTGGGTAAAGAGTTGTGACTGAAAAGATGAGTTATAGTAGGGGAGAAAATAGAGGAAGCTGTCCAGAACTACACTGAGAAATGCACCATCAAGGGTACCGTAATGGACATGCCTTGCACATTACAAAGTACAGCTTGCTACTGAATCCTTCCTGCTCCTGACAACCTGCACAACCCTTTCAGCTCCCCAGGAAGCCTCAGAGTAAGGACTATGACTCAGGCATACAATATGGGCCCAGATCATAATGGAGATTTCTGGGCACT
The DNA here is from genome assembly GCF_014805655.1 of Passer montanus. Lineage (NCBI taxonomy): Eukaryota > Metazoa > Chordata > Aves > Passeriformes > Passeridae > Passer > Passer montanus. The sequence continues at coordinate 195,678 of NW_024366604.1, forward strand.
TCCAGTGCATGACCAGCACAAAACTATTCCTATGGCTATTAGAAAGAGAATAAGTATAGCAGGTAGACCATCTTCTCCAAAAACATCAAAAGGCATAGGTTTTAGAAGACTCTTGATATGCTCATGTAAATCCATGTTTTTTGAATGCTGTTGATAGAAAACTCTACAGCACTTTCAAATTAAAGATATAAATACCCAGTGTCTTAAAAATGCATTCTGTTGTAGCTGTCATTCTGACATATTTAAGACAAATGGCAGGCTTTTTTCTAGAACCTGCTGTTCATAAAGCCTGCTCCATGTTTTTGAGGAGAGCTAGCAAATTTAACATTTGGAACCTTTGCTCAAGTGTAGGTAACTTGACAGGGAGAATCTCTGTGAAATCCATATTGAACTCTACAGCATCACCTCTGTAATAGGTTTTACCCTAACAAATGTGATCAATCAGCTCACAACACTTTAAGGAAGTAGCAATGTGAGGCATGTAAGAAGTGCTTAAACGAGGGTAAAGAAAGAAGTACCAGCCAAAACAGCTCTTGGCTGAACCTAATTCTGTCCAGGTGTAAATCCTGGATGAGCAGTCCCTTAGAAGATGACAGAGGCTGTAGTCAGGTCACCCAAAGCCTTCTTTTCTCCAGCCTTATGAATGCCAACTCTCTCAGCCTTTCCTTATAGCAGAGGCTGTTCCAGACTCCTGATCAAACAGGATGCCTCCTCTGGCCTGGCTGCAGCAGCTCCACATCCTTCCTGTGCTGTTCCCCAGGCTGGGCAGCTCTGCAGGTGGGGTCTCACGTGAGCCCACGCTGGGGCCAGGCCAGCACAGGGGGATTTCTGGGTCTCAGCACACACGGCCAGGGCAGGGCCAGTTCTCACCCACCAGCCCCCCAAGTCCTTCTCCCAGGGCTGCTCTCAGTCTCTTTATCCTCTGCCTGGATCAGTCCTGGGAGTAGCCCCAACCCAGGTGCAGCACCAGCATCTGGCCTCTTTAAACTTGATGAGATTTCCATGAGGCACTTCTAGACCTTTTCCAAGTCCCTCTTGGATGGCCTCGTCATGGGGACCACTCATCTGGGGTGTTAGGGCACTCTCAGCCTGGGTCACCAGCAAATCTGCTGAGGGTGCCCATGATTCCTCTGTCTGTGTGAAGACATTTGATAACACTGATTCGAGCACAGACCCCTGATGGACATAGATGTATCTGTATCAATGCTTTATCTCCTCACATCTTATAAGCCACACACCTCCAAAAGTTCCTCTTTCTGTCCATCCATCCACGCCTAGACACCCTTCTTATCTATGAGTCCAACACTCAAACCACCCATTCAAACCAGACAAATATTGAAAGAAGTCTCTCCCATCCCACTTCAAAGTATCTCACTCTCCAATCTCTTCTGAATCCTCCTAAACTATGTCAAGAAAAGCTGAAGGCTGATGCGGCACAGGGTTAAAACAACTTTGTAACAGCACTTGTTGTCAAAACTTCTCCTCTGCTAGATGAGATTTTAAGGCATTAAAGACACAGTAATACTTTACAAAAACCAGTACAATTTTCCACTGTTGCTACAAAATAAGGCATTACATCCAATCTTTGTCAAAACAGAGAAAGTCCAATGAAATTTGCACCAATTACACATAGCAGTAACACACAGAGCTAACATTACTATGAAACACAGAGCCTTAAATTTTAAAAGCTCTCCTTTCTTCTGACTTGCACAACAAATTTGGGATACAATTTAATAATTAGCTTACCATTTGGCCAATTTCATTGCAAGCAATGGGGTCAGTCCCAAATAAATAGGTGACAAAAGTATTTATGAGACTCTAGCTGTTCCTTAACTCTTGCTCTACGCCTTCTGAATAAATGCAGATGATCTGACATTCCTTGAACAAAAAGCCTTTGGTTTTGGTTTAAATTCTCAACTTTAGTGCATGGGTACAATTCAGAAATGGTATAAAATGAGCCTCCAAAATTCAAGCTAGTTTGAACTGTCATAAAAAATCCATCCAGTCAAACATACCAGGTGCATTTATGAAAAAATAGCTCCAAAGCTCAAAAGCAGAGGAAGGCATTCTGCTTTTCAGTGATGCAATGGTATTCAAGATGTACTTTTGGGGTGGAGGGGCACATTCTTTCCTGAACAAGAGGGATGGAGGCTCCATCTGTCAGCTACAAACATACACAAACGATTTACACAAGCCATTCAGCTCTCTTTCAACAAGAGCTCCTATGAAATCACATTCAAAAAGAGACTTTCTGAGCAAATTACTCCACATATGACACAATTCTTCCGTAAAGGACCTCATCATGCAATGTGAAGGTACAGACAATTCACACTACTTACCAGTGTTTGAAAATCATTTACCTGTGACAATAGGATAGGACTGAGGCCCAGGAACACTTGCTCCCAAATCTGCAGAAGTAGGACTGCTTATATTGGCCTTCATGTCATCCAACCCACCAGCTAGTGAGGCCATGGCTGAGTATTCAGTTGCCTGGAAAAAGAAACAAAAGACATTTTAGTGGAAATAAATTTACCAATCAAGAGGGTTTTTTTGCCTGTGCCAACAGAAAGTAGATGCAATACAGAACTCAAAAATCCATTGCTCAGCCAGGGTTAAAGGCAATGCCCATTTACACTAGGCTTTTCAACATTCAAACTGTTCAATAAGCGGATCTGTGCTTATCACCAGTGTTCCCAGGGAACACCAAATTACATTTTCTTTATAAAACCAAAGACAAACTCATTAATATGTAACAAGACTTTCCTGAAAAAGGTAAAATTGTAGACTACCTGCCAAGTACAAGCTACTTTGTTGTCAGGAAAATGTTCATGCCTCTTAACCTCCACACTCTCCACATTTCAGTGTTGGCACTTGAGGGGACATGCACTAAAGAGAAGGTGGGAACAGGCCTTCTGTTTCCCTTTTCTTGGGAATGTTGCATTTCTTCATCATTTCACAGGAAAGAAAAGGTATGTATATACAAAGAGTTTGCTTAATGGATGTATTTGTAGATAACTATTTCTAAATCCAAGTTATTTAGAAATAAATCACCTGACTGTAGTGAGAACACTGTGCCATTTCCAAATAATTTCCTAACCTCATTACCTGGAAGAGGCTATGGTAAGCACAGAACAAATCTCAGAAATCAGAGTGTTTTTGTCCTACAACCCTGTTTAAGTCTCCATTGCTACAGCATTCTATAGCCAATGAGGCCAATGCATGTATCTAAAGGACGTATATGGCACAAAGCTTATCTCCATTTGCCCTTTTTCGATTATTTCTTATTGTTAGGATCATTCCCACAAATCTGGGAAGTTTTCTTTCAAAGTTCTCTGTTCCCTGCTATGTGCCCTTTTTAATCCCTTGTTTGTGAGACAGCAGTCATGCCCATTTCAACTGGAGATTGACTTCAAATAAAGAACTACAATGAGAACAGGCTGCTGAAGAGCAGCCACTGTGATGCCCATCTCTAATGAATTCCTGAGGATTAAGTCAATGCAGAAGCCATGCAGAGATGAAGAAATGCAGATGAACCCAGGATCACATGGAGGTTTTTTGGAGCAACCAAAACAAAACTCAGAAAAACACAGAATCCCAGGCTGGTTTGTATTGGAAGGTACCTTAAAGACCAACTTATTATACATGCCCCTTTCCATGGGCAGGGACACTTTCCACTAGACCAGGTTGTTCAAGGCCGCATCCAACTAGGCTTTAAACAGCTCCAGGGATGTGACATCAAAATAAGTGAACTTTTTTTAAGGAAACAAAAGCTGATCTGAGTGAATACATCTTCCTCCTTCCTGCAAGTTTCTCTGAGAACCCAGCACATAATCTGATGCTTGCCACTAACTCAGTACTTTAGTCAAGAATACATGCTGATGTCTCTGTAGCTCAGGTCTCACTCAAACAGAAGGCAATTTACATGGATAATCCTGTCTTAACAGTACTGTGTAATAAACATGTTTTTTCTGCAGACACCATTTGCATGAGGTAGAAATACAGCCTGTCACCTTGAAGGATCCCCCATACAAACCTCTTGTAGATGAGCATGCAAAATACATTTTACCAGGGACTAGCTGCTGGCCACTCTTGTCCTGCACCCAGCCCATGCATCAGAGTCCTCTGACTTGTCTCCTAGGATCCTACATAACCTTTGCATTACAGTTGTACTGTTCCTCAGTTCTTTCAGCTCATGCCTCCTCCAACACCCTCTGTGCCCTCACTTTTGCCTTGCCATCATTCACCTAGGCCTTTTTGTCTACGATCACTGCTTCCAAGACACACACACCTCTGACTCATCCCCACTTCTGCTCCTGGGAGAGGACAGCCCTGGGAACCTCCCTCCTCCACAGAGGCTACTGATAATTGTCCCAGCCTTCCTCCTTCCTAGAAGTGTAATCAAAGCTCCTCCTTCTCATTCAGCATGACAACACAATGCATTCTCAGCTTTCCCACACCATTCCATGTTTTCCTGAGTCTCCAACCCCACCTCTCTCCTATGCAAGGTACATGCACATATGGAGGCACTGCTAGATTTTTCTTTCCCCAAAACCCTAATCTGGCAAAACATCAGAGAAACAATAGCCCTACAGAGACATCCCAAGCAGCTGGTGATGTACAAGCACGGATGGACTGGCAGCACAGCAGAGGAAAAACCTGTCCTTGCATGCTGCTGTTTGGAATTTCTGGTATCTCTAGAAGAGCGCAAACAAATCCCTGGGGAGGGATGCCTGTATTCACCCATGTTGCTCTATGAAAGCCATAACCACACCATATGAAGACTAGAAAATCACTTTGTATCCTCCCATGAGGAAGATCCACCCCTCTCAACAGGCAGAGAGTGAATGTGGCTTCCAATTACAAAGTGAGAGCTGCACACCTGTAGTTTGGAGGAAGCATCTAGCTGGAAGGGGACCCCTGCCATGGGCTGGGTCACATGAGAGGACTGAGGAAGGAGGTGCACATCCCAAACTACAAACCCAAGTGGAACCAGCCTAAGCTCTCAACTGCAGTTCACAGACACAGGAATGCATAACTCCATAGCTTGCTTTCCTTCGGGAGTCCAAGGAACTGACCCTGGGAGAAATGGGACCAAATTTAAGACTTTTAACTGTAATGACCTGGAAGCACCATGCACATGAGGCATGAGTAGCCCTCTGAGCTTGGAGAAACTGACCATTTCTAGTGTCAAGCAAGCAGCAACCAGAGAGTAGCATAATCTGGCAAGGGTTACAACAGAGGTAGCCCATGCTCTTCTGTCACTGCACCACAGTGAGTGGTGCAATATACAGTGGCACAGTCCCAAACCATGGAACGACATCTGCAGGAGGGACTGGAAGCATTACAGTTGCTCAGCACAATGTGGATGGAGAGCCCATAGACAAGCAGCACTGTGGTAAGAATGAGGTGAAGATGTGCAAAATGGAGATTTGGAGTCCTTCCCTGCCTTTGGTCCCAATAACTTCCTGCAGATGGGAGCTGCGTGTCTTTTGCCATGGCCCAGCAACTCTTCCCAGAGGTAAGAATAGCAGGATCTTAAGGGATTTTCCAGTTTTAAAGGATTTCCCAGCTACTTTTCTGTGCCCAGATCCCTTCTTGGAACAACCATCAGCTGAACACTAATAGCCATACAGAGCAAGCACTGACCACTGCTTCTAGCACTGAGGCAGAGCAAGTGCAGGCAGAGGGGCAGGCCTTCTGCTTGCTGACTCCCCTCTCATCATGCATTCCCAGTGGAGGAGCAACCCCCTCACATCACATCCACTCTGCAGTTACAGTTTGCACCGCAAAGCAGCAGGGTCAGGGCCAGCACTGGGCTGGCAAAGTGGCAGTGACTAGAACTTGCCTGTGGGCAGAAAAGGAAACAGTGCTGCTAACAGCAAGGTGCTGCAGAGAGGTGATGGTCAGCAGAGGCATCTTCTGGCCCCCAAGGAGTGGGGCATCAGGAGTGCAGAGTGGAGGAGCCTTCACCCTAAAACCACACTAGGGGTACTGTGTGCAGCTCTCCTCACTGCCATGGAGGGCCAGGTGAATCTAGAACCCCCTAAAAAAGCAAAAACCTCTCTTACACTGTGGGATCACAGTGTTTGGTGTTGAACCTCTCATGAGGGGTACAGCGGTGTCCCCTCTTCCCATATCCCCCAGGCAGACCTCTTCCTTTCAAGCACCCCATCCAGAGTGGAAAGGACACCCCAGGGGAAGGCAACAATCATGGAGCAGCCCCTCACCCCATGGCCCCACTGAGACCCTTCTGCTGAACCCTCCTGCTGACGCTTCCCAAGAGCTTCTCCAGCTGATTGGGGTGGAAGCAGCAGAAGGGATCTCAGATTTGGCTCCTGTACTAGTGAGCTCACACCGCTGCTGGTGGTAAACAGCCCAGAATGACCATCATGGCCAGGGGTCCCTCCTCGTGCAGCCAGGAAGCCTGACCTTCTGCTTGGTGGGTGAAAAAGCAAGAGACGGGTGTTCATTACCCTAGAAATTACCTGAAAAATGACTGCCTGCGGTTGTACCACGCACTGTCTCATCAGCATGGAGCACCACTGCCATAGCATGGAGGAGAGAAAACACAGACATGTGAAACGAGGTATATATAAAAGAGAGACTGAGAAGGACAAACTGAAAGGAGGGGCAAGACCAGATCTTGTGTGTTCCCCTGCCCTATCCTATTCTGCTCTGGCTCAACTCTGGGAGACAGGAGCTGGGGGAGTGGCCGCAGTGGTGAGGAAAGGAGTAATCTCTGTGTGCCTGCTAGCAGCAGCACAAGTCCTCTTCCAGCAGCAGGGTCTGCACAGTCCCTCCCCATTAGACGTCTCTGCAAAGTTCAAATGGGAAGTTGCTGCTCTAAGTGAGGTTTTGAATCTACCTCCATTACAAAAGCTTTATTTCTAACTATTAATCCCTTGGAGTGGTGACTGTGATAGGCAAATGGTAGGAAAAAGGATGCAGGAGGGTTTCATAACTGTTTTCAAACCTGCAGTAAAGCAGAGAGGCAGATCACAATCAGCTTCACCCTGCACTTTTTCTGAGTGTAACACACAGAAAAGCCAACCTACCCTATGTGTACAAAAATTGTCTCTTTGATATTTACATGAGATTTTGTCTAGGGAACCAGGTGGCTCCCTGAAAAAGCCTGGTTTTTAGGTGCCAGTGTGGGAATCTCAGGGAGCTACAAGGCTGGAATGAGCCCTGCAGCAATGCTGTGACCCCTAAGGTGTGAGACAAATGTATCCCCTTTTCACCTCATCCCTTTTGTGGGGCACAGACCTCACAATGCTGCTGAAGAGGCTCCACCAAGCAGAGACAGACAAGAGCTGTCTGCTGCACAGGGCAAATGGCCATTACAATGAGCCAGCTGGGGTCCACTGGGACTTGCACATGTTGATTTTTGCGTCTGCTATATATTCCAAATCAGAACACCAGGCAGGCATGAAATAATACCTTCTGTGTTCTCCTGCCACTGGCACAGCTGCCCCCAAGCCCAGAGTGCTGCGCAGGATGCAGCAGCAGCAGCAACAGCAGCTCAACAGGAGCTGAGACCATCAGTGCAAGGTGCCAGCTTCGGGCTTCAGGGCTTAGTCTGCCTCCTCGCTGACTGTGTGCTCTGCCTTCCTTTCTGACAGAGATGGTGTGTCAAAAGCCTTCATTGCCAAAGAAAACACTGAAGCCCCTGAAAGACACAGTACTGTCCCTCAGATCACACCCACCACAGGTCATCCCTGACAGCAGCAAGCCAGACCTCACTCCAAATATCTCCAAGTTATCGCATCTTAATATTTTTAAATTAATTAATAAATAGAGGCAAAAGTGGCACACACCAAGCAGGCTGTCCACAGAAACCCACAACGCAGCCTGACAAAGAGAAAAAATTTGTAGTGTTAGATATGGTTTGAGGAGTTTAATCCAAAGCAGCTGTAATTAATCTCCCCAGGCTTTCAGAAACCCAGCAGCATTTGCAGCTGCAGGAACCACTGCTGCTCTGCCTGGAATTTCACGGGAATGGAAAATCCAGCCTAATGCCCTCCTACTCAGCCACCCAAGATATGGGTGGGAAAGGCTCCTGGAAACCTATACATCAAAGTCTCACCACTGCTGCCTGCCAACCACCACCCCATTTAATAATTTACATGATATTCCCTGCACTGGGCACTGCTGACACCAAACCTAATCCTACTTTGGAATAAATGTTATTTACACACCTAACTGGGACTGAACCCTAGTTTCTCTTTGTTTTCAGCCACATTGAGCTCATGCTGTGTCACAAAACGTGGAAGTTTGGTTTCAGTGGTACAACCTTTTCCCCTAAGTTTAAACTGGGTATTGCTGAACCTCCCTTTCACAATACATATATGTTTATAAAAAGTTAACAGCTGTGCTTCATTTTAGCCCAAATCCAATTAGGATTGTACACATCCCCAGACATTCCTTTGAAGGCAGTGAGAATTAGCTTGTGCACCCTGCCATGAACACATTTACCCTCATACTTCAAAATAACTGACCTGTTTTTGACCCAATCTTCACATTATCTGCATAAGGGAAATGATATACTACATCTTACATTTCCACAGTACAATTCGTAAGTGGGTACAGATATTCTCAGATTTTCCAAAGGGACATCCAAATCCAATCTAAATGCCAAGAATTTACCTGTTGTTTTTCTTTTATACATATAAATAGCTGCATTTCCATTCACTCTTTGTTTCTCATTTTCATTTTGTTCTAATATCTGCATGTAAATGTCTGAAAATAGCATCTGTAATTGAAGATTATGAAGTATAGCCAGCTCCTGACAGGCTGCTAAGGAAGATGGATTATCCTCATTTTTCTGTAAATTTTGTCAATTTTGGAATTCATAAGCTATCAACACTGATCAAAATGTGACTGCACAGCTGTGTCAAAGCGGACAGCGCAGCACCGGCGCAGCTCCGAGGACAGCTCTCCCCAGCCACTCGGCCAGGGGCACACACTGCAGGAATCCTTCCCGGCTGCCTGCGGTATCTGCATCCCAATCACACTGCCCCCTCCACCCCTGAAAAAAAAATCAAATAAATAAGTAAATTGAAAGTACGCAAATTCTCTGGTGCGCCAATTCAGATCACAAAGCACAATTTATTGCATGTTCTCTCTTTTTATTTATCCCTAAGTAGTAAACACGATTTCCATTCAGGGGGTTCGTTATGTTCCACTCCTACCAGACAATCACAGCACACTTGAGGCAATTGTTTAGCCTCTTCCTCTCAATTTTCCCATTACTGGGAGTAAGTACTGTTGGGACTCTTTAATAGCCCGACTGCAGCCCATATCAATAACAGATGAGGTTTAATCGTCCAACACAAAAATTATTTAGGCTCAGTAAGGACATTCAATGTCATTTGCATAATGGCATTTCTATCCTGAGCACCTAACCCATCGTGCATAAACAAGACCCTGGGACCATAAATAATAATAAATCATGACGTCCATGCTCCTCTTGCTATAATAGGAGCCTCTCTATGTAGAAATTATTTCAGCAGGAAACGGGCACTATAATTTTAAAGACATGTGGCACTGCACAGGCCAGTAAATCACACCCGTGCGCACAGTCACGCACACACACGTGCCAGTGAGGCTGCCCATAGTGAACAGCAAAACCCCGTGGAGCAGCAGCACAGAACACTGGCCATGCTGGCTGCTGGATATGTTTTTAATATTGTTTCTGAGTCAGAGATAGCAGGCTGAACAAAAGCAATGCCTGAGTAGTGTGTGCAGTGCCTGGGCATGTGCTTGATAGACCGGTCAGTCTGCCAAATCCCTGCTGGGCAATCCCTCATGCCTACTGTCCTTGGATCTCTGGGAAAGTCTGATGGGAAGAGAGCAGAGACCTGCAGATGCTTAGATGGTGTTTTCCAAGCAAGCCCTCCATGGGCCATTGCAGTCCCCAATGCCCAGCAAGCATTGACGGCCCTCATGATTCAGAATCATGAATCAGTGAGGATGAAATGCCTCTAAAATCATTGAGTCCAACAGTTAACTCAACACTGCCAAGGCTGCCACTAAACTATGTCCTCAAGAGCCATAAACTTCCTTTGGTTTCCAAAATGAAGCCCGCACTGAAAACCACACAAGGCCAGCCCAAGAGTGGTAAGCATATGCAATGAGCTGAGGTGGCTTTCCAGATTTCAGCCTCACCTGGCCACTAACAAGCACCTGGACAAACAGAAACATCAACACTACCACACTGGCAAAGCTGACTTCTGTTTCTGCCAGGATTTACTAGTTTCAACATCACATATTTATCCTCAACAACTCTAGCACCTCTCTATATAACATAAACAGTTGTGCTCCTGCAGGACACTAAACAATAGGATTGCTCGCCCAAACCTCCACCCACCCTCATCAGCACAGGCGCTTCCTTTCTGTCTCCATGCCAGAACCTCCCAGTTCTGTTTACTGAGAAAACAGATTTTCCAGAAGCCTGCTCCCACTCTCAGTGTTGCAACAGCAGTGCCTACAACTGCCCCAACCCCCTCCAATTTCTTCTCTCCAGTCCTCCTCTCTCCAGCCTTCCTCCTCCTCCCATGGCAGCCCTCTTAGAACCTCCCAGGTCTGTTTACTGAGAAAAGCAGAAACTCCAGAACAGATTTTCCAGAAGCCTGCTCCCACTTTCAGTGTTGCAACACCAGTGCCTGCAACTGCCCCAACCCCCTCCAATTTCTTCTCTCCAGTCCTCCTCTCTCCAGCCTTCCTCCTCCTCCCATGGCAGCCCTCTCCTGCTTTCCCCACAGAGTTACATGGGGCATTTCTCTTCTGCCCCCATTTCCTGCCCTTTCCCCCCAGCACCTGTTCTCAGCACAGCATCAATTGAATTTTCTCAGCAGCCTCCACCATCCTATATGCAGTGCTGAAAAGGAAGCACCTAACGAAACATAAGACACATAATGAAATGAGCTTAGCACAACGCACCCTGGTGGAAAAGCAATTCAATTTTCGTAAACCCAGCACAAAATATAGGCTTTTATGCCTCTAATTGCTACAAGATATTGTTTAAAAATGCTGTTTCTCAGGACAGGAACTGGACACTTTCCCTCTCGACACTAACATTTTCAGGCAGAGCAGGAGGGAAAAGGTACAATCCTCGATCATGGTGGCCCCTCTGCTTCCACTGAAGCACTAAGCATGACTGTGCAGAAAAGAAAACACAACCTTCAGCACTGTCAATTATTTCTTTTTGGAGAAATATTAATCAGAAATGTGAATGCACACTGAGAATGCATGAGGCTGCCATTCCCAGAGCTTCAATCCATCCCACCAATGGCTCTTGACACTTGAGAAGTCTTATGCAAATTTTCAAGAACAGTTGGTATTTGTGTCATGCTTCCACATGAGCTACCCAAATGTGTTTCACAACTGCCATCTGAGAATCCTGTCGTAGCATTTTTTGTATCCTATTAAGCATTGTGTACAGTAAACTGGTCTCAAAGTGGTGATTATCAAAGCGGCAGATTGGCGGGGTCCAATCTTCGCAGGTAGCCAAAGCCCCTGCACTCACTGCACCTACAAAGGCACCAAACCTTGATGCAGGGGGAAGCCAACAGAGAAAGCCACAGAGTTTGCTGTTTTGTGACATGTCGCGAAGTCTAAGCTCAACAAATCCACGTCAACTCATCAACTCCTGTATCTCAAAGCCAAACACCAAGCCAACACGCATTCTTCATTCTCCAAAAGTCTTTTGCCTTTCCTGTTGGTGGCCCTTGGGGTCTCATCATCCTGTAGAGGTCAGGAGCCTTCTGCCTTCCATTTTCGGGGGATAAACTTTCCCTTCAATGCTGAATTCCCCATCAAATCCTCAATACAGAACTGATCTCATGTTTTCTAAAAAGGCAAAAACAAACTAAAAAACCTCCACATTAAAAAAAAGCCCCATATTGTTCCAAAGCTTTTCTTTCATTTCTTCACCTTCACCTGAACTAGAATGGTAAAGGGCCACAATATTGCAGGCCAGTTTTCACTACAGCATGTTTATGGAAAAGATAGAAATCTTAAAGGTCTTTTCTAATCTATATGATTGTATGGTTCTGTGCCTGGGGAGGTAGCAAATATAGGAAAAGGTAGGATATTAGGAGAGAAAAATACAGAAAGTTTTATAAGTCATTGCCGAGGGAAGTGGTGGAGTCACTATACCTGGAAGTGCTCAAAAAACATGTGGATAGGGGTGAGGACAGAGTTTAATTATTAATATGGTGGTGCCAATGAGCTGACAGATGGATTTGATCTTAAAGGTCTTTTCCAACCTTAACAAATCTGTGATTCTATAAGTGCAAATGTTGTTTTCAGAAGCATTATGCATCACTTTCTGATTACATGTCCTTGGAGGAATGGGATTAGAAAGGCAGCAGGAACTGAACAAACTGTGCACTGACAGCAGGCAAAGTGACTGACTTGGATATCTTAACCAGAGTGTTTTGTCCTGAAAACAAAAAGTGTCATGATGGCTGCTGGGAATGTGGAGTGGGGGACAGGCTCCCTGCCCTTCAGGCATGCTGCAGGCCTGCCTCATGGAAATGGAGGCCGTGGGCAAGGGAACATCAGGGGAGTGATGCAGTTCTTGCTTTGATGCAGCTTGCTTTGGGCAGGGAAATGGGCTCCTCACCTTCAGAAATATACCCAGGAACACCAGAAATTGTTTGCACATTGATATAAAAAATTAAGCAAAACAGAGACAAGCTGACAAGTCAGGGTACCTATAAGATGCTGGTTCCAAGTGCAGAGACTCTGTCTGATGACACACAGAGCCTATTGTTGCTGGATGCCCCACTATCATGACGGGCTTCAGCGATGGACCGACTATACAGAAAAATCATCAAAGACAACAGGTTTCAGTGAAACATTTCAGTTTTTATCAAAGCATTTTCTGTAGCAAAGACAGGTCCAGCCAGGCACACTGGTGTTGTGACAGTCACTATTCTGCTGCTAAAACTGCAGACGCCACCTGGGCACCACACATGCCGTGGAGCATCACCACAAGCAAACAGCATCTGGCAACCAGAACGGAACCCACCACCAGTATTACCTGATGACCTCTTCCACCCCAAAAGCTACTCCAGTTCTTATGCCAGAGAGGTATTTGGGGTTATGTTTTCAAAATTTCCTCTCCACTCAGGCAACCAGAAGGGAACCCACCACCAGTATTACCTGAGCACCTCTTCCACCCCAGTTCTTATGCCAGAGAGGTATTTGGGGTTATGTTTTCAAAATTTCCTCTCCACTCACCAGAGAAGAACCAGAGAAGAACGACTTGAACAAAAACACAGACTCAGGAGCTGTGCAGTCAACAAAATCTCCCACTGTTATCAAGCTTCACAGTTTGACAATGCCTGAAAGTCATCCATCAGGTAAATAATCTGATGACAATTTCTTGTGTAACATAATTTAATTCATTACTTAATCTTGTGCTTCAATTATTTAGAGAGGTCCTAATAACCAGTGAAATACTCCAAGCCTAACAGAGCATCTGACAAGTGCAGTTCTTATGCCTGGCTTCTCTCCATAGCTCCTATTCCAGGAATGCACTCATCACCTCCAGGACCTAGCTCTCCCTCAGCCCTTTGTGAGTGACTTATCTGGACTGACACGGACCTGAGGTCAGCCCTGAGCCTGAAGGGGATTTGGCAGGAGAAACCCTTGCCTCTCCAATGTTGCCCTTATTTCATTCCATTTTCAGGGTGAGAGGAGCAGAGCTGAAATCATGCCCGTACATGTTAATGTACTCTCTTAGTGCAGGAGCTCTCTCAGGTTTTGGGTTTGGGGTTTGTTTATTTGTTTGTTTGTTTGTTTGTTTGTAAAAATCTGCTGCAAAAAAAAATCTAAACGGCCAGTATTCATACGAGCAGAGAGGAATTTTGAATCAGTCCCTTTTGTGTGGAAGTGGCTTAGCTCCACAATTGCTTTTTGTCATCATTCAGACACTAGTGTAGATCGTTTCTAGTTCAACTCCATACTAAAAAAAATGGCAACCCAAAACTATGGCATTCTTCTGAAAATCCAGCCTCTGCACTGAGCAAGTTTCTCAGACTCCTTGGCACTGCATGGCAAACAACTCTGCATCTCATCCTATACACTGGGCGAACCAGCGCTGCTCTTCCACGCTAACCACAGTTTTCACTGTAGCCACACAAAGGTTTTCCTTAAACACATCATAACAACTGGAATGAATAAAGTGGATGAGCAGCAAGGCAGTGGTATGACCTGAAGAATTGGAAGAATTTTCAGAGGTCCCTCAAAACAGGGCCAGCTATGGAGCCAGGCCATGCAGCTCAGGGGTTCATTTAGGTGGGTCTTGAAAATCACCAGACAGAGACTGCACAACTTTGGACCCTGCAGAGCCTCTCCTGTGCCAGTTCATGCCCCTGTCTGTTGTGTTCCCACTGTGTACCCCCACAGAGAGTTTGGCTCCTTCTGAGTGGTTTTAGCACACCAAGTTCTTCAAGGGAGCACACCCATCTTTGTCGACTGTAAGGTGATGTATTTACAGAAAACTCACAGAATGACTGTGGAACAGCAGTGATTTCCAAACTAAGACTGGAAAATGTACTTGAAACTTGTGAGAGCCTGTGGGATCCAGCCATTTACTGAGGTCTAAGTAGAGAAGTACTGTTCCATTCTTCAAATGCTGGTGCAAGCCCTTCAGCTTAATAATCTGAATGGGCCAGGCACGAGTTAAATCAACAGGCAAGTGTGCTCACTACAGAGTTGTCCTTCCTTCTCTGGTAGGGCTAACCTAGACATACGGAGGTTGGTCAATTTTGGCATAACTGGCCAACTAGTGCTGTTACATAGCATTGTCTGCTATTGGTGAAGGACCTTGTTTATCTCTCTAAAAAAATAAATTCTTTATTGCAAAACACACAATAAACAAAGAGATGCAATTACTCAATGCCAGTTCCCAAATTTCAAAGAAATGTGAACACTTGTATCAAGATAACAAGTGGGAAAAGCTTTTCTTAGATTTCCTATCTCTCTATTACACTTAGAAACCATGCAAAATCTTCTGGAGGAGATCACCTGCTGCCTTTGCCAGATGTTGTGTTCTACGCAGTCACTAAGCTCTGGCTGTAAAGCTGGTGGAAGGTGCTGTGATGAAACTTGATGTCTGGAAAAACATCCCCTTTCAGCATTACCCAACAAGAATGGTGCTGTGGCTGCAATTTCCAAACATTTTCCTGAGGTGTTGGGGGTGAGGATTTTTTATTTTTGTTTATTTCATGGAATTTTGTCCCAACTGTTGCTAAGAGAGAATAGTGACTGGTAATTAAGAGACAAAAGAAATGGCCAAGGTTGGGGAGAGTGTAGCTGGTTACTTTCTCACCTGGGGTGGGGGGGTCTCTTAGAAGGACAGAGATGTGAGATTTTGGCAGGGGATGGGGGACTGGGATGGACTCCCCTCACTCTCAGCATTGGAGGGGAGAGAGGCCCTGGTCGCAGTGGGGAGAAGTCGCCACTACAGTGGGGTTCCATCTCCTGCTGCCATCTCCTACCGTGAGTGAAGCTCTGCTCCAAGGGTGGCCATTGCACTGGGACTTTATTAATGCCCAACCTCACTAAAAAAAAAAGACCCTCACCATCCACTCAGGTGCCTCAGGGGAAACCCCTGGACCCTGAGCCCTCACCCCTCCCAGGGAGCCACTCCCTGCCATGTTTAAGAGCCCAGCTTCTTCTCTGCCACTGCTCCTGGTTTCTCACTACACTGTAACGCAGCACCTGATATATTTCACTTGCCTCTCTGGAGTCTGCTCATCCCTGCTGTCCCACAGCCACTCTGAGGTTTCAGCCTGCCCGCCATTGCTGCATGAGGGCGCCGCTGCCGCCACAGCGCCCCCTTCAGTGCTTCAGGCTGGGCCTGGGTCTGTGCTTCAGAGGGATTGGTCTGTCCTTCAGGCTGGGGCTGGCTCTGTGCTTCTGGCTGGGACGGGGTGTCTGGTTCTGTTTGTTGCTGCTGCCAGGGTTGTTTGTTTACCTTATTATACACATACATAGTGATAAAGAACTGCTATTCCTTTTCTCATATCTTTCCTTGAAAGCCCCTTAACTTCTAAAAGTTCTAATTATTTGGAGGGAAGAGGGTGACATTGTTTCCATTCTGAGAGAGGTTTCCGCCTTACTTTGCAAACACCTGTCTTTCAAAGCAAGACACCAGGCTCTCCGGGAAAAAAGCTTTCCTCCTCAGTAGCATCCTCTTCCCTGAGGAGCTTCCAGAGCAGGGGAGAGCTGGTCTGCCTTTGCCAGCTGCTGACCATGTCACATGTCACCAACATTCCCTTTGCACAAGCCTGTGCACAATGTGGGGAGCCTGCCAGGGGGAGAAGACATCCCTCCAGTTTATGGAGAAACTCCAGTTTATAGAGAAACTCCAGTGCATAGAGAAGAGGGACAAAGACAAAGGAGATGTGGGAGCGCAAGCCTCAGCAGGGCTGGCCTTTCCTTTAACTTATGAATTTGTATTTTTACATATAGTCATGTTTAAGAGCAGTCAGGAGGAAAAAAGGGGATGTTTATAACCAGGAATACAATGCAATTCTCAAAGGAGCTGTCTACTGTGGTATTTTGGGATTCCTCCTCTTTGATGGGTCACAGGGAGGAGGAGGTGACAAGGACTCCCCTGTGTAGGAAAAGAACTCACACTTAGCAACCCTGGAGACACACAGAGTCCCCAGACAGAGTCATGTAAGTTGAGGGATGTAGCCCACCTACCCCATTGCTCAGACTAAGAGAGAAGCATCATTTGCATTAGCTCCAGCCATCACTGAGGCTTCCTAACACCATAAAGGCACTTTGAGAGATCCAGTCTTTCAAATTCACCCTGAAATCCCTGAAATGTGTTTGCTGTTACTCTTCTCCAGCTTGGTCTCATCGTACTGACTGCCATCACAGCAGGGTGTGTGCAATGGAACCCCAGCTCTCTGCTCTACCAGAGCTTCTCTTCAGCATGGTCATGCTCCCAAGGTATTGCAGGCTGCAGGAAATGCTCTGTGTCACCTTCTGGAAAAGTCTGCAGGAGAAATCCTGACCCTAGGATGCCCATTACTTCTAGACACAGTGGGAAAGTTGGTCACCACCTGCTTCCACGGGGAAGGTCCTCTGGGAAGGGGCATTGGGCGTTGAGCTGCAGTGGGGAGCAGGGTATCCCCATCTCTGTGCCAGACAGGAGAGTGGGCAACCCCTGGATTATCCACCTGCCCTTCCTCCCTCCTCTCTTGCTTACTCAAGACCAGCCATTTCAATTCCAGACCCCCTCAGACATCCTCAGCTGCCCCTGAAAGCTGCAGGGTTGCTTTTCACAGGGAACGTGTTGATGCAGGAAGACGTTTGCTGGATACATGGCTCCTGTCATGCTCCTTCCCCAGAAAACTCTTTGCCTGCACAGCCCTACTGTCACACAGAATACACACAGGTGTCATACAACAAAATCTGCTGTGACTGTCACCACCCAACACAACGTGACATAACAAGGTGGCACACACACAGAATTCTTTGCGGTCTTCAGAAGCTTATGCACTAAGAAATGCTCACAAGGAAGGGCAAAGGAGAGGGTATGCAAAGAGGAGGTACTGGCCGAAGGAGCTGTGCTTTCTGCTGCTATTTGAGAAGAAAAACCTTTCCCCTCAAAAAAATTTAAAAAAAAAAAATTAGCAGGAAGAAACACTACGGCAGGTTTCTTTCTCCTTTTTCAATCTAACCCAGAGGAAAGCCAAAGGAGAAGGTGGTGCATCCCTCTGCATCCCCAGCAGTGCAATGAAGGGATGTAGGGCTCAGAGAAGACATTCTGTCCTGAGGAGCCTTCAGCCTCTACAGCAGCACAGGTGTTGCATGAAAGTGTCTGAGACAAATGGTGGAGCTCTATCAGACACTTTTGCAGAATAACTCGATGACGCTGAGCTGTAGACAGCAGCTGACAGCATAGCCTGCAGGCTCCAAGTGCTTTGTGCAGCTCTAGGAGATGGGGGTAAATGCCACTGTCATCCTCCTGAGGTTGCTGCTGTGTCACAGTGAAGCGCTCCATTTTACAGCTGAGTGCTGGTCCTCTCATCTTTTACCTGTTTCATTTTTACTGAAAGGTTCTACTGGACAAGGAAAACTATTGCCAGCCTGAGATTTCCTTCTGAGTAATATTTAAAGGGCACAACTGGCTGGCAGAGAGGGCTGCAGTAGGTGGGGGTACACACCCACAGCACACTCATGGATTACCCAGGTGGGAGCAGCTCGGGTATCCGAGGTCTGAGGGGGTCTGGAATTGAAATGGCTGGTCTTTGAGTAAGCAAGAGAGGAGGGAGGAAGGGCAGGTGGATAATCCAGGGGTTGCCCACTCTCCTGTCTGGCACAGAGATGGGGATACCCTACACCACCCAACCCCCTGACATGGCTTACCATGGGGACAAGCAGCAAAGCCCAGCACTCAGGGCTGGGCAAGGGGCCACAACTGCAGCAAGGGGCCAGTTGCCACATCCTGCTGACCAGCAGCAGCACAGCTTTTTCCCCTCCAGCCCCCGCAGAGGGCAGGGGTCACGGGTGCCTGTGCTCCCAGCTGCTGTCCCTCCGCCCTCCTGCCTGCCTGGACCCCACGCCCTTTCCATTCGGTAGGGGTATTGATCTGCTGGCAGCAATGGGCTGGATAATTAGCCAGGAATTAGGGTTTCTATTACAGCCAGGAGGCTGCCCCAGCTGATTTATCACCTGAATAATTTACTGTGATTGAAAGGAAATTAAAATGAACTCCATTTGACAACTGCGCTTTTATGGGCTTTAGTGAAGACTCAAAAGCCAAATTAATAGCCTGGTGTTGTTTGATAGTCTACTGAGAGTAAATATGGGAAGGTTTTTTGCCTCCTGATGTGCTCTCCTAGGCTTGATTTTAGAGCTGGGATTTTCTTCCCCTCCCACCAGTAAGGGTACAGCCTGGAACAGGGGAGATTTCAGCTGTAAAAGCCAGAGAACTGCCCTTGCTCCCTGCTCCTCTCCCACCCAGCCTCTCATTCTCTCCTCTGTGGCTACAGAGAATCACAGGATCAGCAGATTGAGGATGAGCAGGTAGTGCCTGCCGGCAGCCCCTGGCATAGCCTGGCACTGGCACCAGTACCAGGAGCCACGGCAGCCAGCAGGGTGGCCTGGGGAAGGCAGGGGGTTAATGCAGCCACCCACAAAATCATCCTGCATCCCACAGCCCCCTGTCACCACCTCAGGCCCCTGACACTCTGGCAGAGCTGGGGGTGCATCTCACCATGGCTCAGGGTGCTGACCCTGCAGCACCGTGTCCTCCAACCCACCACTGCAGAGTGGGCAGAGCGTTGCTAGCTTCTGCTTCACCTCTCCCTTTGTCTTTATTTTTTCTCAGTTTTCTATTTGTGTACATTTATTGAGCCACGTATTATTGTCTCTTCCTTTTTAACTTGTTTTTCGTTTAGCACACCATGTAATGCAGCCATGGTTAAGAGCTTGCCTTGAAATGCTCAAATCATTCTGGCAAGTGGCAGATTGAGAAAAGATTTGGCTCCTCAAACTACCCATGAATAATTTTCATAATCTTCACTTTTTCTGGACAACATGAAGTTTTGGGAAGACACAAACAAATATTCACTCTGCATTTCTCAATAAAAGTGTCAGAGTGTTTTCAGATGCTCATCAGCCTCTATCTACCCAAAGGTTTTCCAAGAAAAAACATATTTGTCGCACTCTGGGGACCAGGACAAAGCATACAGTCCTGCAGCTCATGGAATCATTGTATGGTTTGCATTGGGAGAGATCTTAAAGATCATCTTATTTCAACACCCTGGCACAGGCAGGGACACCTTTCAGTAGATTAATTCCTTCCTTTGCATCTTCAATAACTGCACTTTGGGAGTGAGTCCTCTTAAAACAGAAATTGATTATACTTTCTGGCTTTAGTAGAATTTTCCATTATTCCCAAAGATCAAAGTGTAAGGGGGATTGTGTATCTCACTCCTCTCAGAAGTTGCATTCCAGCTGCTCCTAGGAAAAAAACCCCAAGACTCCTCTTTTAAAGCTGAAGCGTACTTAGGCAGAAAGCAAAACTTGAAGATTTTCAAAAGAAGTTTATGTCCCTCTCTTGGTGAATTCAGAGAACTTTGGTGCAACTCTCTCTGCATCAAGTTTCAACTTCATGCAATTCTTCCACTTTTTCCAAATCATAAGTAATTTTGGGGGGATTCCTTGGCTATCTAAATTTCAATAATTATCCAGATTCCATCTGCCTATGCCTATCTCCAGATACACATTTATCTGCACTCTGTGTCATGAATACCTGTGTTACTAAATGTTTGCCAGGTTACTGGTTCCTGTATGAGCACAGAATATCTACATTTTATCCAGAACTCAATCTGAGAACAGATATTCTGTTTAGTTCTAGCTTAAAGCAGTGGGAAAGCACCAGCACAGGCATAGGAATTATTTGCTATTATCAGCAGGCAGTTATCTTCTTAGCTGGTGACCTACACAGTGTTGAATCTGGTCACATCATGTTATGCCTCATTATGGCCCTGATATAAAGTTTATTGAAGTCAATAGAAATATTCCTCTTGGCTTCAATGAGTATTCGATTGGACCCATGTGTGAAACTGAAAGTACAAAAGAATCCATTTCTGTTCTGGACAGAAATCCAGCATGGATAATTCTTTTCTTTATTCTGAGAAAATTAACGCACTGTCTCTGCCATTGAGCCAATGCAGCTCTATATCCTTCACCCTGCATTTTTCACCCTGAGATGCATTAATCCCACTCTCACAGCCTCCACAAGCACCTTGTTCCACTAGCCCCAGGCTTGCCCTCTGCCTGCTTCAGTGGGGCTTTCCTGCCCTGGTCCAGCCTCACACACCTGGAGGCCTCAGGTCTCCTTGACTTTCCTGGGTCTCAGTCTCCAAGAACACCCCCTGTCTTTGTCAGTGCTTTGACTGGAGAATTGCTTGAGTCAACAGCTCACAAAGCCGATGGCACAGGCTTGGCCAGTCTGGGACAATCTCCCAAAGATGCTGTGGAGTTCCTCCATCCTTCTGGCTGGAATCACAGGAAGCTACTGGAGGACAATCACCCCCAGAGTCTCACAGAGGGGTTTGCTGACTACAGCCAGTGCTTCCAGTTCCTCCAGGTCTTAATGGACAATAGGCACTGGAAAATTTTGCCACTCTGTGTTGCAACTCAATGCACAGGATGAGTGCCAGTTCTGGATAAAGTCTGAGTTTTCATTGCAGTGACCATGAATAATGGGGCTTGCCTGAAGTAGAGGCCACTCTGAATCATGTTGGTCTGACACAGGTATAGGTGCAGAGCACAATTCCAGGCCAGGCAGACAGGTAAAAGCCACTCCTTGTGTCAGTTTGGTTTGTTCCAAGGGAATCTGGGGTGTTGGCAACACCAAGAGCCTTCCCTGAGGGCACTGCAGAGCCAGCACACTGGGGAGCAGCAGGCCCATGCACATACACACAGAGCACAGACAGAATGGAAGCTGCTGTGAAGGCTTTTCTTTCCCAAGGCCTAAGAATCACAAGGTCTGGCCTTACATGGTTGCGGGTGCTGTCCCTGCTGACAGACGAGACACACAGAGCTGGGACATAGCAGCCATGTACAGAATGGCAGTGCAACACTGGTGTTGCAAAAATACCACTCCATGCATTTCCATGCCCGTGCCCAGAAATAACTGAAATCAGTTTTCTGTGAACATTTGCAGCCTGTGCAAAGTAATCACGGGCTGTTTGCAGAAAATGAGCACAAAAGGGCGTAAACATGAGAGATAGGCCTTCATTCTTATGAACTCCCGTAACAGAAGAATTCATTTTTATAGCAGGGCTCTGTCAGGGGGAGGTGGGCCAGGGTGCTTCTCAGTACTGACTTTATGTCATGGTTCCTCCCCACAGCACAGAGACATGAAAGGACTTGATTCTGTTTGCACAAACACCCCTCAGCCCTGGCTCCCTCTGCAGCTGGATGTTTTCCATGCCCCACACATGCAGGGAACACATCTGTGCTGCAGAGCACACATGTACCCGTGCCCAGCTGCACCACTGGGTGTTAGGCTGCAAAACAAGGCAAGGAACAACTGATGCTTCAATTCTGCCCCTTGAGGCACAACATCTGACAGTCTTTAATGGTAGGAGCACACGGTGGGATCCCTGCCTCACCCAGCACACACAATCATCACTGATTCTCTCCAAGGACTGTCTGATGCTTTATTTCCCTGTCACTCTCCAGTGGTGGCCTTCTCTCTCAACAGGGTATGAGCCTTTCCCCAAGTACAAGTATCCCTTTCTCATCAGTCTCTCCACAGATACCACAAATTACAGCAGATGTGAAAGTTAATATAAGTATTATCAACAGTACAGCATAGATTCACAGATTCACAGAATATTCTGAGTTGGAAGGGACCCACAAGTATCACTGAGTCTAACTCTTAAGTAAGGAATTGAGCCCACAATCTTGGTGTTATTAGCATCATAGTCCAACCATGTCATAAGATGAAAAATATCTCAAGAGCCCCCATTTTAAGCAGGTTAACTGAGGGAAACATCATGGGAAACTGAAGGAAGTGGATTGGAAATACTCCAAGCAAAGGGTTACACACTGGTGAGCAATTACTCCCACAAAGCCCATCAGCCCCTCTACCAACACGAAGGGCAATGGACTCAAAAAGGTAAGGACAAATTTTGTGCATAAAATGCACCAGGAGGACTTTGGGCAGCGTCTGGGAGCCGAGGCTGATGAGGCTGCAAACACTGTGTTGTTCTTTCCCCCTCACCAGTACCAAGGGCCTGCCCCCAGCACACAAGTGAGGAGGAAGACAGAGAGAAGAGCCAACAAAACAGGAAGGAAAAGGGATCTACACTGTCTACAGAATAACAGTTATTCCAATTACATACCTGGAGCCATCTCCAAGTGAATAGTACTGGCACATCAGTAAGGTTTTGTGCCAAAGCAAAATTAGTGATGTTCTGCTGGCTGCTGCTGGATCAAATTTCTAATAAAATGGATAAACAGTGGGTCAGAAGTTCATACAAGTCTTCTTCCCACATCCTGTCTCCATGGGATGGAGTATCTTTTCCATATTTTCCTCTACAGAAAGAGCTTAAAGCTCCATACATCCACCACTGAGTTAGCTGCTAAAACAGCACTTTGGGGTCCAGCAGCATTTTGGACAGACAAATGTCACTGGCAGATCTTGCTTTATGACAACAGTCTAATCCAGGGACAGCTCTGGTTTTACAAGGTATGTCATTAATACCCACAGTATTTGATTTCTCATTGATTTCCTTGGCCTTACTAATTGATGCAGACAGCTTCTCCACTTTGGAGAAGCACCACGACAGCTTTGCTTGACTCACCAGGGAGGTGAGACAAGACTGTTCCTGTAAGGACTGGGGCTCACACAGCATCTTTGTGACCTGCAACAGGTCATACAGATCACGTCTGGTCATGTTGAAAGTTACCCTTCACATACCATCAAAAAGCAGAAGCCGACCCCAAATAGCCATAAGCCCTTAACCATGGACCAGCCTTCCAAAAGCAAAGAGCATATTCTGAGAAATATGTAAACAAACAACTAAAAATTTCTTTTGTAACTACATGTAAAAATGCCAGGCAACATGGTTCTGCAAAGTACAATTTGAACCTCATAATGCCAGATTTCCCATCATCGTACAAGACTTCGTACAGCATGCAAGGAGTATCCTGTTCATCATATTAACATCAGCATATCTCCTATTTTAATAATCTGGCTGCTGAGAGCCATTCTAGTCACAACTCCTTATGCGGCCCTGGGAGATCATTTACAAATATCCCAAATTTGATAACTAGGACAACACTTCTGCAATATTCTTATTCAAATCTCCCACTTTTCCTACAAAACCAGTAGAAGTTTATCACCGAATAAATGTTCACTCACTGCTGGACTGTCTCCCATGAGCTACAGCTGGCCATGACTAAGAGGCTCGGGACCAGAAAAACAAATCCAAAGCCGCTTCCCATCACTGCTCCCTTTGCAATGACTGTTTTGGCTATAATGTTTTTGCAGGAACAGCTCTAGCAAGACACAGCTCCGAGGTGACCAGTGCTGAAAAGGCTCGCCACAGCCCGGGGCGAGGAGCCTGCCCTCTGCAGCATCACCCGGGTTTGGATGGGATAGCCACCATCTAGTGGTGCGTGAGGGCCACTTCACCTCCCGGAGACTCGGATGGTCTGACTGCCCACCTCCTGCCAGCCTCACCCCCGCAGGGTTCCGCAGGGATCGCAAACCAGGGAAAGCACAAAAACAGCAGAGATGGTGAAAAGCAAATGTCTCCATGAATGAAACAGCAAATGACAGATGAGCTTAAAGGCATGAGCAATTCCTACTCTACCATACCATGTTCAGCATAAGTAAGTAATTTTTTTTAAAAAATTAAAAATATACACATTTCTTAACTGAAGCCACAATGCTAGTAGGTTACCATGAGAGCACTTCCAATGGCCCTCAAATGGGTAGATTCCTCCAAGGGGAATCAGTGTTACAAAAGTCCATCCACCTTGCTAAAAAGCATGTCTAATATTACGAACACTGAAGATTAATGGCTGAATACATCATTAAGTAGCAAGCTAGACCAATATCAGTGCTGACAGCAATATATTAATTTCTACCTCCTTCTCAGCAGCTAAATTAAATACTGCCACCTAAGAAGAAGAACACAGAGAGACATAGCTCATCAGTTTTTTTCATGTGCTTTTATACTAGGCCTGCAAAAATGGAATTTTTCCAAAATATTAATGCCAAGTCCTCCTCAAACACACTGCAGACCCATAGGTGAAATTAATTTACCTTCACATACTAATCTGGTGTTTCTCTCAGCAAATGGCCAGTTACATGTCTAATAAGCCATTTCTGGATACAAAAATCTGATTTGTGTCCACAATCATGCTCAATGTGAACCAAAATTAGGCATTGGGTTTTGCAAGTCTTCTTGTTACTTGCACTGCCTGCTTTTGATCTAACAAAAAGCATCAGAAGCTGTGGTGCTTTTTAAAGATTCGTTTGATGCAACTGGTCCAGATCAGGTGTAATTTCATAGCCAAACACTTGCTGATGTTTGCACAATGAGGGTTTTCCTTCATTTCCTAGTAGGTTTTAATGGCTAACACGGACTTGGCTGAAATGAGCTTGACAGGATGTGTCTCCATATTTGTCAACTGAAACTGAAAAGCCTTTGGTCGTGTACATCAAACAGAGCTCTGCCAGTGGAAAGCATATCAGGAAAACATGAAATATTTGCAATAGTACCTGCTCTGGTTTGATGGGCTCAGTTGTTGTGAAAATGTCAGAATAATGTTGTCTCTCAAAGACACGATCCAACACTTCTAGCTGCTGCTGGGTGAAAAGGTCTCCTCGCATCTGTTTCCGAAGAAAATCTCTGCTTGGTAGAGAATGGCCATTTGGTACTGGAGATTCCTGAATACCTTTCAAAGAGGAGAGAGAAGAGGAAAAATGAGTAGTCTCATGATGTGACCTACAGTAGAGTGCCTTATTTTATCCCTTGAACAGATGTAGGTACCAATATGGTGAAGTCATGAGGATGTTTTTAGAGGTTACAGTTTGCTGGGAAACACACTGTACAGTCTTGCATTACAGGCAACCCTTAACCCATCAACAACTTCACACATTATTTCAAGGCAGGATACAGGATAACAACCACATTTTGCCTGCTTCACGTTTACTGTGCCACCTGGGAAGCTGCCTGGTGCATGGTCTGTGTGCAAGAGAGCACAGAGGACGAGTGGAAGGCCTGATGATGACAGCCACAGTCAGCTTGGGTCAGCTCCAGCAGAACACTTTGCCCAGTCACCGCCCACACACTCTGTCCCCCTCCTGTGCTGCCTGCCAGTGCTGCTCATCTCCATCCCATGCTGAACTCTGACCTTGGCACGGATCCTCTGTGGAGCACTGTCAGCAGCACTAGCCCAGTCTGTGTTTTACTAAGGTGGGGAATCCCTGGGCTGAGTTACCACTGCAGCATCCTCAGCAAGGCCCACTCCAAGGTGCACTCCTGACCCTCCAATTCACTTTGTATTTCTCCAGCTTACTGGCAGGACTCAAACCTGGCCTTCAAAGCACACTTTCCTCCTTCTCCCCTTTGACAGAGATTTTTAGCAGGAGTCATAAGTGACTGACCATGGCTGAAAAGCCATGAGACAAGTTTGGAAAACATGTGATTGGCAGTCTGAAAAGACTCTTGCAATACTGGGACTTGTTTCAATTTGCTTTTTGCAGATTCACAGTGGTTTCCCACTTTTCCTTCACCTGTCAGTGCTGGAAATATGTATTTTATGCACAGAAAACTGAGATCTGCAGTATTCCCAGGACTCCAGGAGGTGGAACTCCAAGAACAACAGTAAATATCAGATTTCTTCTCCAGATGGCAACATTGAACTAGACAGAGGGAGGAAATGTTTTAAAAATAGCATCTAGCTGCCAGAGTAGTTCTGAGGAGCAGAATTTAAATGCATCCTTAACAGCAAGATTTCCATGAGTGCTGCAGTTGCTTACAGTCCAAGAAGTCTGCAGAGGAATAACATCACCTAGACCTCCTCTGACAGACTCTGCATCAAGTTTTTTTGATTGTAAGTATAGAGGAGATGTGATGGAGGTGATCTGCACAAAAACAGCCCATTGCTGTAGCCATCAGTTGTGACCCCAAGCTCGTGCTGGCCATCAGTAATACAAGGGATGCTTGGAGGACAAGATTTTTTACAAAAGATTTTTTACTATTGATTTAAGGTCATCCTTCAGCATAGATGGATTTTTCAGAAAATGCTCTCTATCTAGAAAACGAGGCTTCTTTAAGGCAGGGTTCTAAGACTGGGGGACCAGCACAGGGAAATACCTCTTTCAACTTTAGTTGCTAATGCTGAATTTGAGCTGAACTCTCCTTATACTGAACAGACATTTGATGTTAGCAGTTAAGGCTGGAAACTCCCTTCTCAATTTGAGCTCAGCAATTTCAGTGACAACAGCAACATATATACCCTTCTTAGAGAAAGCCAGGCAATTTTATCAAGGGTAGATGACGGCTTTTGTGAAGTGGAAGGATCAGTTTATTCCACACAGGAGGGGAAACAAAAACCTAAACCTGTGGTCTGGGTAGGATGTCTAAGTGTGAAAAGGTACAGAGGGATACGAGAAAGCAGTGTATCTTTAAATTGTTTATTTGCTTTTTTTTCTTTTTTTCTTTTTTTTTTTTTTCTATTCTAAATCAAATAGTATCTAATAGACCCTGTGCTGAGTTTAGTCAACCATGGCTTATGGAATTAAAATTCTGTTTGGTAGCTGTATGGTATCACAGGGCCAGGGAGACCCTGTCTCTTGAGAATGGAAATGCTGGCTTTAAATTTCAGGTCAAACTGCTATTCATAATTTGGCATCAAAGTTAAAGCTTTATGCAGATTTGGGATAAAGGGGATGACAAAAGGGAGTCAAATGATACAAGACAGTCATGACCTGAAAATTGTTCTTGGTGATGCCAGAACAGTCTGTGCACTGTTCGTGCATCCCAAGACTGGAAGTATAATGAGATCCCCTCGTGGTTGAAAATGGAGCAGTAATCCCACATTTCACCAGCAGCTCTTTTATTATAGAGAGCAGCCCCAGATTTTTGAGAGCACCCTGGAGAAGAGGAGGCTGCTGAAAGGAAATCCTGGGGCAGCATCCTGGCCAGAGACAGGCACAGGGATAGTGCTGGGAAGGGTCTCCCACCCCAGATGCCAGAGTGGGAAGTCCAGGAATGAATGCACCATCATGTGCCTGTGCCATCACATCCGTGCATCTATCCAGCTGCCCTTCGTCCAAGGACACTGGGGCAGGGAATGACCCCTAGGCACTGCCACCAAAGCACAAGAAAGAGGAGGGCATTTCTCTCTGCAGAGGAAGTATGAGATCACTGGAGATGGCAGTGGGGCTCTGGAGGGGTTTGGTCTCAAAGCCAGCATTTGGTATGATGCTGGAAGCACAGCGTATGCTGCCAGCCAGGACAGGCTGCCAACTCACACCATTTGTACATCCCTGTTTGCCAGCACTCCAGAGGCTGTCCTGAGGACAGGAGATGGGATCAGGGCAGTCAGGGATGAGGAATAATGCACGCGACATTTGTGCCAGGGAGGGGCCTGGGCAGGGGTCTGGCAGGACTGGGACCACTGAGGTGGCTGACTCTGCACCAAAGGAAGTACCTGAGCCTCCCTCACTGTGACTGTCACCTGCTCTCTGCATCCTGTGAGCAAAGGAATAGTTGTGCTTTTGCACCCTGGGAATTTGCAATTCAGACTAATTGCCAGTCAGTTCTGGATTCCATTGTAGAACTAAAGGACTTCCTGTACACTGCATATGACACACAAGACCTCGTGAAGGTCTTCAGGATGTGTTTGGCTCTTCAACATTATATAAATAATACCATTAACATTATACATTGTTTAACTAGAATATCTTTGATAATTAAAATACTGTTGGAAGGCTTGAAAAAATTTTAATTATATATATGCTCCAGGGAGTGATAAAAATATTTTTCATATAATCAGTGCATCCACATAGGGTTGCATTCACTTGTTTTACTGACAATAGCACTACATGTTTACCTACCTATTCTGCAAAACAGTTAGTTCCCAATTCAATGGCATCTTTCCAGAAATTCCAGTGAAGAGCACAGATATAACACTCTTCTTAGTACAAAAGATTACATTCTTCCCAAAAAAACATTTCATCCTTTATCTCTGTAAGATTGTGCATATGGGATAAGATGATGCCATTAGCCCACAATTTCCTGAAATGCTTTGAGATGTAATGCATGGAGACCTGCCACAGTGCTGCAGGGAGAGCCTGCACATGCTGCTCCTCCAGCACCAGGGCTCCAGCACATGCCATGCCTGCTCAGACAGCCTCCCTACCCTCTGAATCAAAGCCCTGCCAGGCATCCCACCCAGCTCACAACACTGACCCAGTTTCCCACAGATGCACACAGCTTGGAGAGCAATCACACCTGCAAACTGCAGCTGGAAGTCTTGTCATGCTGGGAACAGTGTCCTCCCTGGTTCCAAACTCACTCAGCCATTTTCTTGGCAGGGAAAATGCAACCCTTTCCCACTCTGAAATGCATGGACACCCTCTGTTCACACCTTGCACAGAAAAACTGACCTGTGGTTTCACAACAAAAGCCAGACATGCTGCTAAAGAAACTGGCCTGCCTTGGACACAATGCAGGAATTAAACACAAGCAAAGATTTTCTGTGGCTAGCCAAAGTCTGAACAGTCTACAAAAAGTCTGGGAAGAGTTAGTCACAGAAGATGTCTGCATCTGAGAAGAGATACCATCCACAGTCTTGCTGACAAAAGACTGCCCAAGTGGTGTGGATATCATCCAAAAAATATGAATCTGCATGGTTTGGGTTGGAAAGGACCTTACATGCCATCAGGTTCCAGTCAGCTGCCATGGGCAGGGACACCTTCCACAAATCAGGCTGCCTAAAGTCCTGTCTGACCTGTCCTTGGACATTGCAACTATACATCTTTGTTAATTAAGAGCAAGTTATTTTCTGAGGACCTAAGCAAATAGAAAGAGCAGTTTAAGGGGTTTGATAAATTGAGATCTCACTTTTCTAATGTGTTTCTGTGGTTAGATACTCATCCATGACTTGCTTTCTGAAACTGCAGGAGAATATTTGAAATTGCTAAATACAAGGAAACCAGAATTTTAGCAACCCTCACCAGACAATTAGCTTGATTTAAAATAGTAAGGCTACAGACCAAAATAAGAAGAACAAAAGACACTATTTTCACAAAATACTAAAGCATATTTAAAAGCCTTAAAGCTTAGTATGAAAACAAGGCAAAATATAGAAAGACCAGTAAAATGCACTGATATTTAGAAATGGTCCAGCTCCACCTATATTTATACTGATAAGGACGTCAGCACAGTTTCAGATAGTGATAGGACAAGGGGGAATGGTTTTAAACTGAAAAAAGAGAGATTTAGATTAGATGTTAGGAAGAAATCCTTCCCTGGCAGGGTGGGCAGGGCTGGCACAGGGTGCCCAGAGCAGCTGGGGCTGCCCCTGGATCCCTGGCAGTGCCCAAGGCCAGGCTGGACACTGGGGCTGGAGCAGCCTGGCACAGGGGAAGGTGTCCCTGCCATGGCAACATTATACATTGTTTAACTAGAATATCTTTGATAATTAAAATACTGTTGGAAGGCTTGAAAAAATTTTAATTATATATATGCTCCAGGGAGTGATAAAAATATTTTTCATATAATCAGTGCATCCACATAGGGTTGCATTCACTTGTTTTATTGACAATAGCACTACATGTTTACCTACCTATTCTGCAAAACAGTTAGTTCCCAATTCAATGGCATCTTTCCAGAAATTCCAGTGAAGAGCACAGATATAACACTCTTCTTAGTACAAAAGATTACATTCTTCCCAAAAAAACATTTCATCCTTTATCTCTATAAGATTGTGCATATGGAATAAGATGATGCCATTAGCCCACAATTTCCTGAAATGCTTTGAGATGTAATTCATTGAGACCTGCCACAGTGCTGCAGGGAGAGCCTGCACATGCTGCTCCTCCAGCACCAGGGCTCCAGCACATGCCATGCCTGCTCAGACAGCCTCCCTACCCTCTGAATCAAAGCCCTGCCAGGCATCCCACCCAGCTCACAACACTGACCCAGTTTCCCGCAGATGCACACAGCTTGGAGAGCAATCACACCTGCAAACTGCAGCTGGAAGTCTTGTCATGCTGGGAACAGTGTCCTCCCTGGTTCCAAACTCACTGAGAGCCATTTTCTTGGCAGGGAAAATGCAATCCTTTCCCACTCTGAAATGCATGGACACCCTCTGTTCACACCTTGCACAGAAAAACTGACCTGTGGTTTCACAACAAAAGCCAGACATGCTGCTAAAGAAACTGGCCTGCCTTGGACACAATGCAGGAATTAAACACAAGCAAAGATTTTCTGTGGCTAGCCAAAGTCTGAACAGTCTACAAAAAGTCTGGGAAGAGTTAGTCACAGAAGATGTCTGCATCTGAGAAGAGATACCATCCACAGTCTTGCTGACAAAAGACTGCCCAAGTGGTGTGGATATCATCCAAAAAATATGAATCTGCATGGTTTGGGTTGGAAAGGACCTTACATGCCATCAGGTTCCAGTCAGCTGCCATGGGCAGGGACACCTTCCACAAATCAGGCTGCCTAAAGTCCTGTCTGACCTGTCCTTGGACATTGCAACTATACATCTTTGTTAATTAAGAGCAAGTTATTTTCTGAGGACCTAAGCAAATAGAAAGAGCAGTTTAAGGGGTTTGATAAATTGAGATCTCACTTTTCTAATGTGTTTCTGTGGTTAGATACTCATCCATGACTTGCTTTCTGAAACTGCAGGAGAATATTTGAAATTGCTAAATACAAGGAAACCAGAATTTTAGCAACCCTCACCAGACAATTAGCTTGATTTAAAATAGTAAGGCTACAGACCAAAATAAGAAGAACAAAAGACACTATTTTCACAAAATACTAAAGCATATTTAAAAGCCTTAAAGCTTAGTATGAAAACAAGGCAAAATATAGAAAGACCAGTAAAATGCACTGATATTTAGAAATGGTCCAGCTCCACCTATATTTATACTGATAAGGACGTCAGCACAGTTTCAGATAGTGATAGGACAAGGGGGAATGGCTTTAAACTGAAAAAAGAGAGATTTAGATTAGATGTTAGGAAGAAATCCTTCCCTGGCAGGGTGGGCAGGGCTGGCACAGGGTGCCCAGAGCAGCTGGGGCTGCCCCTGCATCCCTGGCAGTGCCCAAGGCCAGGCTGGACACTGGGGCTGGAGCAGCCTGAAACAGGGGAAGGTGTCCCTGCCGTGGCAGGGGGTGGAACAAGGTGGTCTTAAAGGTCTGTTTCAACACAAAGTGCTTTATGATTCTATGATTCTGTTTAAATACAGTAGGATGGTATAGGACAGACCTTGCCCTGGTGCAGTTCCACTTGAGAGTGTCAGCAAGGTGACAACAGCTGAGAAACAGATGCCAACCACAAATACAGCTGGACTAATATTTCTAATGCTATTAATAATATAGACGTGCCATGAGGTGTGCACCTCCATGGTAGATTCACCTGATGCAGTGCTCTTCTGAAGATAAAAGGAATCTACTGGTTTCAGATTTTCAGGTTGTTTGTTTTCTTTTTTTGAGCAATATGCTTACACAGGGTGAATCAAGGAAATACACAGCTAGAGCCATGAACAGCTACATTCATAAAGGACATGATTTCTGCCTCTAATTTGTACTGTCCAACTTCATTACCTGTTATCATACCTAATTACTCCACCTTATAGGGAAATGCAGGCTAATTAGGGAGGATGTTATTCACCACATTTAAAACATTATGAAGCAAATGAAATATTACCAGGAGGCAAAAAGGTGATTTGTTTTCTTGTAGCATGCCTGTAAATTAGTCCAGAGAAGATAAAGACTCTGTTTAATTACCACATGGAAGGTTTTGTTTAAAACGTAAGCTGAATTTTCGTACCACCTTCTCAGGATTGTATACATTTGGCAGACAGCTGCCTCAGAATGCTCTTCCCAGCAAGACATTTGTTTCAGGACCACATACATGAAGAGAGATCTTTGTATTTACAGTATTCAAATTTTCTAAGCCCTGTTATTTCTTTTTCCAGGAGGAGAATATCACTAAAAAAGGTCTTTATATTTTGAAGTGTATATAGCTGATCACTGTGCAAATATTTTCAAGAGAAATCACTGTATTTCACAAAGGTAGGTATGAGTTTTATCGTAGATCAAAGTGAGAAAGAAGGGGAAAAAATGATAAATCATCAGAGATCCAAAAATACTTTTCATTTGGAGAAGATATCAGGCCATTTCGGTGGCACTGATAGAGTCTCTGCTCTGTCTCCATTACCCCTGAAGGCAGCCGGAGTCAGGAGCTGACTACGCTAGATTATATTCCCTATAAGATGGTCACCAATATATATATATCTGATCTTCAACCTCTATTGATTGACCAATTTCACAAGCAAAGACTGGTGAAATGAAGCTGAAATGAACATCATGCTTTAACTCATTGAACCCATCAGGCCTGAGTTAATCTCACTGCCCACTGTCTCTGATAGAATTCAATTGATCA
The DNA here is from genome assembly GCF_014805655.1 of Passer montanus. Lineage (NCBI taxonomy): Eukaryota > Metazoa > Chordata > Aves > Passeriformes > Passeridae > Passer > Passer montanus. Next base: position 228,873 of record NW_024366604.1, read on the forward strand.
ATCATGTTTCGGTGATAGTACCATTTCAGTGGCTTATTGCTTCTTCATTTCAAGCCTTGACCTGTTAGATATACTTGGACCAGCTCAGCTCCTTCTGGAGACAGAGACCCACATCTGCCAACAGCAGTGCATTGTCCCGCCTCCAAGCACAGGAAAACTGAGGGGAGCACTGGTGAAAACTCTCACTTCCATGTTGTTTTTACAGGTATTCTACCGACTTTGCAGTCAGGATGTGTGAGGACACGAGGAACCTGAATGGCCCAAGCCCTCTTGTCAGTGCTTGGGCAAGCAAGCACAGTGCCAGCTTGGTGGCCATCCAGCTCCAGCCCTTGTGTGCAGCACAAGTGGTGCACACTACCAGTACACAGGCAGACTGTCCCCAGGACAACCCCAGCTGAACACTGCCAGCACACTTGCACACCCCAGAAGCACAGGGCTGGTCAGAGTTCACCATGCCTGTGGCTAGCACTGGATGGCAAGGGGTCTTCAGGGATGTTTCATCTGCCATTTAAATGCATAGCCAGCCTGAGTGCATCCCATTTGTCACTAGCCTGGCCTGCCTCCTGCCCTTTGCTCCTGCAGAGTCCCCTGCACTGCTGGAGACAGGGGCCATTTGTATTCCACTGCACCTTGCCAGGTGGAACTGGAGGGTCCCTGGCTCTTCCCAGGCTGCCTTCACCCCATGCACAGTCTTGCAGATGAGGCTGCATCTCTGTAGCTCTGTAGCTCCCTGAGGTGAGCCCGCAGCACACCCTCCTTCCAGCAGCACCCACCTGCACTGCAGAGCCAGTCCAGTGCTGTACATCCAGCACCAGAGGGGCACTGGCCTGGGGAATGGAAGCAGCAAGACAAAAGGAGCTGCACCGTGTCATTGGCCTGTCAGTGCTGCTCTTCCTAAAATGCTCAGCAGCACAGCAATTAGCACTTGTATCGCCAGACAGACACTTCTGATCCTTCAGTGATGAGTGATGCAGCTCTTCTCCACCATGAGAACATTTGTCTCCTTTCTGTAAGGCAGCTGAAGATCCTCCCTGGTGCACAAGGTGGAGTCAGGCTGTGCACCCACCAGGTGTATGAGCTGGAGCTGTGCCAGTACACCCTTGAGATGCCACCCACAGCACTGCTGCAAATCTGCAAATGAAGTGCTTATGGGACTCACCAACAAAGTGGGTATTACTTACTGAAGAGATTTCCCACGAGATTACAGCTGGCTTCCTCCTACAGTTATTTTAATCTCACCGTAACCATGTATGGAAAAGTTTTTATGTATCTCCTAGGAAAAACCTGCAATCTCCACCATCCCACATTCAACAGAGATATGGTGGGACCTCACCCCTCAGCAGCCCTAATGCTTGTGAATCTGACAGCGTATAGATCTGAGCAAACATTTGTGCAAATAGTGCCACTGAGTGGAGCTGGATTGCTTGTGCACCTGCCCAAGCTTCCATCAGGATGGACTTTGCTCATGCCTCAAGCCTTGCACGTGCAGGACACAGCTCTGCACCCTGCATCGTTTGCACCAGGGGGCAAACAGTGGGCTGAGGCACTTCCCTCAGGTCAGAGCATCTGACAGCAGGCCTGGATTTGTGTGGCTGCCCAGCAGCTCCAGTGAGGAGCTTTGCTGCAGCGGTGGAGGAGAGCCAGGAGGACTGTCCCCTGCCCTGCTCCAGCAGCCCAGCACAGCTGGCTGTGCAGATGTGCCCACCCCGGCGGGGATTGAGGCACGCAGTCACCAGCAATCTGTGGAGCAGCATCCCGTCCTGGCCATCCCTGGCCTGGCAGCTCAGCCTCCAGGAGCCACAGGGATGCCCATGGGCACCAGCCCTGCCATGTGGCAGAGTCTGCCTGGGAACAGGGGCTGCAGGGACTGATGACACCACTGGAGGTTTTGTGACTGCTCTTCTGCCACCGTTTCATGTTTAAACAACAACAAAAGTCATGCCAGCCCCCTGCCTGGTGGGGAATGTAGAAGTGCAGAGATGAGGGTTGAAAGGAAGAGGCTGAGAAGAACAGAGCAGATGCCCCAAGACTGGCACAGAGAGTGGGAACGTGCGTCCCACCACGGCTCCTGGGCCAGAGGAGACTGTGGGCACCTGGAGAAGCCTCCAGGCTCATGGCACCCCTTGGCCAGCTGCACTGTGATGTGGGAACATGCTTGTATTTCTGATTTCTGTAGTAACTAAGGTGAGCTATAACTCCAGTAACTATACACAAAATGTCGTGACAAGTTCCTTTAAAAATGATTCTGTGAAATTGGTTCTTTTCCCAGTTCATTTTTGTAAGCTGTGCTCAGCTTTAGAGACCTGAACTTTGTATCATGTACTCCCAGCTCAAAGGGCATTTTTAAAAGGGTATTAAAAGCTTGTTGAAGCAATTTTAACATGGTTTATACCTACTTCCATACTATGTCATAGCATATCTTTTCATCACTTATTTCAAAAAAATAATTTCTATGTATACCTGGGTGACAAGGACTAATGCAGGTTGCAGATGAAACTATGCTCTATGTAGGTTTGGAAATGCTAAAATGGCCTCTTGTTTGAAGCAAGCAGGAGAGGATTTACAGCTCTGAAAAATACTAGGAGACAGAAGTTTGACAGCCAGAGGAAGAGTGGTGGTAGGAGAGGCAGCCTGAGGGGGTCTGCACAAACAGTGACCAGCTCTGGGCCATGAGCTCTGCTGCACCCAGCAAGCTCTGCCAGAGGTGGGAAGCCCTCAAGCATGGCAAACCTCCTCAGAAATGCAGAGGAGTCCCAAACAGCAATGCTACTCCTCCTAAAATGCAAATTCCTAGCAGAGCATTGAAGCAGTACCACCAAGATATGATGAGGCTGGATTTACTGAAAGCAAAGGAGAGAAGGAGCCCATGGAGGATACAGCTTGCTCTACCAGCAGTGGTGGTCTGCATTGTCTCACAAATGAAGGGTGTCCTTGCACATTTCCTGTGCAATTATCCACAAAGACCACTAACAAGGAACTCTTAATACCTGCAGGCTTTTCTTGTGTATAAATGAGATATCGCCTGATTTTACAAAATCACAAACAGTGGTCTCAAGCCTTCAAGTGTTCACACAAAGAATGAACCAATACCACAGGTGACACCACCATAATGGTTTGCAGCCATAATGCAATACACAGGAAAAACCTCTATAAAATGTAATATACAGCCAGAGATTTTTACAAGTAACACAAAGTGCAAGTGCAATGATATTTTTATATGTTTTATTTGCATGAATTAGCTGGGAGAAATTATGCTTTAAATATCGTCCACAGCTGTGTAATGTGGTTCTAACACTTAAATTTCCATGTTCTTCTTACGCCTAGGAGCCACTACTACTCTTTGGCTTCATTTCCTGTCTGCTTGAACATAGACACGTTCTGCCATGGTGACCATAAACTGGAGAGTGCCCGAGCCACCACCAAGCAGTTTGCTGCCTGTGGCATGGTCTGGCAGCTCCCAGAGTCAGGGGGGTCACCAGCAGTGCCCAAGGGACTCTCACTGCTGGGAGGTGCCCACAGCTGCTCCCACCCTGTGCTGGGAGCCTCTGGCACCCTCCAGCCCCAGCACCCAGCTCCAGGAGGGAGTATAATGCTGCTGGCACCAGCTCTCACCACTGCCACTTGGAAGACCTTGTCAGCTGGCACAGGAGATGCTGTGAGTGAATGGGGTGTGCAGTGTGAAATTTGGTGGGGTGGGGGATGGACACTGTCTCTCCCAATGTCTTTGAGGGTTTTGACATGGATTCCCACCTCCTCCTCCTCCTGGAGAAACTGACAGGATGGAAAAGTGGGAGGTTTTGACATGGTTTCCCACCTCCTCCTCCTCCTCCTGGAGAAACTGACAGGATGGAAAAGTGGGCTCATAGCATTTCATTCTGGAATTCAGCACAGACAAATGCAAAGTCTGGCACTTGGGAAAACAAAATCCAGGAGTGCATCACAAGGCTGGCTGGGAGGCAGGTCTGTTGCAGGGACCCTGAGGGTGCTGGTGCACACCAAACTCAGTGAGAGTGACCAGAGTGCTGCTGTGGCCCAGCAGGATGCTGGGCTGCATCAGCAAGGGTGCTGCCAGCAGGGACGGAGCAGTCACTGCCACACTGCACACTGCATCTGGGATGCTGTGCTCAGCTTTGGGCACCACTCTGCCAAACAGATGTGGGCAGGCTGGAGAGGCCAGAGAGGAACCAAGGGCTGGGTAGCTGCCATAAGAGCAGAGGCTGAGTGACCTGAGTTTGTTCAGCCTTAAGAAAAGAAGGCTTAAAGGAGACCTTATTGTCATGTGCCTCTCATAAAAGTGTGCCTGCAAAGAAGATGGAGACTCCCTATTTTACAAGGAATCACATGAAAAAGATATAGGGTAATGGGTACAAGTGAGTCGTGGGGAGATTCCAGCTGGACACACTGAGAAATTTATTTGCCATGAGAGCAAGCAGGCACTGGAATAACCTCAGCAGGGGAGAGCTGGATTCCTCAGTGCTGGGCACTTCTAGGATTTGGCTGGGCAGGGTATTGGACTGTCTCGTCTAGGCCATGCTTTTGCCAGTAAAGCTTGGACCAGACAGTGCTTGAGGCCCCTTCCAGCCTGGTGTTCTAGGATTCTGCATGGAAAAGGTAGATGGTGACTCAACAAAAGCATGCCTCTGTATATGTTTGTATTTCATGGTTCTGCCATAAATGTTCTGATGCACTGGAGAATGAACAAAATTAAACAGCCAAGATTTTACTTTTAAGGAAAAACAATGTAGCCCTTTTCTAATTGTTGCAATTAATTAGTGTCACCTAAACATTAATAATTTATCCTGCAGTAAACTTAGCAATCTACAGTACAACTCCCCTGATGCTGTGCTTATCACACAGAGTCCTTATTAAGTGTGGGTGAATCACTCTGCATGTACTTGTGTTATTTCAAAACCTGATTTCATTCAGTGGGAGGCTGAGGGGATCACTTTTTGGGCTGCATCACAGGAATTCTTGCAAAGATCTCTTGAGCTGCAGAGCCTCTTCCTGCAGCTTCAGCTGAGACAAAGACTCCAGGAACACCCTCACCACACCAGCAGGTGAGGCTGACCAAAAACTGTGCCAGTTTTTCTAATCTCACTTATTTCCATTCCATCTAATGAGAGAACTGCTCCAGGAAAAGAATAATAATTAATTTTATATATATATATAATTTTTTAACTTATTTGATTTTCTGTGTATATAAATATATATGGGGAGAGAGAGAGAGAGAAAGAGAGAGAGATGGAAAGATCTCAGAAAATAATTTTGGAAGCCCACTGTAACCAATGTTTCCTCTGCTCCCAACAGCCAGCTGTTGCAAACCAGTGGTTTCCATGACTCAGTGATGGTGGTGTGAGAGTGAGTGCCTGACGTGGCAGACAAAGTTTTGTCTCTCTGAGTTTGTGTGGTGCCACAGAAGCCAAGGGCAGGACTCTCACTGTACTGCCAAGCTGCAGTGATGGGGAAATTTTCAAGACTTCTTGTTCCATAGAAAAGCACTTGTAGACTGAAACTGAATCGTGTTCTCAAGCAGAGATCATTTCTGAAGAACTGTGTGACACAAAGCCTACTGGGGAAAATACTGAACATGTGGATAGAACCCATCCAGAGACTTTAAAATGAAATTTATTTTAGTTGTCCAGTTCAAAAACATTTCAAAGCTTAAATTGAAATTAATCAGCTTATATGGAAGTATAGAATCACAAATTCAATTCCACAAATTGGAAAAGTCTTCTAAGATTGTCAAACCAGCCATTTACCCAGGTCTGCCAAGACCACCATTAGTCCATGTTCCTAAGCAGCATGTCTACAGATATTTAAATCCCACTCAGCATGGTGGCTGCACCACTGTCCTGGATATCCTGTTTCAATGTTTGACACCCATTCCAGTGAATAAATTTTTCCTAATATCTAATCTAAACCAGTCACAGTTGAAGGCTATTTCCTCTCATCCTGTCACAGAATCCCAAACTGGTTTGGGTTGGAAGGGACATCAAAGCTCATCTCATTCCACCTTCCCCTGTCCCAGGCTGCTCCCAGCCCTGTCCAGCCTGGCCTTGGGCACTGCCAGGGATCCAGGGGCAGCCACAGCTGCTCTGGGCACCCTGTGCCACAGCCTCACCTTCCTCACAGGGAGCAATTCCTTCCCAATGTCCCATCTCACCCTGCCCTCTGTGAGTCTGAAGACTCCTTGTGCTGTTATCTACCTATCCTCCATCCATCTATCTATCTATCTATCTATCTATCTATCTATCTATCTATCTATCATCATCTACACTTAGAAGTATTTGAACATAAATAAACCATCACTCCTCACGACTAATGAAGCCTGGGTGGGCACCAGCCTCTCTTCACTCACCAGGTGTTATTTATGTAAAAGACAAGAACTTTTCCTTTAGAAAGGTTGACAGAATCTTTAGGAGAGGTTCATTGTTACTTTTCACGGTTTCACTTCCCCATCTCTTTTTGACTTTATTCTCTTTAGAAAGGAAGGAAATACACTGAGGATGCACACAGCCTGAAATGTTTCTTCCTCACATGCATATTCATGTGTATACATAAACATTTACATGTAGCCACGTGTTCTTCACAGAACCATGCAGAACCATGTCCACTTCCCCACATCCCAGCCAAAGGCACAGCAAATCACACAGGATTCACAAAAATTACTGGATTACACTACTCTACATTTAGGTAAAATCTCTGAAAAAGGCTTGTTTTAAGAAAGAAAAAGAAAAGAAAAACTTGTAACATGTGACTCTGCTACTGCTGCAAAAGAGGGTGGCCAGGGGCTTGGTCAGGGAGGCTGCTAACTGCCCCATAGGAGCTGAGGGGTCCCTCCACTATCACCCATGCCAGTTTTCCTCTCTCTGGAGGCATTGTGGCAGGCAGTGACGGAGGCTCTGCTCTGGTACCAGCACTGCATTACCTGCTGCACCTGCACTGAGCCCACCTGCACCAGAGCCCCTCGGGCACTGTCGAATCCCGTCTGCTGGCATGCCCTCTGCCCAGCCCTCAGGAAGGCAGCCTGGTGCCAGGGCAGCCCCAGCACCTTCCTCTGCCGCCGGAACGTGGGCACCAGTGGTTACCACAACACACTCAATTGTTCTCAGCAGTGCTCCAGCAAATAAAGCCATTAATTACAGCCTTTCCCTGCGCCGCTGTTGGCTGGAGCAGCAATCAATGCGCAACCCCTCATTGCCTGCTCTCGGGGAGCAGAGACAGATGCCATAAAAATGATGCGCAGCCCGCGGCCGCCACGCTGCTCCGACACGCGAGCCCGCATGGGCTTGGTCACAGCCGTGGGGGAAGGCAGGCCATTAGCCCATTATTTTTATCTTATAACGTCAATTTACTTATACTGATTGGCTTCCTGCCGCCAAATATCAATTAAATTGCAAATGCCTACTGAAGCTTATTTTATGTCTCTCTTCGCTCATTTCCTCTTTCTTTCTTTCTTTCTTTCTTTCTTTCTTTCTTTCTTTCTTTCTTTCTTTCTTTCTTTCTTCCTTCCTTCCTTCCTTCCTTCCTTCCTTCCTTCCTTCCTTCCTTCCCTCCTTCCCTCCTTCCTTTCTCTTTCTCTTTCTCTTTCTCTTTCTCTTTCTCTTTCTCTTTCTCTTTCTCTTTCTCTTTCTCTTTCTCTTTCTCTTTCTCTTTCTCTTTCTCTTTCTCTCTTTCCCCTTCTTTTTCCTAGAGGGGGAGAGAGAGAGGGAGAGAGAACCAGAGGACCCTGTGTTCAAACATAATTTAGTTTATTTCCCTTTCCATATCTCAAAGGAAAATCTATATCTCCCCCTGGAAGGCCATTTGCCCTCTGTTATTGGGAGCTGAGGTATCACAGCAGCGGGCAATTTGTTTCAGCCGTCTATCGCCAGCCCATCAGGACTCCTCAGACCTCTGCCATTTCAGTGCAACTGTACCTGGCATTTCCATTTATGATTTGTTTTTAACAGCTGACAGTACCCACCAGATGAATGGGTTTCAGATCTCACAGAGTGTGCCCACCCCTTCCTGCCTCAGCCACCTCCTGTCCCACGATGTTTATCATCCTGATGATGCAGATTCCTGCTTGTCCCACTGTCAGAGCCCGTGTCAGCTCAGGCTGCTGGCCCTGACAGTTGTGTCTCAGGAGGGGACAGGGTGGCCAGAGCAGCCAGAGACTGTAAGCTGTACCCATGACAGGGCTGCACAAGTGGGCTTTGACACTTAGTGAGCACTGGGAGCAGGAGCTACCAGGTGGGCTCACCTTCCTTTGCGATGGGGATGGGGCTGCAGCTGTGCACACCCACTGCCCACGCAGCACTTGGTCTCCTCTGACCTGGGGAAAGTCTAACCAACACACGGGCCCTGCTGGCACCTGCACCAAAGCAATGTGTTGGACCTCACACTTCACTGCTGTGACCTTCCAGAGGCGATGGAGATCTCTGGCACAAGACCCCAAAGCATCACACTTCACCAGCAAACACCCTCACAATATCCTAGAGTATCTCTCTCTCTGCCCCTGCCTGCAGGGAGAGAGAAAATGGGACCACATTGCACTGATGGGGCTGGAGGGCTTGAGGTGAGCATCAGTGATCAAACAAAATATCTCTGGCAGGCAGAGACTGACAGCAGCACTGAGGATTGGAGGGGGACCAAGAAGGGTCAAGCACACTTGAAATGCAACCAGGATGAAAAGGAGAATGCCACCCATGAATGAAGAACCCTCAGGTGCACATCACACCTAACCCAACACCACACTGCCTCTGACTTCCCAGAGTGCATGGGTTTACCCAGGGAAAAAACAGATGACAAGTTCAAGAAAAGTCATCTACAACCCCTCTAGAGGCAGAGGCAGCCTTCACCTCCATCTCTCTGCAGTGCTGGGCACACACACTGGGCCCTTGAGTGGGTGCAGAGGAAGGGGCACAGCATGAGAGCACACACATTGCCACACGTGCACCTTCATCCAGCCAAGCACTGAGCACATTGTAACCTCCCATCAGCCAAGTCCTACCTCTTACACCTGTCTGTAACGAGTCAAAAAATCCTTTGGCAATTTAGAAAAATGCAGGTGAGTTTATTCTGGGCTTGCCAGGTATCAGGGTGATTGTCACACCATTGCAAATTATCTTCACAACAAGGTTTTGGAACTTTTTGTAAAGGTTTAGCAAGGTTTATAAACTTGGGTCCATGTATTTGAGCAACGCAGTCAGAGAGCAAGAGGACAAACTGTGAGGAATGCACCAATGTGCACATACACACCTACAACTGTGTCTTCAGTTAAAACATACATGCTGTGCATGTATTTGTATGCATAGTGACCATTTATATTCCATCTGTCCATCTATATAGCTATTTCATAAAGAAAAAATCAAGGGTACTAGAAAAGACCTCTTCACCCTTGGCAGTGTTGATTATTGACTGGTTCATTCAGTTCCTGATGGAGATAGTGTGATTGCCTGGAATGTACCTTGCAGGTTTCTAAACCGAAGGCTCCAGAATCAATTTTGTGGTAACTGGTTAGATGTGACCAGCTTACAAACTCAGCATGGGTGTCAGGAAGCAAATTCAAGTGGCACCATTACTGTTTTTAAATATCAGGGATGAGGAAAGGCTCCTGGTTGGGCAAGTCACAGGACAGAGCAGAGATTAACAATTTTTACTTGTTTTCCTCCCCAAGACGACAAGCAGGTACACAGCAGGTCATGGGTGGTGGTACAAAATGATGCTGAGGCTCACAGCCTGCACAGGAAGATTTGTCACTGCTGAAGAGAGTGCCAGCAGCTCCTGCTGGGTGAGGCTGGCTGGGCTGGAGATCCGAAGAGAGGACAGTGCCAGCAGCTCCTGCTGGGTGAGGCTGGCTGGGCTGGAGATCACTCTGCTGTCTAAGGTCCACTCTTCCTGGTGGCTGTGTGCCAAGGGCAGCCCGTGCCCCATGCCAGCTTCCCTCCAGCTCTGCCCAGAGAGGGGCAGGACAGAGAATATCAGCCTCTTGGAAGGCTTGGCAAGAACTTTTCCTTGGTGCTGCCCCATGCCAGCTTCCCTCCAGGTCTGCCCAGAGAATATCAGCCTCTTGGAAGGCTTGGCAAGAACTTTTCCTTGGTGGCCAGAGGCTTCTGCCCCCGGGGTGACCAGGGGAACCACACATGGGCACTCCACAGCCGAACAAATGTTCCACTTCTCTGAGTGGTGAAGCAGCACCAGTTTCACACATTGGAGTGAAATCATCAACTCAACAGCTCCATTTTCACCCATAACCTCCTAAGAGAAAGCTTTCTTGAAAATTTACTTCAGCTGTGACAAGGATCTGGAAGTGCAAGTGAGCATTCAGAAACAAGACCAAGGAGTTCCAGAGGCTGACACTGATTTGACACACCAGATGCTAACTTCATGTGGAACCATGACAGATTCCAGCATCCCCACATCCTGATATCCTTCTTTAAAGTGAACTGGCCCTGTAAGGTGCTGTGGTGTTAGACCACCAAGTGCCACTGAAACAAGTAACATGTGGGTGTTAAGAGAGAGAGAATAGGTAAACTGAACAGTTACACAAATTTAAAACTCAAAGACACACAACTAAACTGTTCCAAAACAATCTTCCTTGGCTTCAGGCATGCCTATAATTATGTTCCTTCCATCTCTGAGCATTCAGGTCTGGGCCACTCCCCATTGCTATCCAAGGCCATGATAGATGGGGACTGTTCTTTGTCCCCTGACTGGCGCTAGGCAGAAAAAGACAGGCTCTGCTCTGGTAAAAAACCTCCCTCTTCCAGAAATGACAGCTCCTGTGTCCTCCTGCCAGTGTGAGCATGGGGAGAGAATGGGTAGGTGCTCATTCTCAAGGAACCAACTGGAAACCCAAGGAATCAGAGAAGAAAAAGACTGCTGCATGACTATTTCTTATTAGTTGATGTACAGACAAAAAAAAGTCAGGCACTGTCAAGCATGAAATCTTGTTGGGACAATAGAGATGGAATTGCTACTGCTGACAGCAATGTTTACAAGGGCATGATGCGTCGATGCTGCACAGCATGAAACCAGCAGCCCCATCTAGCTCTGTGAATTGTAACAAGAGGCAAAATATCCCATTTGGGACAGATAGGAATTGTACCACCAAAAATAACCTCTCAGGTGTAAAATCCATTACAGGTGGATGGAAGGAAATGCAGAAGAGCCCAGTTGGCACAGCAGGAGGCTCCTGAGTGCTCTCCAGCCAAAGCACATAGCAAACATTGTCTCTGAGAGATGACTGGCCTGTGGGTTTGAGGGCTTCCCACCACCTCCAGCCAAGAAAGAGGGAATAAAGGGAGCAAGAATGTGCTCCTCACACTGTAGGCTCTGGCATCCAGCCAGAAGGTACTGCTTAAGTATTTCCAGGGAACATGCAAGACACTGGACCCTCCGCCTGCCTTCAGGCACTCTGAACCCTGTCATCAGACTGCTGAGAAGCCAGCACCACTTCTGAAAGGTCTGAGTCTTTTAAAAGCCTCCACCACCAAATCTGTCTAATTCAAAGACACTGTACACAGGGCAGTGTGGCAGCTGAGTCAAACAAGACCTGAAACTGCTAATTCAGAGGCCTTCCAAAGAAAAGTCTGACAGACAAATGTCCCAGGGACAGCAGGTGGAGAAAATTGCATTGCAGGGGAAGTGAACACAGAAGGAATACCTTGACTGCAAAGTTCAACAATAATTGTCCAGAATTATAAGGGGGGAGGCTGAAGCCTGTTTAGCCAATACAAGACATTCTGTTGTCTTCACCTAAAGTGCTCAGCCACCAGGAAGCCTTTGATGTGCACACTTGTGCATCAACTGCTCACAGCTTCTCCCTTAGGGTTGTGCTCCTCTCTCTCATGAAGCACTGAAATGCAAAGGGAGGATATGTATCCTGGCCATTAGATGCAGCAGCGTGGGGGTGAGCAGTGCCTGCTCCAGCAGAGCTATGTGACAGCTCATCAGGCAAAACCCAGCAGCCCAGCAGTTACTGCAGCAGCAAAGGGAAATGAGGCTCTGCTGTGTGAGACGGCCACCACTCAACCAAAGCTGTTCTTACAGATGTTTCCTCACTGTAAGTTTTCTTCCTTCATATTTTTGTTGACTAAAAGTTGATGTGAATCATGTAAAGCACCTGAAAGAAGCCCCTTGTGATGCCATTGTTCCCACAAAAGCAGCATTCTACAGACCTTGTCTGCTCTGCTAATCAGCATCTCTGAATTTCTGACCCAGTGAAAAGTGTCCCTGCCCATAGCAGGGGGGTCAGACTAGATGGCCTTTGAGGATGGCCTTCCAAACCAAACCATTCTGCAATTCTGTCATTCTAGGTCCTATGAGGGGCATATTTTCCCTGCCTCTGTGACATTCTACATCATGTCAAAGAACCATAATGACAGCCTGCAGGAAGTTTCTAAGCAAATAAGGTGCTGGTGATGGATGCACAAACCCTACTCAGTCTGTAACCAAAGAAAACCAGAGAGCAGCTGATGCAGTCTACAAATGCTTCACTGCAGCCAGGACCCCGTTACAGAGCTACAGGGAAGCAGCTCTATGAAGATGGAGTGTCCATGTGATCAGAAAACCATCACAAATCACTCATGTTGGTACCTGACAAAATTTCAATACCTGACCTCCACTGTAGACATGTTTTTTCCCATGCTCAAATCAGCCAGATCAGTGCCCAGCTGATGGGAGATTTTAACTGGATTTCCTTTCAATATAAGATATCTCAGCCAAGAATCCTTGGTTCCTAACCTCCACATGCAATATGGATCTGCAGGAACAAAGGAGAATCAGTCTCCAGCTAGAGCTATTACCTTAGAGCAATTATCATAAGTATATGTTGACTACAAATACCTCTTGGCAGATTCTCAGATGAGATGAAATATTGGCAAGGCCCACACTCACACCTCATAGTCACCTGAAGAAAAGACATAATTTGCTTCCAGAGGACCAGCTGCTCTTCCCATCTCTGAAGTCATGGGCACCATGATCTGGACAGTCACTGCTCCAGAAGGAACAACCCACAAGACCAAGGAAGAAGTTGTGGAGGCACCTCCCTAGCTAAGGATCATGAAGAAAATGGAGACAACAAAGGCCATGACTCTGAAACCAACTCCAAGCTAGAGGAAAGTTGCTGCAGCATTACAGATGGAGTGCAGTGGCATGAGTGCACTCCTGTCATGACAGAAGAGCTGGAGTGCAGAGAAGCATACCTCAGACCACTTGTGGCAGACTACACACAAAACAGAAAAGGTCTAGCTGAGTATCTCATTGAATACCAGGTGTAGTTGAATGTTCCTGCTCATGGCAGGGGGCTGGAACTAGATTTCCTCTAAGGGTCCTTCCCACTCAAACTATTCCGTGATTCTGTGATTGTATGGATATGAAATGGGGAAACAAGTTGCAATCAGTCTTGTTGTGGAAGTTCAGTACACCAGTGCAATACTTCAGCTATCAGACATTCATAAGTCCTACTGGAGCAGGTAGGGACAACCATCTCTAGATTTTCCCAGTTAGGATTTCCTTTTCCATCTGTAAAGTCTTCTCAAGTAAAAAAAAAAAAAAAAGAACAAAAAGAGGGATTTGGCTTCTTGCAGCACATTGGGTGCACCTGAAATACATCTTTTGGAGCTGCTGATGGCTGTTGCTGCCCTGCCTGAGCTGCTGGGTGTCTGAGCCCCAGAGAGCCCCTGGGCAGGCACAGGCTGCCCGTGCCCCAGGAGGTGCAGGCTGTGCACCCAGCCTGAGCGCCGGGGCTGATGGCACCACGTTCCCCTGCCCTGCACGGGCTGGCTGTGCTGCAGCCAGCGTGTGACTGCTGAGAGGCACACCTTCCCCTGTGCCCACCTGCTGTCCCACGGCAGAGCAAGCCCTGACCCACGGTTTGTGCTTCAGCACAAGGTTCGGCAAGGAAACCACCACCTCTGGTAAGCACTCAGCTCTCTCTGAGCCCTACCATACCCTCATCACTGTGCCATGACAAATTCATAAAGGGGCTCTTCCCAAGGTCTGGCTCATCCAGGAAATACAGACAGCCTGCAGGTACGAATCCAGTACTCCTGCAGACTCGGTACGTCCAGCAATTCATATAATTAGCTAAAACCCAGTGCAAAATGCAGTCACCCAGCCTGATGTGAACAATCCCCAATGGGACTGTTCTGCAAATACCAGGAGAGGGCAAAACGGGCAGGATTCAATCAGTGCTGCACTACCACCTCTAGCAATGAAAAGCCCTCAATGCAAAGAGCACACACAAAGGACGTGCCAGACAGAAATGGAACTGGAGAGAGCCACCAGCCTCAGGACACCTCCATTTTCTGCCCCTCTCTGATGTTCTCTGTCTGCTCACGGGAACTTCGCGATTGGCAACAACAGCAATTGCAGCTTACAACATTAACTCCAGAGCTTCCCACAGCACCAACAGAAAGTGGTTTTCCACTATCATCCAGGATTTCACGAGGCTCTCATTTCAGTCAAGGAAATAATTCTGATTTTAAAATCCCAGTAAGCTTGAATTGCTTGAACCAACGGTGACAGCAGCAAATCTCAGTCCCTACACGAGAACCCTGGGACCAGGGCTGCATTTGTGAGAAGGCAGCTGACCTGACATTATCTGCAGAACTCTTTGCTTCTTCCCTAGGGGTGTGTGGGGAGACCCTGGCCTTGCCACACCCTCGCCCTGATGGTCGCCCCACCTTACAGATGGAACAAGGCAATGGAAAACCCATTACTGCTTTGGGCACAGAGAAAGCCTGACACAGGAATACATGACACTTGGAGAGCTCTTGATGTGACAGAGCTGCCAAATCATAACCTTGTGTTTTGGGGTTGGACCTGTTGTGTAGGAACATAGCCCCTGCCTCTTTCCTGCCACCACCTGTGACTGGCCAGATCTCTGCTCCAGGGTAAACCAGGTGAGACACTGCAGCTTCCCTGAGCTCCCCTCGTCCCCAACAGGTTTGAAATTCAAGCATTTGTTTAAACAGTGCAGATGTATGCTGACCCAAGAGACGTTGATGTACAAACAGGGAAAAAGGGGAAAATCCAGCATCACACAATGACATGAAGTGTGTGACCCTCCTCTCACAGAAGCACCTTGTTCAAGAGCAGCATGTGAAGGAAACTAATCACCAGAGGGCCAAACAATCTTTTCTTGATTTTGTTATTCAGACCTCTCAAGAATTCCTGTCATAATTTACAAAATACAGTACTAATTGTGAAAGTTTTTGAGTAATATAATTTACCCATTGTAAGCAAAACTTTTGTCACCTCTCTGTTTATACATATACGTGACAGATGCATTAGAGACACATGGATACATGCTCTGTACAGGCACATAGGTACAATACATGCATTGTGATGCACCTCAGCATTTCCTCCTCTCTGGATTCTACTGATTTCTTGATAAATCAGAATTATTCATCTTGCTCATGACTTTTCCACTTATTTTATATTAGCATTTATAACAAACATCCATCAAAACTGATGAGTCCTGCTTTTCCACAAAACTGCTTCTTCTTTCAAAAATGCATTCCTGTGAAAGAATCCTGGCCAGCCCCAGTACTGGCACCATCAGGATGATCTGACAAGTCACCTACCCCTAAACTGAATTTCAGCTAAATTTATATGAAGAGGTTGTTCCTTGAAAAGCATCTAGCAGTTGACAGCTCCTGATGAGAACAGCTGGAGCTACAGCAGGGCTGTAAGGAGTGGTGGAAGTCTGGGCTTTTCATTAACACAGCTCTGAGAAAATCCCTGCTCCACTGAAGCCAGTCGCAAACTGGCAGGGCTTCACCTCGGAGCCAGAGGAGAGCTCTCCAGAAAACAGGGGCCCCGGGGACCACATTAGGAGGGAAGTGACAAACATGCTTGATGTGCACACAAGACAGCTGGTAACCTGCTTGCTCAGAGAGGGCAGCTGTGCTGGCAGGGAGTTTTCCTGCCTGGGCTGAGCCCAGGTGAGCATCACCAGTGGCCAGGGCAGAACCTGTCCACCCCCAGACCCCCAGACCCGGGGCAGGGACACCCTCGCCTGGAAACAGCTGCCCACCAGCCACTGCCACCCACCAGGCCGTGGCCATGTGCTCAGGCTCACACGGAGGCTGAGCTGGCAGCAGAGCCCAGGGATGCAGGCACACCCAGCCTGACAGAGCCCTGGCACCACGGGGAGCTGGGGCTCACTCTGGGAACGCTCCCCTGTCTGACAGAACTGGGGGCTGCAGAGGAGCATCCCAGCCCACACGCTCCATACCTGGCTCACAGAGCCTGGAATTTCCCTCCCCAGAATTCTGTCCTGCCTGAGCACAGCTCAGGCAAACACTTTGCTCTCAAACATCACAACAGCTCATTTGGAGGCTGAAATGGCTTTTTGCTTCATTTCTGTGATTTTAGACATGCAGAACTTTCTCAGAAACTGGAAATGCTTGCATTTCCAACCTGTTGGGGATGAGGGGAGCTTAGGGGAGCTGCAGTGTCTCAGCCTGGTTTACCCTGGAAGAAAGATTTGGCCAGTCACAGGTGGTGGCAGGAAAGAGGCAGGGGCTATGTTCCTACACAACAGGTCCGACCGCAAAACTACATCATTTTAATGCTGATGTAGTGGAGATCTGAGCTGACCTATATATATATATTTATTTATTTATTTATTTATTTATTTTCCCCCTACAGTTTCATGAGGAATGAAAATTCAAGGAGAAATCCTGTGCCAGCTGAGCTGCTGCTGTTAATGTCTGGGATGGCTGGATCAGCACCAATGAGCCCACAGATGCAGGGTGGCTCTTGGAACACTCAGGGGTTTAATCCTTAAATTAAACTCCTCCTTCAAACATCCACAAGCATCTACACGTGACACCATCACTGCTGGTGTCAAATCACCAGCATGGCCAGATCTGCTGCAGGATGGACCATGTAAGGCTCACAAAAGGCAAATGCAAAAACGGAAAGAAAACCAAAAGTGTTCTCAGAAATTACATCCAAGAACTTAAAAATTAGCTTCCAATTAAATGTTAAAAAAATAAATAAAACTTGCCCCAAAAGTAGATCAGTTTGGATATAGCACAGATGAAGCCACCATGGCAATGTAATAGCAAAGCCCACATCAAACCCTATTTAAAATGGGGTCAGTGAATGTGTGGTGAGGGAAAACCATTTCTTTTGAAGAGACAAGATGGGACAAATAGCCTAAGCCACTGTGCAGCCCCAGGAATGGGACCCTGAATGCAAAGGACAGTCGGAGTAGACTGGAGAAATTCAGATTAGTACTTGCCAACCCTGCAAAACCTCATGCCCATTCAGAAGCTTCATTTCATTGTAGTCCCTGGACTTATTCCTTGGAGTGTAGACAGCTCCAGTAGGTGCTGCTGAAATGGGGCCAGAAGCCATTAAAGTGAACTCCAGCACTTCCTGAGGACTCTGGAGGGTGCTTCTTCCTCTTTCCCCTTGTGTGGGCTTGGACATCTCCACCTGTGTGACCTGATTGCAGTACAGAGGAGTTCTTTGTTTGTCATGTATTTTCCCACTGCCTCTTTGCAGCTATTGCTGAATCAGCAGTGGGACCTTGGCATCCCAGGTGCTCCACATAGGCATCTCCCCAGTGTGCCCCATGGCCAGGAGGCATGGCCAGCCCCTTCCCACTCCCTTGGGGAAGCCTCTCCCTGTGTCCCTTCCTGCTCACCACTGCCCAGACTGACACTGAAGTCTTTTGACATAATAAACCTGAAGTTTCTATTGGCAGGTGATTTTTTTTCTCTCCATAACCTCCAGCATTTTTCCCCTCAGTGTTCTTCTGCTTTTAACTATTTCCCTTGCAGTTAGGATTCCCAAAGGCTTTGGTCCTTTGCACATCACTTGCATGGTGCAGAAGACCCCAGGAAAGTGCTGGAGAGGAAACCATCAGTCCCCAGCACCGTCAGGCTCTGGTCACTATCTGAAGTGAGCTGAGTATCAGGGATTTGTGCCAGCACTGGACCTCATCAGTGGTCAATTCATGCACTGAGCTCCATCCCTGCTGATGCTGAGAGTGTGGGCAGGCAGCACAAGCACCCCTGGCTCTGTCACCATCCATACTCCTAGGCCAGCACCATGGCCCCTCCTTCAGCAAGACCCCCCTCATGGGGATCCCCAGCACCCCAAGCCAAAAGTGCCCAAACTGACTCCAGAAACCACCAAGAATAACTCTTGGGTGGGTAGAGAGCCCGTCCCTTCTCAGGAGGGACAGGGCTGTCACACCAGAGCAGATGCTCACGAGAGGTGTCCTGGGATGAGCAGAGAGCACACCCAGAGGCAGCACAACTGCCAGAGGGGTGTCTGAGTGCACAGAGAGTCCTGCATTCCAGCCCTCAGAGGCCAAAGAATCTGCTATTTGAAGGAGGAGTATTTCTATTGCCAGGGTACCTACACTAATCTACACTAAGATCTACTTTATGAAAATTTGGAAAGCCACGGCTGGAAAGGGACGTTTGCACACCCATGAGTAACTTCATGGCTGGCAGGCCTCTCCCTACAGCCCTGGGCCCTCCAGGGAGCTGCAGGCTGGCACAGCCCTCCCCACCAGGGGCTTTGCCACAGCACAGAGCTTGGTGATGAGGTGGGAGCTGTCACAGACAGGACACTGGCACCAAGAGGGCAGAGCAGACATGTGTTTGTCTCCACCCAAAGGAGGCAGAGCAGCGGAATGCCCTCCACACCATCCACATGTACACCCTGCAAGTCATGGCACAGCTCCAGACAGGCACAGAGACGTGGACATCACCCCTGACTGTTCTGGGAAAAGCTTAGCACCAGCTGTGGTTCTGCTGTCCAGCTTTTAAAGAAGTGGACTTCAGGCAAAACCAGAAAAAAATACTGTGCAAGCCTTTCCAGGGGCCTCCTGGAGTTGATACCTTGGCACATTGTCCCTTGACCACAAGAGGAGATGACAGAGGAACCTGGCAGGACTTACTCCATGTCAGGCTCTCTTTGGAGGCCACTGACCCTCTCGTGCAGTCTCCAAGACATTTGTGCTCACAGTCCTTCAAACCTCTGCCTAGGTGTGAGTCTAGTTTCTTATTTCTGTCCCTCTGGGAAAACATAGCTCATGGGCCCTGTTATGGAGGAAAGACAAAACACAAAAACACTCACTGATGCTGAGTGGTATGCTTTGCTTTTCTCTGTCTCTCTGTCTCTCTCTCACTGACATGTCACTGGCTTGGTGAGCTCTTGTCCACCTTTGTCCCTGATCTCCACAGTGGCCTTGGTGCTGGTGTCATTGGAAATATCCCTGTCAGCTTCCATGCACTGGCCAGCCCTTCCTTGGATACCCAGACATGCCTAACCCAGGGCATCCCTCATGAAAACACAGTGACTGTGCAATGGGATGGCTCTGTGAGACACTGCATTGCACCCACCATTGTGTGCAATGCTTCTCATTCCTTCTCATTTCTGTCAGTGTCCCAGCCCCTCTTGGAGCCTCTTCCTCTCAGACAGAAGGCTGTGACCCGAACACCTGGGAACACACCCTATCTGTGATTAAAGGCATTTCTCAAAGAGTTCAGTCAGGGGAAGAAAGCAGCAGCACTTACATCATCACACCAGACACTGACAGCAATGTTGGATTATAGCTGGTGAGAACAAAAACAAAACAAGTGGTACAAGTGGATGTTCCCTGCCACACTGCTTTCAATTCCCCAACCTCCTCCACTGCTGGGAAGTCTTTGTTAAGACTGAATTTTAGATTCTCTGCAGCTCTTTTTTGCATATATCTAAATCTGCCTAACCTCTCCTGCAGCAAGGAGCAGACACTTGCACCCTGTGTGGCACTTTGTTGAGGATGTCCTGCTGAATTTGGGCAGACCAGGCCACAGTCAGTTTGCTTATGGCTGCACAGAGCCTTTTGAATCAGCTGCATCTATAAAAGAGAAGCACACAGATCAGCTCATCCAGCACAGCCCACGTCCTGGAGGAAACGATTCCCCTCTGTGCCACCATGGCTCAGCTGAGCTGACCAGTGACAGCACGTCCCTCTGTGCCACCCCTGCATGGCCTGACACAGCTGAAAGGTGCCAGCTTGCACACTCCAACGTTCTGCCAGGGCAGTGATAACCCTGGAGTGGGTTTTTGGGTTTTTGTTTCTTTTTTCCACGAGCTGGGCTTTGGTGATCCTTGTGGGTCCCTTTCAGCTCAGGATATTCTATGATTTCAGCCACAGCAGGATGGGCCACATGACACTTGTGCCCATTGACAGTCCCTATTTTAATAGCATACAGGTAATGCCAGGGACACAACAGAGTCCTGGACTTCCAGAGAAACTACTGTGTGCACACAGATTTCAGACTGACTCAGCTGCTGTTAAGGTTCACCTGCTGCCATCAAAGATTTCTGCACATTTCTGTGCCAGAAGTGAAGGCACAAGCACACTTCTGGCAGGTCAGAATACCCCAACACCCCTCATACCCAAGACAGCCTGGAGCAATTGCTCCAAAAGGGCATTATTCCCTGTGGGAATTAGTGCTTTGCATAAGGCAAGGAGGAGCCAGGAGAGTGGGGGTTCCTGTAAGTCCTCCAACTCTGCTCATGCCAGCAGCCAGTCTCATCTCTCTGCAAGAGTTCAGGAGCCAGACTCCTCCTCCAGCCCCTGGCAGTGTGCACAGCTGCAGCAGAGCACAGACAGCAGCTGCCTGCACCAAAGGCAGGATGTGAGTACAGGCACAGCCAGGCTGAGCAGCTCCAGCACCAGCAAGCAGAGGCTCTGCACAAGGGGCAGCAGAGCTGCACCCAGCATCACCTGCCAGCACCCCACGCCCTCCCCTTGCTTGTGAGCACCCTTGGAAAGGACCAGCAGCACAACATGATTCCCACAGGGCACAGCTCTTTGAGGTGCCAGAGTGCTCGGGGGAGGGATGGCACTCTCCACTGGGACAGGCCCAGCACACAGGGACATCCCAGGTGAGGAGCACCGTGCCTGCTGCAGGCCCCCTCTCAGCTGGCAGGGCACAAACACAGCTTGCTGTGCTCACACTTGGGCAGCAGCCCTTGTCACAGCTCTGCCACACCTGCACAGCTCTGCAGGATGGAGACCAGGGCTAGCGAGGAGGGCAGTGAAGGGGAAGGAGGGCTGGGCTGTGCCTGGTCCTGTGCTGGCCCTTCTCCCCCCATCATCCTCAGTGAATCCTCCTTGTGGCCCAGCAAGCTCCCTTGTGCCCAGAACACGTCCTGACCCCAGACTCCTGTGCACCCCCTGTGCACAAAAGCGTCTTTTGCTCTTTCCTCAGTGCTCGACAAGGATTGTTTAAGCCCATTCAGAAAGCCTTGACTTTCAGACAGGAGATGCTCAGCACTTCCCAAACACGTCAGGTGTCCATCGTGCAGTCAGCACTGCTCACCCGGCCAGCTGCTGCTGCTGCAGTGGAACCAGCCCCTGCACACGTGCTGGCTCAGCTCTGGATGGAGCACTCAGACTGCCACCACTGCACCTGGGGAGGCAACCTGCAGGCAGAGCAGCAAGGTGGCTGCTCTCATGGACGCTGCAGCAGCTGCCTGGGTCCCTCTGCCTCATCACAGGACAGCCTGCTCCTCATGCCAGCCTCCAGTAGCATGTCCTTTAACCAAAAGTGAAAGCAACTGATCCCCCACGAAGGCACATCTGCTCCGAGTCCATATTACAGCAGGGGAAAAAATGACACCTTCAGCTATAAAAACCAATAAAGACTGTCTGATTTGGCTTGCCCCTGTTGCTACCCAGCGAGCTCCCCACTGGGTTAAATACTGGTGACATCTGCTAATAAAATGTCAGGAGTGAGGAGAACAAAACTGATTACTGAATTATATCAAGTGCTCAGTGCAGCTGGAAGGGCAAGCCCACCCCACGTCACCCCCAGGCCGAGGGCAGCCAGGACATCTGTAGAGCCTGCACAGGCAGTGCTGCAGGACACGTGTGCAGGAGGCAGAGCAGCAGGCACCCACTCCCCACAGCTACAGACAAAGGACAGTGCGAGGGGCTCTCTGCAGAGAGCTCCCCAAGGTCGGGAAATGGTTAAATTAGCTCTGCCACCTGGGCACCCACAGGCCAAAATCGGGTGATGTGCTTCTCCTCCTTACATCAGAGGAATGTACAGCAGATAGAGAGCCTTGGGACACCTGCAGGAGCACAATGCACCCACCCTGACCCATCCAGAAGGATCCATCCAGGATAGGGAGGGTGTTATGGGTGCTCCTGGGGTTCCCCCTAACACACAAAGATGTTGGAGCACCTGACTGTGCCTCTCCAGACCTGCAGCCCTGAGCCTATTACAAAAGCAGTTTAAACAGCCTGCTGAGGACAGCATTATTGTCCAGCCCAGGAGCTCAAACCCCATGACTCATCCTGCCAGACTGATGGGGGTTGCTTTAGCAATCACACGCGCATTCTGAACGTGAACTGAAAAAAGCTGAGAAGGTTCTCAGCTCTACTTCTGGAACTGCTTTTGCTTTTCAAGGAAGCACTTAATCCCTTTCTCTGCAGTTAAAGCAGTGTCTTCTGACAGGCACCCAAAAATGGCTCTGTGGAGCCATGTGTATCAATACAGACAGCCTGTCTCCTGACCTGGCTGATAAAATAAAAAACTTCTACCCTACCTGCTTTAATGCATGTATTTAACTATGCATTTATAACCTGGATTTGGGAAAAAAAACAGGTGTATAATCACAGAGTTAAGTAACAATGGTATTTTTAGCAAGAACCTCAGCCAAGGAGCTTTATACTTCCACCATCAAATTAGCTCCCATGTGGCTGAAATTGGCCCCCCAGCCTCTTGCAGTTTTTCTCCCAGTTCAGTAAATCTGGGTCTACTCCGCAACCTGATCATGTGTTTCCACTAAAGGATCACAGGCACGTGGCCCTGTTTGTACATCTCAGGCACCAGGCTGCTGACTTCAGTTGTGTTTCCCCCAGGGGATGGGGGGTAGGTTGGGGGTGCCACTACAGCTTCAGCCTGCCCCCAGCACCCACCCCCTCCATCCCCGAGGGTTTGGGCAGCAAGGGATCTGCACCTGCACTGTTTGCAGGACCTGCACCAGCAGCAGGGGCTGAGGAACTCCTCAGCAAGAGGCAGCAGGCTGATTC
Organism: Passer montanus; assembly: GCF_014805655.1. NCBI lineage: Eukaryota > Metazoa > Chordata > Aves > Passeriformes > Passeridae > Passer > Passer montanus. Next base: position 251,926 of record NW_024366604.1, read on the forward strand.
AGCAGGAATCAGCCCTCCTCCACACGCCCTCTGCATCCTCAGCTGGAAAAGCCCCACTACAGCTCTGGTGTCCCCTCTGCTGTACAAAATGTGTCTACAGCCACGGCCTCAGATTCTCCATGTAGGTCCTTCCAAAATGAAAGCAATGCTTCGAACTAAAGGTACTTTAAAAAGACACCAGCAGAGAATTTCTGCTCTTGTACCTTCCACTCCACCTCTGGTGCCTTTCTCTCCAAAACATTGTTTTCAGGAGGATGCAGCACAAAACAGAACGATACACCCTGAGAATCTGAGGAGTGTATCAACAATATCCAACCCCAGCTGACTGTGCTTCCTTCCACCCTTCCAGAGTGACAAATGTCCCTGGTGAAGCAAGTCCTGAGAGAAGCAGCACAGCAGCTGTCTGTGCAGTTCATTTTCTGCCACTTTGCAGACATTTCCTATTTCAGGTGACCACACAGTCAACACAACTGTGTCTCTTCCCCTATTTCCTGGCAGGAGGGAAAAGTTCCACAGCGTGGAGGAATGCCTGGCTCAAACCTGACACACTGCCATAGCCTTCCAGCACACCTGGACAAGCCCCTGCTCCCGGCCACTGGGTCACTGGGACGGTCCCTGGCTTGTCTGTGACCTTGGCAAGGCTCTGCTGAAGCAGGGCACGTCCAGAGCTGGACGCAGCACAGGCACGGAGCAGCAATCCCAGCCCTGCCCAGCCCTGCCAGGAGCCAGCCCGCTACCTTCATCCCGCTTGCGCTTGCTGCTCTCGGCGCCGGGGGAGGCGATGCCCAGGATGCCGCTGATGGAGTAGGACGAGCCAGCAGAGTCCGTGGTCACCGAGGACACCTGGGTGACTGATCCCGTGGAGGCTGCAAGGCAAGGACAGGCGGTCAGTCGCGGGGCAGCAGGGGCCCCAGCTCACCCACAGGCCGCTGTGTCACTAAAGCACACAGACAACACGACGCAGACACGCCGCTGCTTCTGAGGCAGGAAAAAGAAAAGTTTATTTTTTGACTGCAACATTTATAGATTTCCAAAGGTGACAGTGGATTGGAGGGTGAAAATGTCACCTCTCCAATGACACTGGACAAACCAACAGTCTATCAGATTTCTCCTCCTCCATAAAAGAATGCAGAGCAATAAGTTGTTACAGAAAGTGTGTCAGAAAGTTTACTACAAGAATGCAAAAGAAAATCTTAAAAAATCTTAAAATACATTAGAAAATCTTAAAAAATCAGGGTGACAGCGTGGCCCCCGTGGCGTGGAGGAGGTGGGCTGGGGCTCAGTTGGCCATCGTGGCCCCCCAGCTCAGGCAGAGCCCTTATCCACCCAGCCATGTCCAGTCCAGCAGCATGCCACAGTGCAGGGGTGGCAGAGAGGCATGGTCAGCCCTTGCCCCATCACAGGGGTTGGGTCTGTGTGCTGAGGGACAGCAGAGGCTTTTCCCTAGATGCCAGACACCACATCTCTCACAGTGCTCGGTGGAAAAGCTCCCTGCCTGGGACAGCAGAGGCCTCCCAGTGAGACAGCAGCCCTGCAGGACGGACAGAGCCCGCTGGGAACAGCCGTGCAGAGAGAGGAGCTGCCACAAGAGGGTACCCGGGGCAGGAACCTGCTGGGAGCAGAGCACCCTGTGCTGGGCTCTCTGCAGCCTGTCAGATCATGCCACCACCCTCTGCCCGTGGAGACCTGGCACAGCTGGGGCTGCCTGGGGATGCATGGCTGAGAGACCCTGAGGATCCCAGAAAAATTACCCAAATCCATTATGCATTGGAAGAGCCCTCAGAAAAGGGTGCTGTTTGTGCCCAGCAAGGGCAGTCACTCAGGGGCAGTCTGGATGTGCCAGACTGCCCAGCAAACACTGCCCTTGTGCTGCTGGGGTGTCCAAGGCTTCGTGGAAGCAGGCAGAGGAGGCAGCAGCACCACCAGCTCACAGACTGAGCCTGCCCTGCCACGTCCCCACATCCTAGAAATCACCACAGACCCACGGACAGGATGGGGGATACACATGTGGGACCACACCAAAGACCCCCAGGCACACCTCACACATGGAGCAAACCCATGCCAGCAATCCATGCTCCTTCTATCAACTCCAAGCCCCAAGAAACAAGATTTTTCTTCTCTGTTCTTGACTTTTTAAGAAGAGACAGTACTTAAGCCACCACAGTGAGATAAAGGGAGCTTTTCTTCCCCAAGTTCGTTTTGGCATTTTCTGGAGAGAAAGGCTAGGGCTGCAGGGTCAGCAGCATGACTCCTCTGACAAGCTCACAATGCGCAGGCTGCTCTGCACCTCCACTCCCTTTCTGCCAGTGCAGGCACACCCTTGCCAGCAGAGAAGCAGCAAGCATTTCACCACATCACAGGTGACAACATACAGGCAGAGAGAAGCCAGGGCCCCCCTCCACTTGCTATGAAACAAGGGCTGACCACTGCCCTGACAGGTTTGATGGAACAGGGGCAAGAAGAGAGCAGCCCTGAGCCCCAAATGAGCCCTGCCTGAGCCCCTCCATCCCTGCTGCATTGCAGCACAGGAACACCCACCCTGCTCAGAGAGACACTCAGCCAGGAGAAGGCTGAGGGTGCCTCAGCAGCCTGGGGGTCTCCTCTGGGTCACCCTCCACCAGCAACACCTCCCTCAGGTTGCAGCATCACTGCTCTGAGGCTGAATTAAAAGTTTCAGAAAGTTTTGCTACCTCTTCACTCAAGACTGCAAGTGCACAAAGAACTATGGTAGGGATGGTTGATAGATGGAAAAAACACATTCAAAACTACTTACTGACTAATGATGCAGAAAATGTTATGAATAAGTATCCCTTTCTTGATTTATTACTTTAATTATCTGACATTCTATAGACCCCTATTAGTGGGGTTTTTTTGGTTTAGATTTCAATTTTCTGTCTCATGGTGAAAGCTATTTATCATAATAATCAGTAAAATTCAAAACCTTTTAGCAGTATTTATAAAATTCATTTACTATGTTCAGCCCTTGGAGAATGACAAAGAAGGCACATTAGCACGTGTGCTGAAGTGTTTTATGCAGAATTATCTGTCCATAAGAATGATTAAAAGTTCTTCAGAATATTTGTAATCCATTATTATTTTTTAATATATTTTTTAAAAAGTTTTCCTTACCTATGCTGTGACTGGAAGCCGGGACCTGCTGGTTGGGTGGCTGCTGCACCTTGGTCCTTATGATCCTGTGAGTAATGCAAAAAACATGACCACTTAGCCAGCATTAGGCGTGCAATGGCAGGAGGCATTAGACACTATTTTTCCAGTGCAGGACACCTACATCAATATGAAAGATGCCTTTCTGCATATGCTCCCCTCACCACTCACTGAAAGATCACAGTTTGGCCGGGGGACCCAGGAGCACGCTTGTGCCCCCAGCCCCTGCCATTAGAGTCACCAGGGTGACATTGCACAGAGCCACAGAATGGTTTGGGTTGGAAGGGACAGCAGCAGGTATCTGTGCAGCCCCTGCTCAAGCAGGGTCCCCCCAGCTCACCCTGAGCAGGATTGCTGAGTGGCTCTCAGGATTGCATCCGAGTGCTCAGCATGCCTGGGAGCTGGGTGCTTTGGTGCCTTTGGGGAGCCTGGCCCCAGTGCCCAGCAAAGAGCTACCCCCAGCTCTCTGAGCCCCCAGCAGCCCGTACCCCTCCCCAGGGAGCTGGAACCTTCTGAGCCCAAGGGCACAGCAGGCTGAGCTCTGCTCTCCTGGGTGCAGGACACATCTGCAAGGCTGGAGCACACCAGGGGTGGCACTCACATCTAGAGGCACTTGGACACCTTGGGAAACAGTGAACTTAGCCAATTGTTTTTTGTAAGTGTTGGAATAAATGCTAATTTTAAAAGCTGCATTTCTCATCACTGGGTACATGCAGTCGCTGCTCTGATTGACAGTGACATCAATGAGAAAAAATCCAGAGGCAGATAAAGCAGAAAGCATGTGTGATGGTGCCTGGATGGACAGAGGGTGCCTGCTGCGAGGGGAGGTTCTGGGAGATGCTGCACACATTATTTACCTGCCCATGTGCCATGAATAAATGACAGACAGGGTCAGAAATACCTCTGGATGTCACACAGCTCTGCCTCAGGCTGCAGCACTACTGGAACAGGCTGGAAGGAGCCATGCCCTTGGCTCACCACACACTCCCCAGCCCCAGGCACTGTCACAGCAGCAATGCCAGTGAATATTCCTCTCCCTGTGCCTGACAAACTGCCCCCCATCCCTGCTGCCATGAACTGGGAGAGGAGAGGAGAGGAGAGGAGAGGAGAGGAGAGGAGAGGAGAGTGGAGTGGGCCTGGGGGTGAACTTGCAGGAATTCACTTGCAGGAATTCACAGCAGCTCCTTGCTGGCAAGCCCCCCACAAGCAGCCCAGGGACCACCACTGGTGACACCCAGCTCCATCCCAGACAAGGAAGCACTGCCGTCCTTCCCCTCCCATTCCCTGGAGGAGTCTGGTGGAGGCTGGCAGGGCTCTGGTGTGCCCACACAGCATCTCTCAGCTGCCAGCCCCAGGGTGGAGCTGCTGGGTGCCAGGCACAGCCAGGAGATGGGGTACAGCAAGAGCCCCAGAGCAGCCAGCCCAGGGTGAGGGGCAGGAGCTGCTGGGACAGCAGCTTTGGTGGGGGAGCACAGCCAAAGAGACAGGGCTCTGTGGTCAAACAGACCACTGCACACGGCTGCCATGGTGAAGAAAGGGTGTCCAGGGCCTGCTGACACACAAACATCTTTATCTCCAGAGGAATGGAGACTGGAGCACTTGAAAGCAGCTGGACAGCTCTCAGCTGATTTCAGCAAAGCTAATCACAATGATTAATTAAGTCTTAACCACACAGACTTGCTTCTGCTATTGAAGAGTGGCCTATTATTAAAATTAATGTTATTAATTAATTATTATTATTATTATTATTATTCACTCCTTCGTGGAGGCAGCAGCTCAGACCCGTCTGCTGGAAGGCCCCCTCAGTGGCGGGGATGAGCTGCAGGAATCCATCCCAAACCCCAGCGCTCCACAGGAGCAGCATCAGCACCGTGGCAGGGGACAGCTCAGCCCCGGCTCCAGGGACGGGGACAGAGAAATGGCAGCGCAGCAGGGCAGGAGCCCCCAGCGAGATCAGGCTCAGGCTGGTGCTGACCAGCAGCCCCCGTCTGCACCTCAGTGCTGAACAAGGATATTGTGGGCAGGGACCGGCATCCTGTCCCACCTGCAAAGCCCCAAAGCATGCACTCAGTGTTAAGCACGAGGATAAACCCTACAGACTGCTGGAACTGTTGGGTTTAGCGCTAAAGCCAAGAGGTCTGATGTGAATTTCAGGTTCTTTGCCACATTATTGTTCAGTCTGGGTTTTCACAATGAGCTCCTAAGATGGCAAAAACAATTCTCTGGGCAAACAGATTGACTCAAACAGATTGCATGCATTTCTTAAAAGGGATGGCAAACCTTTGAGAAAAGGAGATCTTAGCTGGAGTCACAAGCAGATGAGAAAGAATTAGATTTACAGCCAAAACTTGGTGAGTGATCATGAGCTGGGTTTCTGATCCAAGGGCAGTAGGGGTGTGGGCATTGTGAGTGTGGAAGCATACTAGGACACAGCAAGAGGAACAGGGAAACTGGCTCAAAATGTGACTGGAAGCTACCTAAATCTCCCTTTTACCTAGAGCTGTGACTGCCCTTTTTGGTAGTTTTTTGGAGGACATGTGATGTTCTCCTACACAAGAGGACTGCTTGCAACAGCCATGCTTCTCTCATGAGTCATTGACATTAATGGAAGCAGAGCTTTTCCTTAGGTGTTTGATATTTTCCTTCGGTTCTCCTGGTGTCTGCAATATTTCTCAAACCCTCTTTAAACTGAAGACGCCACATCCATAGAGTTACTGCTGAGGCTCTGGAGCCCCCAAGGCAGGGGCTCCCAAGCAGCAGAGGCTGCACGTGGGCTGACCCATTTTTCCCTTTAATTCCACCACCACATGACTCGAGATTCAGCCCGTGCAGGCAGAGGCTGCGCTCTCCCCTCGCGCTGGGGAAGCCGCTCCGGCTGCTCGAGCGGCAGCTCCATGAATGCAAATCAGACTGGGATAGCCAATAAAAGAATATTGCACCAATTTATTTCACGTCTGGACGCAAATGAGAGATTTTATAGCGAGCTGCATTCAAAGAATTTGCATGCAGTTGCACAAGTGAAAACCATCTAACCGGCGTGGTGAGGAGGAAGCCCAGGACAGAGTGAATATCAACAAACCCTGTTTGCCAGGGCCTTGGGTGCCCAAAAGCTCCGCTGGGCAAGTGTTCATCTCTTACTTGTGCTCTGGCAGGGCTGGAGATGTCTCACGTAGTATTTCACTGGGTTTTTCCAGCCTTATACATCACTTGAGTCAGGAGGAAGCCGTAGGCACAGAAGGTGTATGGACAAGGCAGCAGGCTAGAGCCTAACCAGGCCTCCTGTGAGCCCAGCCCTGACTTGCAAAGCCATGGCAAAACACCCAAACATGGGACTCAGTCTCCAAATGACATTCCCCTGCATTTTCACAAAAGCAATTCCAGGCCACTTAAGCTCCCCAATGCAAAAAGCAGACAGTGAGGCCCTCAGACACTACCAACCAAATTCCCCCATTGCTATTCACACTGAACACAGGCCTGGGCCAACACCAGCAGCACCACTCGTGTGTCAGGTGACAAAATGGCACCTCCGACCCATGCCTTGGGTCCTTTCTTGCCCAGGTGACTGCCACCCTCCTCAGTGGCCGCCTGAGCTTCCCCCTGGGCAAAGCCTGTGCCACTGCGCCCTCACCCACGGAGCAGAGCAGGGGCTGTGCTCGCAGCAAACACACAGCGTCACTCCCAGCAAGGCCCTCCGCTCACAAACTGGGGGAGGATGGAAGAGGAGCACAGGCTGGCAGAAGGACCTGCCCACTGCCAGGAAACCCTGATCCTCCGCGGTGCTTCAGCCAGCCCACAGCTGCTCCCCCAGGGCCGCGGGGAGCAGGGGAGCTGCTTTCCTCACCAACAGCCCCGAGCTCACCCCCTGCTCACAGGGCCGAGCTGGCAGTGCCTCCCCGGAGCACCCCACCCCAGAGCACATCCAGCTGTACCTGTTAATGGAGCTGACGCTGGGCACGGTGTCGTTGTCACACACCCGCTCAGCCAGGAGTCTGTCCCTGATCTCCCAGGCAAACATGGTGGGATTTTGGCGTTTGTACTCTGCGATTTTTTCAACGACTTTGGGTGTGGCGACCTTTGGTTTTGATCCTCCAATCACTCCAGGCTTAATGCTCCCGGTTTCGTAATACCTGGGACAACATCCAAAACAAAGCTTTGGTTATCACACACAGGCAGAGAGCATGCTCTGAGATTTACAGAGAACATCATTTCAAGGTAACCAAACCCCAGCAAATCCTGAGATACATCTTCACTTTCACATACACATTTCCTGCCTGTGTGGTTCTTTATCACCTAATAGATTAACTTATAGTAATTGGAATTGGGCCTCAGGATACAATATATATTTTTCTGTAATAGCAAGACAAAAGAAACAACGCAAGATTAAAGGGCATGCTGAGATCCAAAATTAACTGAAAATGTGTGTTATTAATCAGCAGTACTGGCAATAATAGAAACAAATCACACCAAAGACCACTTTTTGCAGTGGACTCTTTTGTAGCAAATTACTGTTTTTACAGAAATGTTGTCATTAATATCTACAGCTTGTTATGATTCAAAGTGAAATGAAGGCTAGATATTGTATTTTATTTGCACCTCTGGAAGAAACACACCAGCATATCTTTTTCCTGTTTTACAATTTCAATATGCATTTTATGGTTTTAATAGCTCATATTTTTCCAAATGTATTCTTTTCGTCATTGTGTTTTCAGTAGTTTCAATAGAAATTTTGAGGGGCAGGGAGCTGCTTATGCCCCGGAGGGGCCCAGCCGAGGCAGGGCTGGTTCCTGTGAGCAGGGCTTCCTCGGGTGCAGCATCCTCACCACCAGCAGCAGCTCTGCTGGTGCCATGCCCCACGACAGGTGGAGAATGGGATCCCCAAACCAACACAAATCTGACCGATTTCTCTCATGTACATCACACAGGATCAAGTGCTTCTGGTAGCTTTGCCATAACACACGGCAGCTGAGACCCCTGCCCTGCAAGCCTGCCCTGCAGCACATCCTGAGCTGCTGCTGAGAGCCCAGGTCACATCTCCCGTGCTCAGGGCCAGAATGGAGACCAAGGAGGAGACTCCATTCCTCCGTGCTGCAGTCAGGGCAGGCTCCACACGGGAGGCTCTCTCACAGCCCTGAACTCACTTGTATCTTGTGGATTTTCACACAACCAGATGAGAAATAAACCCCAGCTAATAAGCCACCACCCCAGCTGCCCTAATCCTGCTCCCCCTTTCACACAGAGCAGCCTCTCACCCAGGTGCCCACCGAGCTGTGCTTGCAGCAGCTCAGTCACAACTGCTCACTGCTCTCTGCCCAATTCCTAGCTCAGGAAAAACTCCCAACCAAGATAAAACTGCTTATTAATGTATTTTCCCTGCAACTATCTGACATAACCATTATAAAAATTTAAAAAAAAAATCTCCCATCTTTTAAGCCTGAGCAGAGCACAAACAGTCTGCACAGCCAAAGTCTGCCTCCCTGCCTCCCTGAAACATGCAATCATGTTCATCAGATTTTTGCCTGGCTACTCCTTCTCAGTGTTTCTGGGAGAGCTCTGTGTGCACGGCCTAAAATTCCTTTAAAGAAACTGACACCAAATTGTTCATACATGTTCTCAGATACTTTGTGTGCAAATGTTGACTCAAGCCTGTGAGTCTCCATGAGCCATTTACACAATATTAACAACGGCAAGCGTTGAGTGTTAGAGATGGATTAACAATCCTGCTGCCCCTAAATGCTGCCAGCTTTAAGGCAGAGGGGGAAAATTTAGTTCCCCTTGCACTTCCATGAGGATGTCACAACACAATGGCAAACATGGCCCATAAACCTTCTAAAATCTTACACCTCTAGCCTCAAAACCCTGAAGCTGATGTTGCTGGCACCACTTCTTTGAGGAGGATGCAGAACGCTGCCAGGCGACACTGCAAATGCTACCAGACAACAATCACAATTTTCCTAGATCTAGTCAAAATTGTGGCTTTCACAAATGTTTCTTAGTGCTTTCTTGCAGCAGTGCCCGTGGTCAGTGCCCTGCAGTCCAGGACAGCCTGGCCAGGAGGAGCAGTCCCAAGAGGAATGATGCTGTGCCTGTGCGTGGCTGCTGGCACGGTGGGACAGGCAGAGAGGGCCCTTGCCTGGGCAGTGCTGCAGCTGTGATCAGCTCACCTGGGCACAGCTCTGTGCCTGCAGGGCAGCAGGACCTCTGCTCTGGACGGCTCTGAGCTCTGCCCACGTCCTGCTCCCAAGGCTGGCCAGGCACAGAGAGCCCCAGGAGGGCTGGCCCTGGAGGGAGGTGCTGGGCTGAGCCCAATCCCTCCCTGCACCCTTGTGGGGACAGTCCTCACCCTGCCCTGTCACCAGCATCCCCGGCCAGGCACAGAGAGCCCAAGGAGGGCTGGCCCTGCACCCTCGTGGGGACAGTCCTCACCCTGCCCTGTCACCAGCATCCCCTGCTCTCCCCCAGCAGGGAATCTGGGCGCAGCCACAAGGCCTGCAGGCTGCACGGCTCCTCCATCTCCATTCCAAAGGCAGGGATTGCTGCAGCCAGCGCTATTCCGTGTGCATCAGGCCAGGGCCTCCTGCTTCAGAGAGCTGCAAAGGCAGGTTAGGGTGGGCACCACCACAGCACCTTCCTCTGAGGGTTAACAGCTTCACTCGCCCTGCAACAGCTGGCTACCTGCCTCTGGATGGATTTTTAAAACTGCATCTAGTACTGAAAAATTCTGATGATAAAATTCCAAATGCAAGGATTTATCACAAGGATTCCCACTTTTCACACACATGCACACATACAAGAAAACATATACACACAGAGATGCAATTACAGAGACATTCTACCCACTGTAATTATTAGTTAGGAAAATAATGAGCTATGAAATTCCAATTTATTGTTGACAACTTTAATGACAGAGCTCTGGAACCTCACTCTGAGCTCTATAGTGCAAATACACCTAACAGCAGACCTGATTGCCAAAAGTAAAACCACCAGACTTTTGCCTGGTGGATAAATGGATCGCCTGTTCCCAAGCTGTGTGCTGGTCCTGATGGGAGCTGGTGGCAGCTCCAATGCAACAGTGAGCACCAGCAGGCCAGCCAGGCAGGGGCAGGAGCAGGAGCAGGAGCAGGAGCAGGAGCAGGAGCAGGAGCCCGTGCTGGCTGCAGTAACTGAGGGCAAGAGCCCGTGCTGGGCAGCCAGGGAAAGCTCTCCTCTCCACACTAGTTCAAGGTGTTTGTGAGCTCAAAACTCCAGCAGGAGAGGGGCGTGCAGGCTGCAGGGAAGGCACATCCCAGTCAGGAGGGACGGGAGGCGAGACAGGAGCACAGCCCTGAGCTGAGCGGGGCTCTGCCCTGCTGCTCACAGCTCGGGCAGGCACAGGGAAGGTGGAAAACAGCCACAAGGACTGCAAAACTGGCACCTGTGGTCTGACAGATCTGAGCACTAACACGGCCACGGATTTATCAACACATCCCCCATGTGCTGCTACAAATTAAATGCCTTTCCTCTTTGCAGCTAGTCTGCATCCAGGGAAGCGCGTTTGTTAAGAACAGGAAAAAAAATTAAAATAAAAATAGTAAAATGCTAAACAATGAAATTAACTGTGAAATCACAACAAACAAGTCCATAATTAACTTTTCCAGGTGATAAAGAAAAATGTTTTGTAAAAAAAAAAAATTCCCCTTCTTATATAAGTTGCCCAAGTCTGTAAGAATACCTGGGGTTCAAAACCATTTGAAAATGGTAATTTACACAAATTAGGTTGAGGTTTGCAGAGAAGATTAAGAAATGAAAAAAGGAAAAAGCAAGTATGGCATTTTTTACCTGAATCTACACCAAATTTTAAACAGCAATCAGGAAATGATATTAATTCTGTGTTGAATATCCTGTTGCCATAGTTTTTGGAGCAGCTCGTGGCCGAACAGAGAGCTACTCCCAAAGTAGCCAAAATATCTTTAAGATGGTTACCAGTTACTCATGGTGTTCTGTACTCTCGTAATCCAGTAGAAGACTGGAAAAAGATGTTTAATCATAAACAATGGGATAGATTGCAGAATAGCTTGCATGAATGCACATGCCACAATACTATGAAATATATAATGACAATATTGTTTAAAAAGAGTTCTACTCAGGAAGCAAAACAAGCAATTTCCACAAGTTCTACCTTTTTTTCACATTTTGGTGAATATGATTCCCAGATTTCCCTTCCTGTTCGGAGCAGACTGGTGCAGGACATACACTATAGATACACACACACACATATATGTATATATATAGCAGATACTGATGGCATTCTGCACTTTGCACTAGAATTACAAGCTGTGACAGGGGTGACAAGACCTGCGGATATTGGCTGTTTCTTTGCACATCAGGCACACAAAACCACGACCCCTGAGGAGTCGCTGCCCTCACTGGACTGCTCGCCTGTTTGTCTGCAGCCTCCAGGTCCGGGGCCGGCTCCCACCCTTTCCTCCCGGCGGACACAGAAGATTTCCGTCCCCCTTTACCTGCCGAGTATTTTGCTGACGCAGCCGTGGCTGACGCGGAGCTGCCGGGAGATGTCACACGGCCGGACCCCTTGGTGGGCGAGCTCCACGATCCTTTGGCGAACGACATCTGGGAGGGGGCGGCCGTTCACAAAAACACCCCCCAGCTGATTGACGCCTCCGTGTCCTGGAACACACGGGGAGGGGGGACAGGGCAGGACAAGAGCCGTGTGAGAGTTCCAGCGGTCCCGGCGGGGCACAGCCCCGGGGCCGGTCCGCTTGCCCCGGAGCAGCGCGCAGCTGAGCTCTTTGCTGGAGGGCAGAGCCCCCTGCCCCAAGGGGAGAGGCCGCGAGGAGCCCCTCGGTCCCACCCTCCTCCCGGAGCCGCGGCACCAGCTCCAGGGCTGCCCCGCGGAGCGGAGGATCCGCGGAGCCCCTGGCTGGGAAAGCAGCACAAATGAGGCTGGGGGAGCCCTCAGCCCGCACACTGCCCTGCCTGAGCGCAGAAAGACACCTGGAATTAAACACGCTGCGCTTTGTTTTGGTTGTCCCCAGATGCCTTGAATTAATCGGGTGGGGGAAGGGGAAAATGGAGGAAAAAATAGAGAAAAAAAGGGAGAGAAGGAGAGAGATAGAGAGAAAGACAAGAAAAACAGACAGACAGATAGAAAGACAATAAAGACAGACAGTAAAGACAGAAAGAAAGACGAGAGAAAGAGAGAAAGAAAGAGAGAGAAAGAAAGAAAGAGAGAAAGAAAGAGAGAAAGAAAGAAAGAGAGAAAGAAAGAGAGAAAGAAAGAGAGAAAGAGAGAAAGAAAGAAAGAAAGAAAGAAAGAAAGAAAGAAAGATTCTGCTTCTAGAATGTTAGAATTTACAGCTGTCTTGACTGATGTTATGATCCCACAAATAAAACAGGAAGACTTGGGCAAGCCCAGTATATGGCTCCTTTTTGAGCAGATTTTCACAGCTCCCGTTTAGCAAAGTGAATTATATATCTGAAGGGATACAGGACCCACTTGGAGGAACAGCAGTGAAGCTGTGCAAACCCCATGAACACACATTAATACCCCGTACTAGCAGGCAGTATAATTAACCCTTACGTTGTTATTCATCCAACTACTTATATTAGAGAGGGGTGGAGAAGCTAAAAACAAGCCATAGACATAGCACAGATGCCAATTCTGGAACAAAAGTAATACATAAAATGTCTGTTTAAGCAGGAGTGGAACTGTACTGACTAAGGTGGCAAGCCAAATGCCTCAGCGTTTAAAAAAAAATTAATACAGAGCTATTTTTATTTTAATCTTAGTTCTCTCACTATTGATAAACTGCTGTCAAACTTTGCAAACACCTTTCAGCACGTAATGAACCCGCATGAAAGAGGTGATGTTGGAGGCTGTGGCGAGCAGGCAGGAGCCTGCTCTGCCCTCGGCGGTGCGGGAGAGGCGGAGTGCCAGCGGCCCGCGCTGCCCCGCCGTGCGCGGCACCGGACCCGGCCGGGGGACCCGCCCGCAGTCAGAGCCCGGCTCCGCAGGGCTCCACGGGCGAGGAATCGCGCGGTTCGAGTGGGAAATGCTGTGGTGGTGGTGATCGGGCAAGGGGGGGAAGGAGGGAAAGTAAGGAGAAGGAAAGGAAAGGGAGGAAGTAAGGAGAAGGAAAAGAAGGGAAGGAAGGGAAGGAAGGAAGGGAGGAAGGGAGGAAGGGAGGAAGGGAGGAAGGAAGGAAGGAAGGAAGGAAGGAAGGAAGGAAGGAAGGAAGGAAGGAAGGAAGGAAATTAGATAAAAATAAAAAGAAACGAAAAGAAAGGGAAAGAACGGGAAGAAAAGGGTAGAGAAGGCATCGTTAGGACATGCTTCCTCGGGGAGGGGGCCGACTCTAGCCCTGGAGCCGTCCCCAGCCCCCGGAGGCAGCCGGGCCTGCCCAGGCCGAGAGCAGCGACCCTCCAGGCGCATAAACAAAGGCTGGGGCCACGGCCGTCCCTCGCCGCAAGCCCGCCACAGCCCGGGCAGCGGCCGCGCTCCGGCGCACCGGGGCCGGGTCGCGCTCCCCGGCAGCTGCGGGCCGGGGGCCCCGTCGGGCCGGGGGCTGCTGCAGCGGCGGGGCATCGGGCTCCGTCCGCGGCTCCGTGCGGGGATGGGGCAGCCGCCCCTGCCCGCCGCAGGGAGCGGGACGGGAAGAGGCTCGGGGCTCTTTCGGGACGGGGGAGCCCCGGTGAGGGGTCCGCGGGCCCGGCCCAGAGCCGTGGTGCAGGCGGGCCGGGCGGGGCGCGAGGGGAAGCGGAGGGAGGCCGTCCCGGGGCCCCGCCGGCCGGCTCGGGGCCGCTCCGAGCGTGCCCAGCCCGCCTGGCCCTCCTCGCGGCCAGCGGCTCTACCCACGCGGGACGGGCGAGCAGCGGGGACCGCGCCGCCGACAGAAGGCACCGAAATCTCGCTCGGGACCGCCCCGGCCCCGGCCACCGCTCCCCGTGGCCGCGCTGCCGCCTCGCTCCTCCCGCTGCCGCCGGCTCCCCGTCCTCCTCCGCCTTTCTGCAAGGGGGTCCCGACCCCACGTCCCCCCCCCGCCCCCGAGGAGCCGCGGGTGCGGAGGTCGTTCGGCAGCAAATGACCTCGGAGGCTTCCCGGCCGCGGTCGGGACCGGAGAAAAGGCTCCGGCGTTTTGGTTTCATTCCTTCTGTTTGCCCAGAAATTCCTGAGGACGGCATCGATCTTCCGCAGCCGCGAATGACGGCGGCGGCGCCGCCGCAACCCGCCGCGCCGCTCCGGCCCGGGGCTGCGGACCCGTGCGCTCCGGTTCCACGGGGGCGAGGGGCGCCCCGGCCCGGGGGATTCCGCCCGCCCCCACCCCGCCCCCGCCCCGCACGCAGCGGGCTCCCCGACCTCAAAGTTCGCCTCGGAAAAAAAGTGATTTGGTTTAACGGCGGGAGAGAAATGAAGGCGGAGGTCGGAGGCTTCGCTGCCGCAGAGGGAAAGTCCGATTTCACCGGGGCGGCAGCGCCCGGCCCGGCACCGTCCCGGCTCTGCACAGCCCCGGCAGCCGAGCGGCGAAACAGGGATGGGAAACGGGCAGATTAACCGGGAGCGCGGGGAGGACAAGGGACGGAGGGAGGGAAGCTCCGGCTCCGGAGCTCGGTGGCTTATTTTGCAAACAAATTTCTTTGAGCCGAAAGGCTGCGGTGCACCGGGAAATGAGATTAGTTCTACCTTAAATTCCCTCGCAATCTCTCGCCGTAATGCAGCGTTTAACGCGCCGTGAGAGAAGATGTCATTTCACATAACGCTGTGCTAATGGATAAGTCTTCCCCGACCTCTCAAGCACAACAAATCTCGGGCGAGCCCATGGCTCACGACCTGTTAACTTCGCCGGCCGCCCGCTCCGCGCCCCGCGCCGCGAGAGTCACGCCATTCTTGCCGTTTAAAAAGAAAAAAATCTCCCCTCCAGCCCCGCTCCTCGTCTTCCGCATTACTTCAATTTGTTCCGGTATTTTTGGGGGGCTTCTATTTGTTTCTTTAGGGGTTTTAGTTGTTGAGGGGTTTCTTTTGTTGTTGGGGGTTTTTTTTTCTTTATTTCCAATTAACGAATTTCAAAATTTCGAAAAAGAGAAAGAATATCGTGCAGCAAACTTTTCCGTTCGTCGGAAGCACCTGGCGGCTTTCCTCCCGGACATTTGATGTAGGGAGAAAAATAACCGCACACGCATGTAACACCAGCGTGCGCTGCTCCCCGCACACGAGCGCGCGTCCACGCGTACCGACGGCTGTGCACACGTCTAGCGGCGTGCTTGTGGATCCACCCGCACCGAGGCACCGGCTCGTCCTCCCCGGGAGAGCAGCCCCGGCCCGGCTCGCCCCGGGGTGCGGCGGGCACCCGGCACGGCCCGCGGCCATCGCGCGGAGCCCGTCGCGGCCGCTCGGACAAGGTGAAGGGCAGCCACTTACTGTGCATCGCTGCGAACGGGTCGTGCTTACAGTGTATCTCCATCGGAGCGGTCCGGGGCCGGGCGGCCGCGCCGGGCTGAGCTCGATCCGCCGGCGGCGCTCGGGCTGAGGGAGGGAGCCCGCGGGAAAAGGACGGAGACCGAGCAGAACCGAGCAAAAACAAATTTAAAAAAAAAAAACCCAAACAAGCACATAAAACCAAAACAAAATAAAAAATGCAAAAACAACCAAAAAACCCAAACCGAACGAAACAAGCAAAAAAAGAAAAAAATTTAAAAAGGGGAAAAAAGGAAAAAGGGAAAGAAAACCAAAAAAGGGGCGAAAAATAAAACAGAACGAAATCCCTCAAAAAGCGAAGAGTCCTGCCGCGTGGCGGGTGGCGGTATCCAAGAGCGCTGGCCGAAGGCGGCTGCCGGCGGGCTCCGTCGGGGGCGGCGGAGCGCCCGCCCCGGGCTCAGCCCCGCTCTCGGCGCTCGGCGGGCGCTGCCGGTGCGCGGCACCCGCCG
>NW_024366604.1:268038-270151 GCF_014805655.1 Passer montanus
TCCTCCCCCCGAGCCGGGACGAGCCCCCGGCCCGCGGCGCCCGTGGGGCACGGCGGCAGCGGGGCCGCGCCACTCCCGTCCCTGCGCGGCGCGGGACGGGCGCCCGCAGCGGCCGGGCGGGCGCGGGCCGAGCTTTCGTTGAAGTGGGAACTGCGGGGCCGGAGGACGGCGGAGCCGGAGCCCGCGCAGCCCCGCAGCCAGCCCGGCTCCGTGCTCCCCTCGGGCAGCCGTCGGGGCAGGCCGGGCCGGGCCGGCAGCGCCGTCCTGCGCGGAGGGGACGGGCGGGCCGGGACACCGGCTGACACCGTGCCGGCCTCCGTGCTGCCGTGCCCCTCGTGCTTCTGCTCCCCCGGTGCTGAGGTGCCGACCCGGCCCAGCTCTCTGCAGGCAGAGGCGGCACGGGCTCGGAGCGCCGTCCCGGCCCCGGCAGCGCTGCCGGCGCTGCTGCCCCTGCGGCCGGCCCCGCTCCCGGCCGCGCCGTGAAATGCCTTATCGATTAAACGATTATTCAGGCGATTTAACTAATAAAAGGCCCCATCGATCGCTTCGAAATTGCATTCCGCCACCCAGCCGCCAGGCCGCCTCCGCGCCCCGCAGCGCCCGCCGGGACGCGGCTCGGCGGCCGCCCTGCACTCGCGGGGAGCCGGTCCCACCCCGCCCGCTTCTGCCCCCTGGCCCGCGGGGCCGCCGCGCTCCCCGCCGCCCCGGCCCCAGTCCCACCTGTGCGGCCGGCTCGGGGCGTCGCGTAGCTTTTCTCCAGCTCCATTCCGGCTCCTGAGGACTTCGGGAAACGGAGGCAAGAAAAAGTTTCCACGTCCTATTGCAACGTCTTCCTTTTCCCTCCTTTTTTTTTCGCCGCAGGGGCGGGACAGCAGCCCGGGGGCGGCGGGGAGCCCCCCGCATCCCTGCGGGCCTGCCCTGCCCTTTCCCCTCGGCAGGGACAGCCCCTGCGCTGCGGCGGGCACAGGGCAGCGGCGGCAGGATTGTCCCGGCCCGGGGCAGGATTGTCCCGGCCCGGGGCAGGATTGTCCCGGCCCGGGGGCTTCACCGGGCTTCCTCCCCCCGCACCTCCCGTTCACGTGGCGGATGCAGACCCACGGCCGCGAGCGAGCGTGGAGAGAGTTAAAGGGAAAAAACTACGCGGCTTCGACCGCTCACAGGTTTATTGGTTTATTTTCCAGCAAAACGACTGTGGGGAAAAGCGGGAAAGAATGGCCTTTGCCAAAGGCCAAAACCAATTTCGGCTCCAAGGCCGGCGGGCAGTCCCGCTGCTGGCGCCCGCCGCCACGCACAGCCTGGGCCCGCAGCCCGCCTGCCACGGGCCCCGCCGAGACACGCAGCCCTGCCGCTCCGGGTGGGCTCTGCTCCGCTCCCCGCGCGAGCTCCCGCTGCCCCACGGCCGCCGTGGTGGCCAGCAAGGGGCACGGGGCTGGCAGCGGGGTCGCCGCGCTGCCCGGTGCTGCCGGCACGGGCATGGGCCGGGGGAGAGCGCCAGCCCGACCGAGGGGCTCTCTCCCGGCACAGCCTTGCCACCCCCACTGAGAGCCGACACGGACACAACTCTGTTTCCAAAGTCCATCTCTTCCCTCCCGGCCATCCCTCCCATCCTAAGTCCGGCGGCCTCGCGGGGTTCCGCGGCTGGGCCCGGCCCGGCCGCTCGGCTCCGAAAGTCAGGCCGGCTGTGGCCTCCCTGCCTTTTGCTTCCCTTCCCACCAAGCTCTCTTCGCTCTCATTTTCTTACACAGAAACTGCCCGGCCGGAGCTTTCCGCCGGCTCGCCCTGAAACGCGGCCAGCCGCTCCGGGCGAGGGGCTCTTCCCCGGGGGAGGGTCCCCCACAGGAGCGGCGCAAATGCGGGGCACACCCCGAGTCCCTTTCTCGTCCCTTCGGGCGCTCGCCTCGCCTCTCCCGACAGACCCGGCCTCGGCAACGCGAGCAGCCCGGGAGAGCTCTCTGACCTCACGCCGGGAAAGGAACGAAAAACAGTTTATTGTCCTAAAATCAGGCTGCGGGGCTCCCGCCTGCCCTCCCGCCGCCCGACACGGCCTGAGAGAGACCACGGGGGAGCGGCGGCGGGGCCGCGGCGGGGCAGGCCCGGCCCCACGCGTGTGCCA
>NW_024366604.1:270172-370172 GCF_014805655.1 Passer montanus
CCGTCCCGCCCGAGCCCCGATCCCGCGGGCCGGGACCGCGGCCGCGATCCCAGGCCCGGGGACAGAGGCGGCGGCTCACGGGCGCCTGCAGGAAGCCGCCGCTGTGTCCACAGTGCCTCGGGAGCCGGCAGGGCTGGGGCTGCCAGGAGCCCCCCAGGACGGTGCCTGGAAAATGCTCCGCTCCCAGCGGAGCAGCGCCCGAGGGGCACGGAGTGGTGCCGCGGCAGGAATCCCCGGGAAGCGGCTCTCGGGGTCACATCCCCGCGACGCTGCGGCCACAGCCGAGGGCCCCCGACGTTGGCACGTCACGGACCGCACTTTGGAGCGATGCTGTGCTTCTTGCACGCGGAAGGGTAAAAGCACAGCGAAGAGAAAAAAAAAAAACAAAAAACCGTGGCTCGGCATAAATCTGGGTTTGGAGTTTTCCTAGGACAGTTATTGTTTCCTGCCCTCACTGAAGAGAGGAGACCACGAACCCGGGCCAACCTTTTGTCCTTTTATATCTGGTGCATAACGTTAGGACGTGAAGGGTTGTCCTCCCATCCTACAACGCTCGCACTCGTCCTGCAGCGCCCGAGACTGCGAGGGGCTTGGCCTAACACCTGTCACCCAAAGCACCTGGAGCGGCCGGAGCAGAGCGCCTCGCCTCCCCAGGTACTGCCTGAGCTGCTCCGAGAGCTCTCTCCTCTCCCCGCATTTCAGGGGGTTGGAGGGGCACAGGTTGCAGGGAGCATCCAAAGACCCGCACCACTTTTACAGTTATCTGCGTTCTCGCATATTTGTGTCAAACACAAAATCGACACCAAACACGGGAGAGGGGGAGCGCTGCTACAAATTCTACCAATTCAGTCCGGTTGGGCAGCATCAGGGGAAGGGGGCAGGGAGGAGGGAAGGTGCGGCGGGGAGTGCTACTGGTTTGGAAACAGCCCGTGCTCCTCTGCAGCACTATAGTCTCTTTTTCCTCCGTTGTCTGTCGTTTTAAATTCAAAGTGGAGGAGATCTATCAGCGATCCTGGCCCAGGGTGTTCCCAGAGAAAAAGTCACACCTGAGATGGGGATGTTAATCAGACCGAAGCAATTGAAAAGGTGTTAGGTGGGCAGTGCTGTAAAGTTGAGGGCACTTAGGGAGCATGCTCTAATACCGTGAGTGTTCTTTACAGAGCTGTGCACGGAAAGCCATCAGGACAAGAGGCCTGAAAGAGGAGCTGGTCCGCACGGAGGAAGTGTGCTGTCCCCCCAGACCATGATTCTGCAGGTAGACATGAACGACGGGAGGTGCTGACTGTCCTGCCAGGACTCCGTCCCCCTGTCCCGCCTCGTCGGCACCGAGAGACGCCAGAGCCGCTGGCGCAGCTGACAAAAGCAACGGGTTTTATTTTTGAGAGCGTGAGAGGAGGGCAGGAAATGATGAGAGACTTCTCTTTTTCAGCCAATATTCATAACTATTTTTCTTCCCCCTCACCTACCCGTAAGTTCTGCCTCAGCTGTGCTGCCAGTTGCCTCATGCTCGTTGGTGTATTCCCTGGGGTCTTTCTGCGGCGTATTCCGCAGAGAGAGTCACTCCCAGCACCGTGACTGGGTGAAATGCTTTTCTAAAAGCATTTAAGCACGGAGCTTTTCTGTCTGGCACTCGGAGGCCTGCTCCCCTTGCTGGCCCTTAGGACTTTTTTCCTCCAGTGCACAGCCATACTGACCAGGGCCTGCCTGGTTTTTGATATAAACCTGTGTCGAAGCAGACGGCTAACTTTGTTTGTCACAGCAAGGAATAGCCCGAATCTATTTCATCAGCCTACTGTGGAAGGTCTCAGGGCTGCAATGAACACTTCAGTCTCCTCCCTCTGTCACTCTCACTGATCTCGAATGTGGTTACTTTGATAGTTAAAAAGACACGGTTTGAAAAGTCAGCTTTGCAGAACCTTCTGCCCGGTCAGATGCTTGCACAGGCTGCTGAAAATGAGCCGGGATGCGAGGGAGGCCGAGGCACTCCAGGCGCTGGCTGCTACCTGTTCCGAGAGCTCTGTGAGGAGCCCCCGCATCCTCGGAGGCTGCAGCAGGAGCGGCGGAGCCGGGCCGGCTGCCGGGAGCGCGGCAGGACGCCGGGCCGGCAGCCCGGGCCCCCGGCCCTGCGCGGCGGCCGCTCCTCCAGAGCGGGGAAGCGAGGGGAGCGCTGGAGCCCTGCGGCCCCGGGCAGGAAATGTGCGGGCTCGGGTGCGGGCTGGCGGCGGCTGAGCGCTGCTCGTGTGGCCGAACGCGCAGCCGAGGGAGAGAGTCGGCAGAGGGGCCGCCCTGCTGATGGCTTTGCCAGGCGGAAGGTGCCGAGGGGTGCTAGGGGCTGCAGGGGTCTGGGCAGAGCACAGAGCAGGAGCTGAATCTTCGCAGCGGTGGGTCGGGGGCCTCCTGAAGCAGCACCCTTGGAGGGCAGCCTCTGTCACCGCGCGCACTTGGGTGGCGGCCCTGGGTTTGTCACCTCTGCTCTGCCTCGGGCACAGCACAGATTCTGGCTGCGGGCGCTGTGCTCGCCGGAACAGCTTGCTGAGTCGTAAACCTGGCTTCCCACAGCCTAAGAGCATCCTCCCATGCACATTTTAACAGGAGGGGCCCATTATAGCTATGTTGCAAAGTAAACAAAACAGGAATTCGTGGGGTTTGGGGTTTTTATGGGGTCTCTAGCTGGAAATAGTCAACTTCACTATACAATGCTTGCTTTTCCAGTCTCTGTTGAGAAACTTAAAAAAAAAAATAACCGCAGGTTCATGTCGTGCTGTTTTGCTGCTATTGAAACGTTGAAAAAGGTCAAATTGATTCCTTTGCTTTTGATAATTTCTGGGGGAAAAGGTAGATTGGAAGACAGGAATTTAAATCACTGAATAGTCTGCTTCCAACAACTACCCACCAAGAAGAAAATACTGTGTATTAAGTGAGCCTATTGCTAGACATGGAAGTGTTCTGAAAGTGCAAGCAGAAGACAGGATGCTGAAGAATCTAAGGCTTTCTCAGAGCTCAAAAGCAGACATATTCAATATTTCAGCTGTTACATTTCCTAGATTAGGTTTCCTACTATTAAACTAATACTCCTCTACTGATTGTAAAAAAGGATGGTGGGTCACAGTCTCCAAACACGTAATTAACTCTAATCAAATAAATGGAGAGGATCAGAATCTGGGTAGCATCAGAGCCCAGCATGGCCCAGAATCTTTCCAGATCAGGTGCTTAATGCCTGCAGAAGCACAGTACAACATTCTCCCGATCCTCCTTAGTTAGCCAGAGGTTGATTGTTAAGTAAGCACATCCCTTTGTTGACATTCTGCCACACACACAAATAGATGCTGCGGTAAATCCTAGCTGCCAAAGGATTTTTCGTCCTACCATATTTTGCTTTCAAAGAGTTTTCAAATCTCCACTTGAGAATTTACCACAAACCTCGTATCAGCTGCTTTAGATAGGTGTTTTCACCATCATATTTCAGTGGCCTTTAGAAAGGTTTCCATCCATGGTTTTAGGAAGCAAGCCTGTCGATGCAAGAATGTGTAAACATGCATTTAATCTCGCTAGTCAGCAGGGCCTTTGTGCATCGACTGCTAGATGCCCACAGCAGATATTCAGAAGAGGAGAAGTACATGAAAGAGGGCTGAAAATGTTTGTACATTTTCAACCCCCAGGCCTCAGTGCACAGCCCAGGAAGTTTCTCATTCAGAGCAGCCCTGGGTAGAAGCCCCACTAGCCACAGGGTCTGGGGAGGGTTTGGGCTGCATGAGGGGTGCTGTACACCCTGGGGTGCCACATTTGTCTCTAAAATGGGTTTTGTGATAAGGGACTGGGGCAGCAAAGACTCCCTAACAGCATTTTGCTTGATTTTCACAGTGTGGATCAGAAACAGCTGGGACATTTGGCTCACCACAGTGGACAATCAAGTGTCCCCTAGACAGGAGGCTGTCCTGTGGGTGGCTCCCTGACCTGGCCCATGAGCTCAGGTCCTGCTGGAAGGGGCACCGTGTGTCTGGGGACCAGGGCCAGGAAGGCGGTGCAGGGATGGGAAGGGATGTGTGACATCAGTGACACGTGGTGCAGGGCTGTGGCAGAGCAGCTCACAGGGGCAGCCAGGGGATTTCCCACGCAGCACCTGCAGCCAGGCCCACTCAGATGCCAGGAAGGAGCAAATGACAGGCGGGCACGCACAGAGGTCACACACTCTGGTTCTGATGCTCAGGCTTTGCACCAGCACATCATCCTCAGACCCAGCTGGAATGGTCTCTGACAAAGGGGAAATGGCCAGATCGTGACAGCAGGGCAGGCCCTGTGAATTGCATCATCGTTTGGGTGACTCCACAGTGTCTGGTCACAGAATCACAGAATGAGCCAGGCTGAAAAGTCCTCTGAGCCCATCAGGTCCCAGCTGTGACCTCACAGCTCCCCACAACTAAACCCTGGCACCGAGTGCCACGGCCAGGCTTTGTTAAACCCCTCCGGGGACGGTGACTGCACACCTCCCTGGGCAGCCACTCCCGTGCCCAGCCCCTCTTCCAGGGGGGAATTTGCTCCCGATGTCCAGCCTGGCCTTGCCCTGTGCAGCTCAGGCCGTGTCCTCTGGTTCTGAGCAGAGCCCAGCCCCACCTGGGCACAGCCACGCTGCAGGAGCTGCAGAGTGAGGGGTCACCCTGAGCCTCCTCTTGGCCAGGATGCACGCCATAAACCCCCAGCTCCCTCAGCTGCTCCCCCAGCTGCTCCTCACAGGGCTCGTGCCCCAGCCCCCTCCCCAGCCTCGCTGCCCCTCTCTGGCCACGCTCCAGCCCCTCCATGTCCTTCCTAAACTGGGGGCCAGAGCTGGACACAGCACTCACAGTACTGGTCAGTGCCAGCCTGGCAACCTCTTCCACAGCAACTCCACCTCTGCTCAGCACCAGCATGTTTCTGGGGACCATTTCCTCTGCTTTGCATTCTGCCAAGACACTCACAGTCCAGGCCAGACCCCTCCTCCTTGCTGGTCCTCTCCCACCCCAGCTGAACTGCTGCTTGCCCATCATGCTGCTCTCTTGCACAGCACTGCTTGGCAGGGCACTGCTCTGCCTGCCACCAAGGTCAGAAAAATACATGGAAATGGGAAAAAAAAAAAAAAAGGGGGAAAAGAGGCATTTATTATATATACTTTATCACTGGTTTTACTGTAACAGGTTGGGAAGGTTTCTTGCCTTTTCATGTCAAGGATTAACTCCCCTTTTTTGCTTCTGCAGCATTTCTGTCACCTGTTCCAAAGCTACTAGCCTGTTATACACTGCCATGCAATAAAACAAAGCATTTTCTTCCCCTGGAAATGCTTCTGGATGCTGTTTCAATCCACTGGGCCTTGAAGAATGTCTGAAGTGGCAGCAACAGCTCCCAGAGGGCCCAAATCCTGCTGTGTCCTGGCATCTCCCATCCCTTCACCTCACTGCTGGGAGCTGGGGGCTCCCTGCTCCCGTGGTGCACACAGCAGCTGCTCCCCCACACACAAGCATGGGAACAACGTGTGCATGGGATTACACACGGAGCTTCTCCGTGGAATCCATCCCACAAGGGGCCTGCAGGGTGCTGGCAGAGGCAGGATGTGCAGGGGCAGGCACTCCTATTGGTCCTGCTGCCCACAGCAACAGGTCAGGGTGTTTTCAGTTCTTGCATTCCTTTGAGAATCATTACCACATGAGATTGTTTTTCTCCTCTCCTTAGGTATTTTTGGTGTGATTTCTCTTTCTTTATTTGCATTCTCTTTGATTCTGCAGGGTGGGGGCTGTGTTTGGAGCAGATGACAAAGAGCTCTGCTCTTTCTCGTCACACTATAAATGGTCATTAGCAGGGAACTTTAAGAACAATGCAGAAATCTACTTCATTAACTTCAGATTCTGCTTACCTCCAATTATACACCTCTATGAAAATTACCAAGTGTGAAATATAAAAATGTTGTCTTGTAATTGAAACCCTTTTTTAGGCAAATTTTGAAATCAATAAGAAGAAAATTAAAAAGGAGTGGTTTGATAACACTTACCCTGTTTGCTCAATATATATCTATAACCACCATGAAAAGCCATTTGCTTCATGATATGTTCTGCAGGAAAGAATGCTGAACAGATCTGGAGGGGCACTTTAGACAAGGGTATGATATAACAGCACCCAGGGAATGGCTGCCAGGGCCAGAGGGCAGGGCTGGCTGGGATCTTGGCATGGCAATTGTTCCCTGGCAGGGTGGGCAGGGCTGGCACAGGGTGCCCAGAGCAGCTGGGGCTGCCCCTGGATCCCTGGCAGTGCCCAAGGCCAGGCTGGACACTGGGGCTGGAGCAGCCTGGCACAGGGGAAGGTGTCCCTGCCATGGCTGGGGTGGCACTGGGTGGGATTGAAGATCACTCCCAACCAGAACTGTTCCATGATTCCACATTGCTCCCTGGAGAGTGCTCTATCACTGACCAAACTGGAAGAAAAGATTCACTTTCCACCACCTCTGTTTCTCAGCCTCAGAGATTTCTTTGAACTGTGGCTCCAGGGATGAAACAGTGTCCAAAAAATGCCCAGGTGTGTTCCTGTCCTCATGGCTCATGGCAGCCTCGTGGCATGAGAGAGACTGAAGATAAACCCTCGTATTTAGCGTCACTAAAGCGGAACAAAACATTCTTTAGGGGAATTTCCTCACTGCTTTTACTGCTCCGCTCTGATATTTACTTCGCTCATTAGTGCTGCTATTTTAGTTCTGTCTCTATTTCTTGCCCTGTGGGGTATGCATTATTTTGAGTATTGTGACCAATTTGGGGGAAGTTTTTTCAGAAGTTTTGCAGCGAGGCACATGGGACGTCATTAAACACTTGTTTCCCGAAGGACAATGCCAGTTGCCCTGCTGGAAGTCCCCTCTGGAGGCTCCACATGTGACGAAGATCTTGGGTTTTTGATAGGGCTGCCTTTTTGTCTTTGCCTCCCTGCCTGTAGGAGTTTCCAAAGAAATCAGACACAGAAGCCCCAGTCCAAAGTGCTCCCACACCAGAGGACAGGTGGAACCTGTCACCTTGGTGTCCTGATCTGGTCAGGGGGTTGGTGAGTCCCGCTGGGTGTGTGCAGAGCACCTTGGCATGGGTGGCCAGAGGGTGCTTTCCCATCTCTCTGCCTCACTGCCTGGTCCAGCAGAGAGGACCACAGGCAAGCTACCACAGTGGCACTCCTCAAAAATAGATCTCAGCCTGAGCAGGGAAGTGTGGTCGTACCAGATGGACAGTGAGGGAAATTACAAGGAGAATAGTGGGTTCAGTCTGGAAAAATAGGCTCTAGTGTGGAAGAGAGTGTTGGTGGGATTTGGGTGGAGGGCAGGGTTATATGCATGCTAAGATCTGCCAGGCACATGTGGTCAGGGTAAAAAGACTAGGTGATGAACAAGGTGAAGATCAGCAACCTTCCAGTGCTGTTATTTTACTGTTTTGTCTCAGATTTTTACACACTTTTTCTGAAAGCCCTGCCACTTTGGCTCCTGTGGAGCTCCTCAGGCTGCCAGCTCTGCAGAGAGACCAAGGCATTTCACAAGGGCAGGGCTGCAGGGAAACCTTCAAGTGGCAGGTTCTGGGCATGCAAAGCTCACAGTAAGTAAGGGGGCTCCTTGCTGGAAGAGAAAGCTGGCTTTTGCTGACCACAAAAGCAATTTTACCATACCATTTTGTTGGCATGCTGTGACGGGTGACCCGGCAGCTCTGACTGCTGAGGGTCCTTCCTTGCCTGCAGAGGTGGCACTTGAGCGTGGCAGTTCTGATGACTGCCATGGCTGGGGGCAGCAGGAGGGAGCAGGGGCGCTCTGGAGGGCAGAGCGAGCCCAGCCGTGTGCCCCTGGCACCCAGGGTGGCAGTGCCTGTGCCAGGGTGAGGGGAGCACACCCCTTGTGCCTCACGTTGCCTCAGCAGCAGGGACAGCCCGTGCTGCAGAGGGACAGGGCACGAGTGGGGCAGCTGGCCCCTTTCCTCCAGCCCTGCTCTAATCCACACGGGCTGCCAAGGGTGCCACAGGAGGAGAGGGCTCGGCCACAGCCTGCCCTCCTGGCACCCTGGCAGGCTTTGCCAGCAGAGACACTCCTTCTCCTGCTCCTAACACTGTGGGCTGGGGTTTTTTCCAGAAGAATACTGCTAGCAGGCTTTCTCCACCCATCACAGCGTTCTCAAGGAGCAGTCCTGGTGAGATAGCAAACCTGAAATGCAGATCCTTGTCCTGTACAGGTAAGCCACCCGGCTCTCATACTAATTAATTATATGAACATGGTGAATCCTGCCTTGCAGCTGGGTGAAATTCAATCTAACAACTTCATTTTCTCCGGTTCAATACCAGCATTTAAAAATATAAAATTCCAAGTATGTAGTACAGTCTTAATCCAACCTTCAGGATGGAGGCCTGAAATTTTAAAACCACACAGAAAAAAAAAAAAAAGGACTTTCCTACTTGCTATATTTGCTATCTGAATATAGCAAATGATTTTAAAAACAGAGTTGTACATGTATATCAGATATCATTTGAAGTAATGAGTGTATTTTTCTAATTTTTGCAATGCCAACCTAACAACCCATTTCCAATATCATGCATAATAATTAATTTGTTTTCTGTATAGTAATAAGATTAACAACTTCACATTTACACGGGGTACTGAGTTATGTTCAAATAAAATAAGTTCTAATGAGAAAAATTGGAAGTGGCAGCAAATCAATGTTCCACTCAGCAATCCAAGTTTATGTGTGTTTGTCTACCTTTCCTGCATGATTTTTGTCAAAGTTCCACTGTAAACAAGATAATTTCTTTCATGTTGGGTTAGCCTGGGCAAACATGTTTAATGAACAACAAATACATTGTAAACATTGAAATAAATCTAAATACCTCAGAAAACATCCTGGAAGCTATAGGGTGATTCAACAGACAGTATGCTAAATAGGGGCCTCACTGTGTGAACTCCCCACAGAGAGAGAGCTGACACCCCCCCGGCATCATTTCAAACTAACTCTTAAATGCTTTATTTTAAAAGACCTGCCCATATAACGTGCATCTCTCAAAGTGTCTTGTTTTTGTCAATCAAACTGGGGAATTGGCTTTCCTATCAGTAAAATATTGAAACAGTAGCGGAAACTAGTGAATTCTAACTAAACAGGACAAACACTAGGGAGATTTGCAGCTTTTTCTAGAGATGGATATTTATGGCAGAGCCCGCGCTCCAACACTCTGCAGCGCCTGCCTGAAGCTAAACCCCCAGGATTTGTCCTAAGAGCCGTTTTTCCAGCACTCCCGGCTAAGCTGACATCCCCCAGACGCTGCAGTAACAAGGTGACAAAACGCAGGGATGAGATGCTCCGAGTATTTGCGTGCTGACACCGAGGAGGTGCTGCCAGCCGCTGCCCTTCTCGCTGGGCTCTGGCCGCTGCAGAGCGGGTCAGTTTGTGCTGAAGGGCTGGGCACAGACGGAGCCCCTGTCCCAGCACCCTTCCCAGGGCACAGCGAGCCCGGCCCAGCCCGCAGATGGAGAGCGGTGAAAACGGAGCAGCTGTTAGCAACTTGTTTGTGTCGTTTCCGGTACACTTTGTTTCCCTGCCTAATTATAGGAGGCTCAAGGTTCACTGCCCAACTGCGCGGCCATCACTTCCCACAAGATCTTCAGCTGCCGGCACCTTCACGAGATTTTGAAAGTTTGGGCTGAGATTTTCCATATCCTGCATGTGACACAGACTATGGCTTGCCTTTTGGGGTTTCTGTTTGCTTGCCTCTTTGTTTTAGAATAGGCTTTGATTAAACCACTCATTTCTTAATGACACAACAATCACAGAATCATAGATTATTCTAGGTTATGGTTCCACAGAATCATTGATTATTCCTAGCTGGAACAGATCCACAAGGCTCAGCAAAGTCCAGCTCCTGACATCCACTGGTGTAATCCTGAGACAACTTATTTTTCACAATAAGTTTGTTTCAGAACACTGCTTTGAACATTTCTGCCATGAGAACTTCACATTTTTGGGCTCGGGGACTCCTCCAAGTGACATATCTACCTTTCCCCAGAGAAAGCTGTACATGCTTGAGGACACTGTGACCTGCTGGTTCCTGTGTGATCTGAGTTCATTAGATCTCTGGCTGCTCAAACCCCCAAATTCTCACATACATTGAGCAGCATCTACATTCCACGTCCTACTTCTCGCCAGCCCAGCCGTGTGTTGGCTTCGTGGGCTCAGTGAGGAGCGTGCTTCAGCCTGCTGTGAATGGGGAACCCTTCAACCTAGGCTTTGGCCTCCCAGGGAAGGAAGCAAGGCTCAGCAGCCAAAAGACTTCAGATCCTTCCCCAACATGGGACTGTCATATTCTGAGCACACAGTGCAGCCTGTCTGCCCACTGACAAGCAACCAGTGTGTCTCTCTCCACCACAGAGCAGCCTGAGAGGCTTTCAGAGACGTTTCTCATCTGCTGTGTGAGGGAATTCAACTTAAACAGAGCCACTATTTGCTTCCTCCACCTCCTCCTAGACTCATAGAGTAATTTAGGTTGGACAAGACCCTTAATAGCACTGAGTAGAGAAAACTCATCACCTTACTCCAGCACTGCCATATGAAGCCCTGCCACCTCTGCTCTTCTGGGCCACCCTGCTGTGTGCAGTACCTGAACAGCCCTGGTCACATGCAGAGATCAGCAATTTTTGTGAATTCCGTTGCTGAAATAAGTAGCAGCTCAACTGGATGCTCAACAGGATGTTGAGCTAGTTGTGTACTACCTATGTTTGCAATGGAATTAGATGGAACTGCATTGTTCAAAAATTGTTCCATGTACATCATCATGACATTCCTGTGCTGGCAGAGGTCTTTACCACCCTGCTTCCTGCCAACTCAGGGGTGGTGGCAGCCCTGTGCCCCCAGTGCCTCCTGCCAGCTCAGCAGGCACCTCTGGCTGGCTTTCCACGCCCTGGCAAAGGGCACAGAACCTGGCCTCCCCAGAGATGTGCTGCCCTGGGCCTGCTTTGCCTAGCTTAATACGTGCTGCCACAGGAGACACGGTGTTCTGCTCCTGCAGTGTCCCCAGGGATGGGCTTCTCCAGCCTCTAAGAGAGACCAGATACCCCAAGGCAGACCCCGTGGACACCTCACAGAGCAGCTGTGGATCCATCACCACCTTGTAAGGCTCCTCCCTGCCCAGCAAACACTTGTGTGCCAGCGTTTTTGGCTCACAGTCAGCACAGGCCCTGTGAATCCAGAGCTCTCCGGTGACAAGGGACAGAGGCTGTGCCCCAGTAGTGGTGTCTAGACATGCCACCATGGGCTGCCACTCCCACAGCTCTGTGGTGGTGCACAGCAGTTCTCCTGGAAGGCACCTGCTCAGACTAAGGCAGGAGGAATGAGGCCAGGCTGAGTCTAACTGGACACTGCAATTCCTCTTCTGGTTTTCCTCCAGGAGGGAAAAGTGAAAGAAGAGGCAGTGGGATGTGTGGTGGCCTAATGGCTAATGCTGCTGCATCTGTCCTAACAACTGTTGGCACTGCCAGTGCTCCAGCTGTCACACTTGCAGGCAGCTCAGCTTGGGCAGCTTTTGGTGGTTTTTCCCTTGCACTGGCTCACAGTCTGTGTTACCCTTCCTTACTGCAAGCCCTGCAGGAGGCACCTAGGGCTTGGCCCTGTGCCCAGCCTGCTGCCCCTGCAGGCCCTTCAGATCAGCCATGGCTTCACAAACCCCAGGGGAACAGTGACCAAGCTCTTCAGGGTGCTGCAGGGGTGAGGCTGCACATGCCATGGGCTGTGACACACCAGAGACAAGAGGGTCTGTCCAGGTGTCTCTGAGCTGTTGTTCCACCTGGGGATGCAGTCCACATAGACCCTGGGGGTTGTCAGTCCTGAACATCCACAGGAATGGTACCAGGAGAGAGCAGAACCTGAGAGCTCCCTTTGCCTTCCTGAACTCCCAGCATCACTCTCCTGGTCTACCCATCCTTGGAGCATGAGGAGCAGCCTCTGCTGGGATCCTCTTCCCATCCACAAGCACTGCAAAGACTGCCAAGAGGAAACATGGTGTGGGAGCAGGTTCTGGAGTTTGTCCAGAGGAGAGCAACAAGGCTGGTGAGGGGCTTGGAACACAAGCCCTGTGAGGAACGTTTGAAGGAGCTGGGGTTGTTTAGCCTGGAGAAGAGAAGGCTTAGAGGTGACCTTATTGCTCTCTACAACTTCCTGAAGGGAGGTTGTAGTCAGCTGGGGGGTCTCTTCCACCAGGAGCACTGACAGACCCAGAGGACACAGTCTCAGCTACATCAGGGAAGGGATAGGTTGGATATTATGAAAAAAATTTTCACCAAAAGAATAATAAAGTACTGGAATGCTCTTCCCAGGGAGGTGGTGGAATCAGCACCTCTGGATGTGTTTAAAAAAGCCTGGACATGGCACTTGGTGCTGTAGTCTAGTTGAGGTGCTAGGGCATAGGTTGAACTCGGTGGTCTTAGAGGTCTCTTCCAACCTCATTATTCTGTGATCCTGAGTTGCATGGAATGGAGCATATGGCGTACATCCCCAGCCTGAGCAGAGTGTGTTTCACTCCCTGGGTGCTGATCCAGCCCTGAAGCAGCCTTCTGGAGGACGCCCACCTTCAGCCCCACACCAGCCCTGCTCCGATTGCTGCCAGCTCGTGGCAGAGGCTGCAGCACCCACCGAGGCTGGGGGGCTGCTCAGGCTCTGTCCTGCCACAGTGACAGCTCCTGGCTAGCCAGGGCCCAGTGACAAACTGAGGGCTGGGGCTCAGGAGACAGAGCAGGGGCTCCCCTTGCTGCAGAAGCAACCACGGGGATAGCCAGGCTGGATTTAACTGGAAAGCCTCATGTGCCAAAGGAAGGTCATCTGGAGTACAAAAAGTACACCTACCAGGAGTGAGACCTCTGGGATGTGCTCCTGCAGATGTCTTGATGATGTATGTTACAGATTTGTGACAAAACAGGGTGAAGTCTCTGCTGATGTTCTTCCCAAGGTGAGAGCGATGTGAGCAATTGTGAATCCCTGGAAGACAGGCAGTGGAAGAGCTTGGTGAATCACCTGAGGTGAGAAACAAAGCTGAGACATAGCCAGAGTGGGGCTGGCAGCCCAGACCCTCTCCCAACAGGGGGGCACAGCAGGGAGAGGAGGGGAGAATGGGGTGGAGGGGCCTCTGCACTGAGGCCGTGCAGACACCTCTGTCCTGCTGAGGGAGCACGGAGCAGTGCCTCAGAAGCAGAGGGGCTGCGCTGGCTCGGTGTCACCTCGGGGTCCCATGCCGCCCTCCTGCCCAGGGATCAGACAGGGATCAGGGAAGGCACTCAGGGAGCAGCCACACAGGGTGTAAAGGGCTGCAAACCTTGTGGGCTGCATGGACCTGAGCTGCCCAAGAGATTGAGAGCACTATCTATGAGCACCTTCCTGGAGAGAAGAATTGTGACAGTGGGAGCTGCTCGGTGCAGCAGACACTCTTAGAGCATGACCCAGCATTTGGAGCATTTCAGGCCAAGGCTAAGTCAGCCTGAAGCAGAAATCTCTTCCACAGGCACCCAGCAGGAACAGCCCATTTCTCACCAAAGACTGCTCATATCTCAGGCTGGCTGTGCACACCTCACATCAGATGCTCCAAGACTCCCTGGAAAATTTATTCTGCAAGCACTTAAAATTTCATCATCTGAGACAGAAAACTTGTAGGAAAAGCAATGTTAGAAAACTCCAAAATCTTGGTGGTAAAATAGCCAGACAGGAATATCCTACAGCTGTGTTTCCTATTGAGGGTATTTACCAGCCTAAAGTTGTCACTCCTTCCCAGTGCCTTGAACACTCACAGTAAATGCAGAGACAGGCACCATGTCTCCAGCTGGCACAGGCTGACTCTGCTCCAGATCTGTGCTAATACCCTTGTTTACATACGGCCTGACACACTCTTAATGTTAACAAGTAAATAGAAGCCTGTGGCTCGATTTACTATGCAATTACACTTGCAAAATAAGAAGGAAAAATAAGCTCGTATTAAGCACTGATACACACATTTTATTCAAGCACAAGTGGCACATGACAATGTGGATTTGCCCTTTGAGATGTCAGAGTTTAATGAAGTAGGAGAAATCCTGCAGAGAGTAGCACAGGACTTAGATTTCTCCTTATGAGGATTAACTTCATGCCCCTGTTTAGAAAAACAAACATTTTGTGCAGTAAATGAAAGTGGTCCTCCAGTTCAGGATAGCCTTTTACCATTGCTGCTAGATTACTTTGTCCTTTTCTGGCCTGTTCCTGACAATACACATATTTGTAGCTCGACCTGCAGCCCCTTGGGTCACAAGGCCCCAGGCTCCTGGAAGTGACAGAGCACTGCATGCATAGGGTCCAGACTACCTTTTCTTCACAGAAAAAATAACATATGCTCATATCTACATCTTTTTCTGGTGAAGGAGACCTGCAGCGCTGTGAAGTGCACTGGAGGGTAGCCTGTGGTTGTGTGGTGGATCACTGTCCCTCACGCTCACAGTGAAAGGCTGTCCTGCCTGTTGTTTCCTGGGCAAAATGTGCAAGGGAGTGATTTTGCCAGGGCAGTGCCTAAGCTTCACTGGAACTGCTTGGCTTTGGTTCATTTCCCAGTAGAGACTCATTTTCCGAGTTTGTGTTAGGCTGTGTTTAGCAGCAGAACAGAGGCACTGCATGCAGATCATCCTGCTCTGACGCCCCGGAGGGAGGAACCCCCACAGGCACGGGGTCTGCCCAAAGGACTCTGCAGCTGGATGCAGCCCAGTGAGCCCCACTGGCCTGATGGAAGTCATCCAGCTGGAAAACTGGCTGCTGCATTACCCAGTCAGACTGATGTTCAGGCTGGCAGCTGAGCAGGGGAAGAGAAATATTAATTCTGGGGGAAGAAGTGACTTTCCTGGGACAACTCCTCTTCATGCTTTCATGAAGTCCCTGTTCAATGCTTAATTTCAGAAATTTAGAGTTCAGAAATTCCTACAGAGGGTGAAAAATATTCCATCACCTTCCAAAAGAACAGGTGAGCTGTGGCAGGTGCTATGCACCTGGGAGTGGTGAACACCCCATACTGAAGGTGCATGTCTGTCAGCACAAGAGATCACAGCAGACTTTCCACTGGCTGGGACAGATCTTTTATGGTGAGAGAGATTTTGGTGGGATTTTTCAGAGAGCCTCAGAGCCCAGGACATGGAGGCCCTGCAGAGGCCGTGTGGCCAGCCCTGGCAGCAGTTGCACACATTGTCACCTGCCTTTTGGTTACACCTGACTGGAGCTGGTGGCTTCTACACCACAAGCTTCTGGTAGGGTGGAAAGCAAGACAGGGAAGAGGAGCAAGCAAGGACTGATGACACAGGTGCATAATTCATTGTTTAGGGAAATTCAGCTAAAAACAGTCCATGGGCTGGTTTTGGGTTTACATGAAGAAAAAACAGACTTTTGGCCTTTCTCCTGATTTGACTGCAAACCAGAAATCTGGAGGAGCAGCACGTTATCCTGCTGATGCTCGTGGACTCCTGCCACACCTCCAGGCAAGGTGAGCAGAGATCCAGGACACACCTCCACACAGTCTTACGGGCTGTTTGGACAAACTCTCAGAACTCCAGCAGGAAGGTCTACCATACAGAAGCCGACACCGTCCTGCTCCAACCTTCTGCCTCCCACAAAATGGGGTCACAGGACCATTCAGGAGCACGGGACCTCAAGAACTCTCTAAATAATCCTCTGCTCACAGAAGGGCCAGCTATGAGACCAGATCAGCATACTGTGCTCTTTACTCATCCTCTTCTTGGGAGCTCCTAACAATGGGGACTCCCCCATTCTGGTCTCATTTGGCACCAATATTCACTGCTGCTGCAGAGCAAATCCTTGAGACCTGCTGAGAGCAGAGGGTGGAGCAGCTGATTTACTTTCTTGCACGTGACTTTCTTCCCCATCCTTTTGTATTTGTGATCAAACCAATGACATCAAGCAATCTGGAGTCCTGGGTGGATCCTCTGTCATGCCCTTCTTCTTCTCTCTCCATGTACATTATGTTTAGGCGTAATCATCCTCCCATAAGGCACTGCCATTCTTACATTTTAATTAACACAGAATAACAAACTTGTAAACTCTGAGCAGATTTGATTTGGAACATGTTGAGGCATTTGGCACCAGAAAGTGGGTCACTGATTATATTCCCTCTATGCATCTGGTACCTGTTGTTCACTTTCTGCTGCCATGCCAGGAACACAGGTGCTAAAATTTGAACACTACTGCTCTGCATTTGTGTGTCTATAATGCATTCAGTGCACAATGTCTTAAACTTATCCTTCACTTTCTGATAGTGCTACTAAGCAGGATTATTACTTTTTAAGGTTGTGCCTTTTTGCAATAACCCCCCAAAAGGGATGAAGTCTTCCAAAGAGATCCATGCATAAGTGAAGGGATGAAACAGAGAATTTAATCATAATGCTTGTGCATGGCTTTCAGACTGACATCTGTACATTAAGAATATGTAAAAGTACCAATTTCATGCTCTGACAGCTTATTTCGCATTGATGGGGGATAATGGGGAAAATGCCATGGGAATGCCAAATGTCAAAGCAGTACATAATGCAAAGCATTCACACATTGTCTCTTGGGCCATCACCGGTGCTTCCTTAAGGGAAATTTTCCAGTAAAAGAGAGAAACAGAGACTGGGCCCAGGCAAAAGAAAATCAAAATCAAGAAGTCAAAGCTAAGAACTATGGGCAGTGCAGCACCAAATCTTCAAGCACAGAATATTTTCTGGCTTTGAATTGTCTTTTCACTTCTGTCAAAGATGAAATACACATACATTAATTTCAGAGGCTGCAGACAAGTCCTATATGGTTTCCCATGGAGGATCTGAACATTCTTACCACCAGCACCCTCTTTTCAATAAATTATTTTCAGAAACTATGGAAGTTCAGAAAGGTAGCCTCTCCCCTCAATCCCAGGACCCTCAGCCCAGGGACCATAGAAGTGTTGTTCTGTAGCAGAGGCTGCCTCAGGAGTGAGAGGAGCTCAGGACAATTATCTCCTCTTTTCATCACAGGAGTGATGTTACAGGTTTTGCCCTTAAAATGCTGGGGATTCTAATCTAATGGAACTGGGAGAGAGGCAGAACACCGTTGCAATTATTTTGCTCATTTAGTGAGACAATTAAAGTGATTGAGGAAGGGAAATATTTTCTCTGACAAGGGTCAATATGCTGTAAGGTTCATTCTGTCCTCCAGCAGCCATGCCCTACCCAATGGCACTGTCAGTGCTTTGGTCCAGTGCCCATGCAGTTACCTGCTCTGCCAGAGAAGGCAGGTGGGCACAAAGGACACGCTGCTGTGGCGCCAGTGCTCAGCATCCCTTGGTGCCTAACCCGTGTCCCTGTCACCCCATGCCACTCCCTACACAGCTCCATCTTTGCCCTCTTCTCTCCATCTCCCTCTGTTCCAGCTGCCCTCCACTCCCTATGGCTCTCTCCCAGGTTCCTATACACCCGAGCCTTTGGCTCTCTGCCCAATTTCACCCTGCTTCTCCTGACAGTCAGCTTTGGTGGCTTTGACTTCACAGAGTCCTTCCCCTCCCTCAACCCGTGCCCCCCACTCCCCACATGCCTCTCTGGTCCTCCATTGACTCACGCGGCTGAAACTGTAATTAACAAGCTTTGAAGCACTGTAGAGCTGGCTCTAAGGAGCTAAATAATTACACTCCCTCCTCTCTCCCGCTGCTCGGTTTGAAGCAGCAAAGTGGAGCACTGGGAAGAGGAGGAGCGGATCAGGTGGGGGGTGGGAATTTAATTAACTTCTGAAGTGCTCCTGCTCCTGCTGCAGACAGCTGAGGATGATGATGGGTTCTGGCTCAGGGGGCTGCACAGGTCAAAGCACCATGTGGTGACTGATGTCCCTACGGTCTGTGCCCAGAGCCAGTGGCTTTGGGAGCTGCACGTCACTTCCACACTATGGTGGAGACCCTGTCAGGTCTGCCAGGGTACCACCCTGATGCTTTTCAAGCCATTTCACTGTAAAGTCCATTTAAAGCGTCACTCCTGTGACATGGGCAAAGCAATTTGCTGATGATGAAATGGGAGGCAAGGTGGGGAAATGTTATCTGCAGCGGCAAATGTCAGCCACCTCCTCCCTGTCCTGGTTCAGTTCCTCATCTCACGGCCCTGGGGCTCTGCCCTGCCTCTCCCTGCCCTCTTGCCCAGTGTTTCCTGAACAGTTTCAGCCCTTCTGCAGCTGCCACCCCTCCAGTATTGGTTCCATATGAGGCCAGCACAGAGAATCCTGCCTGGCAGAGTGGGGCAGGTCCATCTCTGATCTTCAAGGAGGGTGGTTCACCACCTCAAGGCTTACCTCTTTTACTGGATCAGGACAGATAAAAAGGGAGTTCATGTGCCCAGACACACAATACAAAAACCCCCATCATTTGCAGCTCCCAGATTAAAACAATATGACTGTCAGGAAACAGACTAAGCAAGTCAAAGACAACTACTCTGGGCACAGGTGACCAGAAGCAAGTACAGCCCACTCAATTCACCAAGTCCAGGTAAAAAGTGTGTTTGACAAGACTGCAAAATTAAGCTCTTATAAAGAAGACTGTTGCCCAAACAGATTTAATTAACCTCCTTGCATGCCTACAATTTTCAATCACGTCTTCATGTTGCTCCGTAGTGGAAGAAACATCACCCAATGTTTCCACGATGGCCAAGTGTCCTGAGATTTTCCTCAGCAACCGCCTTGGACAGGGCATCACCTTCCAGTTGTGAACTCCCCTGGGAATGCCAGGTGAAGCTGCATCTCTCAGAAGCCTTTTCATCTCATAGGGTTGGTGTCTAGCAAAGAGGAGCAGGCGCCAGCACCCTGACACAGAGACTTCATTAATGTGTCATACTGCTGAAGCATATCCTATGTGCTTTTCATGCTGTTACCCTCAGAACTTTCGTGCCGTCTCCTTCAGCATTTAGAAATCACTTTGGAAAGAATCGAATCGAAAATATAACCTCGGGGTCCTTTCTGGCGGCTGTTGGCCAGAGCCGCGGAGGCTCCTCGGGCGCCGGGAGGGGAGCGGAGGCTGAGGATGCTCCGGGAGCGGAGCGGAGGCTGAGGATGCTCCGGGGAGCAGCACCGGGCTCGCAGAAAGGCCGCGCACTCCGGGTGCC
Organism: Passer montanus; assembly: GCF_014805655.1. Classification (NCBI taxonomy): domain Eukaryota; kingdom Metazoa; phylum Chordata; class Aves; order Passeriformes; family Passeridae; genus Passer; species Passer montanus. The sequence goes on from NW_024366604.1 coordinate 289,296, forward strand.
ACCTGCCGGCCCCAGGACCGCGGGCTGGCGGTGACACCCCGGGGAAACCTCCCTCTTCCTTGCTTTTCCTCTTTTCAGCGCGATCTGGAAGGCTGCGGGAGACAGAGCTGTGTCCCAGGCATTCGAGGCTGCTGCACGGCCGCCTGTGCCCGCGGCACGCGTGGATCCTCCCTGCGGGGCTTGCGCGGCGCCGGCCGTGAGGATGGGCGCTGGGAGCAGCCCCTGGCAGGGCTGCTGGGGCTCCGGGCACCTCCAGCGCCCCGCGGGGATGCCGCAGCCCGAGCGGCACCTCCCGCTGCCCGCACACGCCGCAGCCCCGCCGCACGGAGAGCCGCCCGCAGCCCGCTGCTCCCCGCAGCCCGGCCCGGCAGCTGCCTCCTGGCACCCTGCCCAGCTCAGCAGGCTGGGAGCTGCGGGGAACAGGGGCATTCTCCGGGCTCGGCACTTCCAGCGGGGTGCCAAGGCAGGGACTGCTGGTCTCCTGGCCACGCGTGAGCAGCAGGACCTCGGGCTCCGTGCCAGGCTGCTCGCCCCTCGTGGTGAATCACTGGCTCACCAAAGGTGGCACGGTCCGGGCACGAGGGGAACAGTCTGGGCTGGGCTCAGGCACACCGCGGGTGAGGTTTGTCACCCAAACCAAGAAACAGTGCTCAGAGGCAAAGGCAGCAGCCCGACTCAACTGGCCTGAGACACAAAGGGTGCAAGGGTGAAGGTGCCAGGCCTGAGGATCACTCCTGATGGATTGAATGCAGGCACCTCTGCCTGCTGCCCTGCAGCAAGGCTGGCTGCAGCTGGGGCACTGCCATCCAGGGGGAATGATGTCCCCTGAGCTGTGGTGGCCCTGGGGCAGCGTGGGAGAGAGTCCCTTAGGGCAGGTGACTGGCAGTGGATGGCTCAGAGGCTGTTGCTGATGTTTTGCTATAATGCCACCCAAAAGAACTTCCTTTCAGGGGCAAATCCAGCAGGAATGGGTCCTTGCAAGCGAAAAATACCATTGTAGTCAGTGCTAAATCCAAATGCTCTAATCTTTGTCCTGCTGTTTCTATAAATATGCTCTGGGGAAGCATATTTACAGAAATAAATACCCTGAGGTCTGTCCCCGGAGGTGTATGTGAGCCCATTTCAGCAGCTGTGCAGAGGCAGCTGATGGGGCAGGGCCCGGTGCCACTGCCCACCCCAGCACCCCGGCCAGGGGAGGGCAGGCCCACCCCAGGCACAGGGACCTGCCTGGGGCTGGGGACGAGCCAGGGCCACGGCAGGACGGCAGCCTGCAGGGAGGGCTCAGGGGCAATAGTCTGGGAAACTGAGGCCAGACACAGCGCAGGTGCCAGGGGTTATCCTCAGGGTCCTGAGACTTGCATAACATTCTGCAGCTCCAGCTCATCTTTTAATCATCTTAACAGCATATATTTTACAGCAATTAATTACCTGATAAATTTGAGTAGGTTTCATAACATCCAGAAGCATTAAAAGCATTTTTGTTTTGAAAGGTGCCATGATAAGATCAGAGCAAAGTACCTGAGGCCAGTGCCAGGTGTCACAGCTACGTCAGGTTCCACTCACTCTCTGCCAGAAGATAAAACCTTTCCTCTTGTGAGCTGGATTTGTTGACTCCTTCCCAGACCTAGAGCCTGGAGGATCAGAGAAACACATTATTCTGCCTTGCAAGAGACAGTTTTGCAGCCCACACATATGTGCCCATGCTAGCATTCACAGAGGTAAATCACAGGTCACAATTACACGCCAATAATGCTGAAAATAGAGTACCAGCAGTGCATTAAGGAAACCCCCAAAGTCTGAAAGCCCTAGAGAAAATGGGAGAGAAAATGAAAGCTCTGGGCTCAGTGATGTGCCAGCACAGGCAGCCCTGCTGTGGAGTGGGGCAGCATGGAGGGGGCAGCTCTGTGCAACAGGCACACACTGTCCCCAACGCAGCAGACACAGCTGGCATCTGCCCAGCTCCTTGCATCTTCTCACTCATCCCTGCTTGCCTGGCCTGCCCCTGCAGGGTCTGACCACTGCCTGCTGCCCCGTGCTGCAGGACACGCAGCTGTGCCCCACTCTGTGCAGCAGCTCACCCAGCTGTGCCACTCCCCAGAGCAGAAGCACACCACACAGCCCTGCGTGTCTCCGTGTGGCAGTTCTGAACAGGATGTCTGTCTGCCTGGGCGAGGGCCCCCCCAGCCCTGTGCAGGTCCCAGAGCTCCCCAGAGGAGCTGCAGCCTGCTCAGAGGGTCTGCGTGTGGAGGGCAGCACCCGGAGGGAGGCAGAGTCCCACAAACAGGCACGCACCAGGAGGGCAGCCAGCACCAGCTGTACAGCCAGCTGGGCAGCAAGGGCACCAGGGAGCGTGGGACCACAGCAGCAGGGGGAGCATGGAGGCACAGGGATGGTGTGAGGCCACTGGCATGGTGTGAGGTCTGGCCCTGCGGGCAGGGGTGGCTGCAGGGTGACACGGGCAGCGGGGTGCTGCACAGCTGGGCCGGCAGGCTGGCACACTCAGGTGTGTGCAGGTGTGTGCAGGGTGACACGGGCATGTGGGTGCAGCACAGGGGGGACAGCAGGCTGGCACACGCAGGAGTGTGCAGGCTCACCTGCACGTACCTGCACACCAGACACACGCCTGCACACAGGGCTGCAGCCACCACACCACCCCAGGGACAGGGGAGATGGGGGTGTCTGGAGGACAGGGGGCTCTGGGGGGCTCCCGGGCCCCTTCCAGTGCCCACAGGGGCTCCGAGAGAGCGGCAGAGCGGCCGGGCAGGGCTGGAGTGACAGGACGAGGGCAAGGCAGTGTCACTGCCGGAGGGGACACATGGTTAGCGGGGACAGCGGGAGGAGTTCCTCCCCTCGAGGCCCTGGCACGGGGTGCCAGAGCAGCAAGGGCTGCCCCTGGACCGGGAAAGGGGACAGGCCAGGCTGGACCGGGCTAGCAGCGCCCTGCTCGAGTGGCAGCTGTCCCTGTCCCAATCCCTGTCCCTGTGTCCCAGTCCCAGTCCCTGCCCCAGTCCCAGTCCCTGTCCCTGCGTTGCTGTCCCTGTGTCCCTGTCCCAGTCCCTATCTCCCTGTCCCTGTCCCTGTGTCCCAGTCCTGTCCTTGTGTCCCTGTCCCAGTCCCTGTCCCTGTCCCAGTCCCAGTCCCTGTCCCAGTCCCTGTCCCTGTGTCCCTGTCCTGTCATTGTGTCCCTGTCCCAGTCCCTGTGTCCCTGTCCCTGTGTCCCTGTCTCAGTCCCTGTCCCTGTGTCCCTGTCCTGTCATTGTGTCCCTGTCCCAGTCCCAGTCCCTGTGTCCCAGTCCCTGTGTCCCAGTCCCTGTCCCTGTCCCAGTCCCAGTCCCTGTCCCTGTGTTGCTGTCCCTGTGTCCCTGTCCCAGTCCCTATCTCCCTGTCCCTGTCCCTGTGTCCCAGTCCTGTCCTTGTGTCCCTGTCCCAGTCCCAGTCCCTGTCCCTGTGTTGCTGTCCCTGTGTCCCTGTCCCAGTCCCTATCTCCCTGTCCCTGTCCCTGTGTCCGAGTCCCTGTCCCAGTCCCTATCCCAGTGTCCCTGTCCCATTCCCAGTTCCTGTCCCTGTGTCCCTGTGTCCCAGTCCCTGTCTCTGTCCTGCTGTCCTTGTCCCTGTGTCCCCGTCGCTGTCCCAGTCCCAGTCCCAGTCTCTCCTCCATGCCAGGGCCTGGATGATCTTTCAGCTCCTTTCCCAGCCCGTCTCTTCTCGGCTCACGCTGTCCGCTCCGCACATGGAGGCTCGTTCATCTCACAGGACTGTGCTGGCGGGCAGGGCGCCAGGCTCTGGAAACCCCATCCCCGATTTACCGATTTTCGGGAAATCCTCCCCAAACCCCTGGGGGCGTGGCCGCGGCTGAGGGGCGCGGGGCGGGGCCTGAGGTGGGCGGGGCCTGCGGGGCGGGGCCGGAAGCACGTGGCCGGACGGCGGGGCCAGGCCAAGGCCACTTCCTGTTCGGCGGTCCCGGCGCGGAGCAGCGGCACCGGCACCGGGCCCGGGTCCCGCACGGAGCCCCGGCACCGGCAGCGCGCCAGCGGCCCGGCCAGCCCGGCACTCCGTCCGTCCCGGCACCGCCTGGGCTCCGGTACCGGCAGTCAGTGAGTATCGCCCGTGCCTACCGGCACCCCGGCCCGGCCGGGGCCCGCTCCCCCCGGCCGCGGCGTGTCCCGGCGCCCTCGGGCAGCAGCCCCGGTGCCCCGCGTGCGGCTCCGGTGCCGCCCCGGGCGCTGCCGGGCTGTCCCCTGTCCGCGTCCTGCCCCGGGAAAGCACGGCTCGGAATGAGTGGGAGGGAAGGATCTGCTGAGGGGCGCGGAGCCAACGCGGAATGTCGTGTTGTTTTCCAGGGCTCGCGCGTGGAAGAGGCGCTCCCCTGATCTCTCGAAGGTACAGCAGTCGCTAGAAAATGCTGACTCCCTCTCCGGAGCCTTGCTGCTCTCTTTGCACCTCGTTAGAGACAAGCCAGGGCAGCTGTGGCTCCCAGCAGCACACGGGCGATAGGCTTTGTGTCTCATCTTTGCGTTTGACTTTAGCCACAAGTCCCTGTGAGGTGGTGGAAAGGGGGCAGAGGCTGCTCCCAGCCCACCCCTGACGTGTTCCCTGTTCCTCTGCGAGGGATTCCCCACCCGGGCGGGTCTGCAGCCCCACCTGGGCAGCAGGGAGGGCTGTGCCTCTCACCTGCTCGGGAGCCACGTGGGGCACAGCCAGGCTAGAGCCACAGCAGGGGAGGAGAGGCAGTCTCCTGACACTGCCCTCTGTTAATGAACATGCCTTTGGGCAGGTTTTTATACATACATTTAGCGTTTTTGTACCTTCCCAGATGGGATTTCCATTGCAGTCAGGACCTTCGTGATGGTGATTTCCTCATCCAGGCAGTGCAGGGTGCAAAAGCAGCACAGCAGCTGCAGTGAAAGGTTTCATCCACCTGCTCTGGGATCTCATTGCCAGTTCCATGCTGCCTGTGCCCTTGCAGTGTCGCAGCCTCTGAAGCATCAGGCAGTCTGTGTGCCACAAATGGAACTCAGTGTAAAGCTGCCCTGGTGCCTGACCCTGAGTTTGGATGCACACTTTTCCTGAAGGAGCTTTCTTTCCCGTTTTTTCTTTCCCGTTTTTTCTTTCCCGTTTTGTCGTTGCAGTCTGTAACAGCCTGACAGCAGAGGTGTGTGTGGCCTTCCAAGGCAGTAGAGAGCATCTTTGCCTCTCTGTCCTCAGTGCAGCACTCATCCAAAAGGGTTAGATTTGTCTCTGGGGGTCAGGCAGAGGAGGAGATCAATAAGGAAAGGTTTGGAGCTGGCTGATGGTGTGTGAGGGGAGCAGTGCACTTGCTTGTGCAATGGAAGAAGTGATCTGTGTGCTTTGGTTTGTGCTCAGAAGTTTCTCAGAGCTCTCAGCACTTGAAGTTGAGCAGGAGCAGCTCTGGAGGCTGTTGGAAGCTGGGAAAGCAGGAGCAGCAGAAGGATTCAGCAGTGGGAAGCAGGGCTTGGCAGGAGAGTGAGGCAGGTGACCAGGAGTGGCATGGGAAGGAAGCCCAGAGTCCCTTCTGCAGGGGGGTGAGCCCTGAGCATCCCAAACCTGCCTTGGGACTGTGGCTGAGGTGTCTAATTAACTCATTATTTGTTTGTTAGCCTTGCTCTTCCTCCCTGCTTGGAGTTTCCAGTGGCACCTCCCCCTTGTCTGCCTGGTGCTGCTGCCACTCCTGCATCACCTGTGGGATGTCAGGTTTCTGGTGGCTCAGGTGAAAAATGCTGCAGGCACTTTTTGAAAATGATCCCTGCCGTTGCCAGCTGCAGCCATTTGCAGTTTTGTTAGTGGCTAGAAGGAGCTCAGGTGTCTGTGGTGTTTTAGTTTCAGCCTGGGTAGCCCTGTGCTTGAACTGGAAGGCTGTCCTTCCTTTGGGGCTACCTGAGAGGCAGGCAGGTGCCTCTGAGGAAGGCTGTGCTCTGGGTTCAGCTGGGAGTGCATCCCTCTTGACAGAGGGTTCTCCTGTTGCCAGGGTTTGAAGTTTGGGGTTTTTTATTAAAATAAGGTAATCCAGTTCCAAATTGGGATGTGTCAGTGAGCTGCTGCTCCCTGCAGCCCCTCAGATCAGGTAGTTCTGCAGGACCAGTGTTTTTAATGTGCTCTGCACACTCAGCTGTGAGGAGTGTCTTTCTGATAGCCCAGCTGGAAGCACCTGGAGGTGAGCACAGCTGAGGGAACAGGGACCCTGGGGGTCCCTTCCAGCCAAAACCCTGCTGTGGTGCTGTGGAAAGGAGTGTTTGCCCGTAGTCTGAACTTTTCACTGGCAAAAGGAAATCTGCAGCTGCAGTCAGGCCTTTCTCTGAGTTACCTGTGCCAGCTCAGTGAGAGGCTGCCTCAGTCTGACAGTCTGGAAAACAGCAAGGCTTTGCTGAGCTTCTCTTCCCTGTCCTCGAGGCTGTGTGTGTGCTTTGGTGTGGGATTCCTGGCGTGGCTGCTTCTCTCTCCTGGGGAGGAAGGGCACGGCTGTGAGTGTGGGCATGGTGGGCAGCAGTGCTCAGGCTGTGTTGTGCTGCTGATGTTGGGTGTTTCTTGTTTCCCAGCGGCCTGGTGTGCGTCCTGAGCAAGAGGAGGAGCCCTTCACATCCCAGCCACGAGTGGAGCTGAGAGGAGGAGGAGCTGTGGTTTGACCTTCTGAGGAGGATGGATCAAAGTGAGTGCTTGCTGCCTGCCTGCCCTGTGAAGTGTCCATGAGTCATCTTCCTGGGGGCTTGGGAGACACCAGTCTTGTTCAGCTGCAAGTTTTTAGCACTGCTCACTGCTTGCTGTGTGTGACTCTCCACTGGGGACAGAGGAGCACTTGGGTTCCGTTTGGGAGCTCACTAAAAACACCTTCAGGAGGCTTTGTTCCTTTCCTGCATTGCTGAAGGTCTCTTCTCACACCTCATAACCACGTGTTAATATTGTGAATGGGCTTGATTGGAGCTCTGTTCTCGCTGTGTGGGGAGGAACAGGCTCCAACCTGTTTGAAACAGGGACCCCGTGTGAAATTGACAAAATGTTGAAGTTTGGGGCCTTCATTTGGTCTGTTACATGTTTGTCTAACTACAGCTATTCTGGTGCCATTGTATTTTTCTTCCTTTCTACAGCATCTAAACCTTGGTGTAAAGTAGGTTGTGCTCTGGGTTAGGTGGGAGTGCAGTTCCTCTTGATAGAGGGATGGGTTCTCTTGTTGCCAGGGTTTGAATTTTGGGTTTTTTGTTATTAAAGTAAGGTAATCTAGTCCCAAAGAAGGATGTGTCAGTGAGCTGTTGTTCACTTCCCACCTTGTTCTTTCATATATTTAGCATATCAGGTGTTATGTTTGCTTAGGAACCTGGGTAAGAGCAGAGAGGAACCTTTGGGTTCTTCAAATACCATCATCACACAAGTTACATCTGTACAGAGCTCACAAATCTGAATTTCTGTATGTGTGTGCAGCTAAGTGGATTTAAAGAGTCCCATGCAACTCCTCCTCACCAGCCAAAAAGCTGAACTTCATCTGGCAGTTTTCATGTCTAGAAAAAGCTGGATGACTTCCATGGGAGCAGCTGTACTGCAGAAATACAGACAGACTTTTAGAGGGAGAGTCCCATGTCCTGCACTGCGTGCTTCATGTGGTCATGAACACAAAGGAGGGTCGTCTCCCAAGGAGGCAGGGTGACTTTAGAGCACCCCTGAATGCAGGGACCAGTCTGGCAGGGGAGCAGGCTGTGAGCTCTGGACACACTCACCCTGGGCTGGGGTCCCAGGCCAGCTGAGGTGGGAAGGAGCCTCAGGCAATTTCAGCCCTGGTTTAAAGCAGAGTGACCTGGAGCTGGGGGCTGTGCCTAGCTGAGGTTTGGAGCTCCTGAAGAAGGGGGGCTCCGCAGCCTTTCTGGGCAACAGAGTTACATTTTAAGTGGAATTCCCTGTATTTTGTTATTTTGTGTCCATTCCCTTTCCAGTTCTTGCTGGGCAGTGCTGTGGCGGTTCTGTCCTGTTTATTCCTGGTGCCCCAGGTGTTCGTGAGCCTGGATAAATCCTTCTGAGCTTCCCCTCCCTGTGCAGCAGCAGTCCCAGCCTGACCTAGGACACGTGCTCCAATCCCTTAATGGTTTTAGTGGCTCCTTGTTGCACTCACTGCAGTCTGCAGAGCTGAGGAGTGAACAGCCCCCAGGGTGTGGACTGTGAGCAGCCAGGTGCCCTCCCTGGGGTGGGAGGGGGGAGCTCAGCAATGCCCCTTTCAGAAGCCACAGCAGCTGAGCTGAAGTAGTAATGATGGTTGGTGCAAGTGCATCCTTCAGTAGCTTTTGCTGTTCCACACTGGAGCACAGGTGGCTGTTGAATCTGCTCAGTTTGATGGTCTGTGTGCAGGGCTCTGCTCCCCTGACTCACCTCAGACTCACCTGAGCAATTTCAAGAAGACCAAAGGTATCACTTGAAGGCTGATTTTGGATATATGACCAGTCTGATGTTACCATTTGATTGTTTTGTAGGCTCAGACTCTTCCAGAATATTTGCTGGGTATGATGATGCTGAGAATGCTGACATGTATGAAGATGAACTTTATCCCGAGGAGTCATCCAGTGAGCAGAGTGTTGACAGCGAGGTGGAGTTTCATCTCTATAGCCAGATCCACTACTCCCAGGATCTTGGAGAAATCAGTGCACTGGATGAAGAAGCTGATGCTGGAGAAGCCATGGCTCAAAGCTCAGGTCTAGCTGAGAAGGAGGATGAAGAGAAGAACCTCACTGAGCTCGCTGATGGTGATACGCAGCTCACAGATGAGCCCGAGGTCATCGTCCTGTCTGACACCCCAGATGAAGACAGCATCTACAAAAGCAAGGCAAAGAGGTCAAGATGCTCTTCAGCTCAAGGGAAAGCACGCATCCACCCGGTATCTTCCACACCAAACCACAGCAGAGGTGCTGGGTGTGGTGCCCTGTGTGCCCCTGGGTCTGGTGGGGGCACACCACAGCAGAGAGGCAGCAGTGGCAGGGCTGCCCCAGTCCTTCCTGCTGCACCTCAGGCCCCCCAGGACGTGCTGGTGATAGACAGCAGCTCGGAGGAGGAGAGCCTGATCTCTGGCAGCGATGACATCGAGAGCTGGATGCTCCTGGGAGCTGGTGCTGATGACACAGATGGAGACATCATGCTGAACCTCGAGGGCTGTGCCACTCCTGTCAGGAAAGGTTAGTGCTTTTTATTGCCTTGCTTGTTCTGGTGTGGGGACAGCAGTTTGTCTGCAATGACGCTGATGTCAGTACTTGAAAGATGAACAGAAAGCAAGCAAATTCATGGCAAAGCTGTGGTAAATGAAATGGTCATTATTTGTTCCATTTCAATACCTTCATTTCAGCAGCATGGCATGTGCAAGGAAAAACAGCATTTTTCCTGGTGGAAATTTAGAAGTAATATCAGAGTGATTTATGCTGTGAACTTTTCAAACTTGCCATGTATTTTGTGTTTCTGAGAGTGCATAAGAAGTTGCTGTGTGCCAGACCAGAGACCTTCCAGCTCAGGACAGGGATGAGCTGCAGCAGGAGGAGGCAAGGGGCAGAGGGGAGACCTGAGCATTTCCCCTGCCTGAATTCAGCAGGTGGCTGCCCCCTCAGCACTCCTGACAGTTTGGGCTGCTCATCTGAATTTGGCTTTTCTCACGTGGATTCTGCACTGAACTCAGAGAGCTTTCTCCCCAAGTACTGAAGTCTGGCATTTTGGTGTTTTGATAAACATTCTTCCCCATTCATTACAGCACAGAAGGTCCATCCAGGTGGTGGTCAGAGCCACAGAGTTTCAGCAGGTGTCTGTGATAACCACTGTGTGTGACATACACTGTGTCACCAGCAGCTGCAAACTCTGCTGGGTGATCTGCCACGATCCCTTCTTGCTCACAGGTCTGCAGGCTGACTTCAGTGGAGTTTTTTGTCAGGGTGTTTATAAACAGTTCACATGCTGCTCTTCACATGCTGCTGCACTGTTTGAGAGGGAGGAGCTGAGGAATAGGCTTCACCTTCTTTGGTGAAACACATATTTCAGGGCCATAAATGTTTGATAACCTTCTGCTGGAGTTGTGTGTGTTTTTACATAGCTTAGCACAGTTTGTGGCTGCACAGACTTCTACATAAAGCACTCTGTCAGTGTGTCAGAGGCCCTAATAAGCACACCATATTTGGAATTCGTGCTGGTTTTTCCTCCTTACAAATCTTTAAAAAGTTTCCAAGAATTGCATTGCAGGTGTGCCAGTGCTGACTGAGGAGGCTGTTAAAAATCAAATGGATGTTTGGTACCAGGGGGCAGTTTCTGCTAAGTTATGCCATGTTTTTGTGACAAACATTGTAGTGTTTCTGGTTCATAGTGAATGTTGGCAATAAGCAAGCCGCGTGCAGAGCAGCCAGCAGGGCTGGAATTGCCCTGCACTGTGTGAGTGCACTGGTCAGAACTAAAATTGTTTTGTAGAGTGTAGGAATATGAACAGTTTTTGAGCTGTTTTAGTGGGCAGTCAAAGGCAGTCATACGAGGTCATAAATACACCTGCTCTTCTCCTGCTCTGGTTTTGTTCTCAACAGTAGGCCAGAACCTTCTCCAAACCCCTCCAGATTCTGGTGGATGGAATTCAAGCAGTCTAGTGCACAAAAGCTGGGTTTAGCTGCTCCTTTTCTAACACAGACTGTGATCCCCATGCAAAGGCATAGGCTTGGAATAAATTGTGTTGTAGATATGTGTTCATAATGAAGAATCAAAATAGTTGTAGGGAAGAGAAGCCATAAATGTTCCCAGTATACAGTAACTGTAATTTGTTGACTGAGCTTCTGTCTCTCATCCTATAGACAATAATATGTAACTTGTCTAACAGGAGGTGTCCTTGCCCGTGGCAGGGGTTTGGAACAAGGTGATCTTTAAGGCCTCTTGGAATCAAAACCCTTCTGGGATTTTGCAGTTCTATAAATTACTCTGCTGAAACATGAACATAAAAATTTTCAGTTCAGAGAAATGTATTTTAAAAAAAAGTGTATTGGCAGATTACCATCTCAGAGATATTCTCTGCTCATTCATTTAAACTGCTTTGGGACATGCACAGTTCTGTTTTCAGGGTTTCTGGGGAATGATGGAGGTGCTTTGGTGACAACGCTGTACATAAATTACAATTTTGGGGCCTGTGGTATCAGTAGGGATGCTCATAGCAGTAAGAACTCAGGAATTCTTGCCTTTGCCTTCTCCCCTGGAGCTGCCTGTGACTGCACATTGCAGTGACCTCCTGTGACAGTGCTGTGGTGTTTAGTGTCCGGTTTGCTTCCCGTGGAAAAGGGAACTGAAACCTGAGCAGTGCTCTGAGGGTGAGAGCAGCAGATGTGCCATCTCTTGATGAGTCTGCCTTCACCTCTGAGCCCCTGGGCAGAGATGCTGAGCTTCCACTGGGTCAGACACAGCTCCTCGAGGGAAGGGATTGAGCACATCCCATCCTGTTGAGCACTCCCCTGCACCTCACTGGCCCAACCTGCTCCTGTCTAACAACATTATTGCTTCAATATTCCCTGTAAACCAATGATGCTGTCCTGGTGCCCCTAGTGCTCGGAGTCCTTGCCCTGTGCAGCTCTCCAGCCCCATTCCCAGCGCCTGCTGTGAAGGGAGGGATGCTCTTTGGCTGTGAGCTCTGGGTGCTGGGGGCAGATGGAGGTTCACCTGCTGCTCCTCACCTGCCATGCCACAGCTTTGAGCTGCTCCACGAGTGCCAGTGCTCCCTGCACACGTGGGGCCTTCCCTCCCCTCTGCCCTGCTTCCTTCCCGAGGCTGTCAGGTGCCTGTCAGCTTTAGGTTTTGCTTGTCTAATGCCACACTGAACACAGTTTCTGCCTGAGTTTCTGTGAAATTCCTGTTTTCCCTGCCAAAGCAGGGGCAGGTACCTGTGTGTTCCCACCTGTCCTGGTGGTTTTCCTGGCATGGCTGTCAGAAAACTGCCTGGTGATGCTGCTGCTTGCTGTGCTTACAGGGTCCTGCCTTCTTCACAGGGTGTTTCAAAAATGGGTAAATCAGCAATATAGGTCTGTGGTGTAATCTACACTCTTTTTTTTTTCAATTTAAAGTTTAGGAGTCCATAATAAAGGGTGCAAAAGGAACATTACAAACTGCCGTGCACTATTGCAGAGAATTCATTTTCAGTGTCAGAGTTTCCATGTCTTTAGAGGAGTGTTCTCCCCTCCCACCCTTCTCTCCGCCTTGCAGTAAGAGTTTATATGATAAGGACGTTAATCTCCTGTAGTTGGAAGTCTTTCATCCATTTCTTCATTAAAACCTTCCTTTTAACATATTTCTTCTTCCATGAATAGCTGCAATCCTAATCTCTTTTTTTTGGTGGGTTTTTTTTTTTTTTTGGAAAGACAGCTTTCAGAGCTGCAGCATTGATGTCCGGCCACTAAGGGGTACAAAAAGCAATTTATCTTCTCTCTGTTATATCCTCTGCCCGCCTGGCCCCTTTCTCAGAGGCTGGGTGTGAGTATGATTGCACTCTGGGCTTGGCAAGTTTGTGGTGTGTGGCTGCTTCTGATTCCAAAGAACACTTGTAAAATGAAGAGGAGAAAAAAGGAAGCGTGTTTGAACATTCAGTGAATGAAAACATAACAATGTGCCTAAAATGGAAAAGAAAATTGATTTGAAAGCATTTAATTTTTGCCTCTTCCTAAAAAAATAGTGTAGGGAGGAGTCTTCTATGTAGTGGCAGTAACTGCAGCTTATGGAGTCAGAATGGAAATAGCAGTTTCAATAAATTTGACTTAATTTTTATCTCTATCAAAAAGGAAATGCCCTTTGTGAACTGTCAGTGTTTGAAATGGCTTCCTCTAGACACTGACTTCAAATTTATCTTAACTGTGGGACACTGCAGGAACTATGAAAAAATCTGACCACATCTGTATTTCTTTTCTCTGTGTTCTGTTATTGAAATCCCTCAGTTTGTTTCTAAATGGTGAAAAGGTGTGAGCTTACAACAAAATACAATGAGTTGTGCTTTGCTTCTCTTCCCTGACAGCTGCTTTTGAGTGTGACCTTTGCATTGTACAGTAGGTTTTTGTTCTGGAGTCCTGTGATGTGTAGCAACAACTTATTTTTTCCTACAAAAACGGCCACCATAAATTTTTCACTTTTCTAGGCCAGATGAGTGCTCTGTAAAGAGTCCCATTTCCCTCTGCTCAGTGGATACCCACGCTGTGGAATCACTGGGTTCAATCTCAAACAAAGTTCCTTTCAGAAGTAAAAGGATTTCCCGCTGGAAATCCTCAACAATCAAAACCAATCAAAACAAAACAATCAAAATCAATCAAAACATTTTTGTTGTCAGCACCTAGGCATGTTACCGCTGGTGTGCAGAGGTGTGTGCTGCATTTCTTGCAAGCAGCAGGCGTGCCTGGTGTGATGCCGGCCCCAGCTGCAGTGTCACCAGGGCTTTGTGCTGCCCTGGGTGCCACGCGAGGTGGCTGTGCCCATGTCCCTGCCCCAGGGTGGCACTGCCTGGAGCAGGTGGGCTCCAGGAGCCCCTCGGGCCAGCTGGTGGGTGCACGCAGGAATGGTTCTGGCTCCAAAATCCGCGTTGGTAGCAGCGGGCTGTGCTGGCATGGCTGGGGGCACAGAGGGGCACAGAGCCGGGCGAGGCAGCAGTGTCCTGGCCAGGCTGGGGTGCTGCCAGCCCAGCACAGAGCTCTGCTCCCCCTGCCCCAGGCTGGCTGCTGCCCTTGGAGGGGGCACAGCTGGGTCACAGCACTGCCTGGCCCTGTGCTGCTGAGCCCCTCTGGGCGCTCCCACTGCTGCTCAGCCCCCTGCCCTGGGGGCTCTGCCCTGCTCTGGGGGCTTTCTGGAAGCCTGCCGCCATGGAAATGTGGTGGGAGTGGTTTGTGCATGAGTTCCTGCAGCAGAACGCACCCTGGAGCGGGAGGCAGCAGTGGGAATCCACCTACCCCCTGGAAGATACAACACATGCATATGGATATTTTGATTAAAGAAAAAATCTTAATCTTCTTCGCCGTGTCATGTGGATACACTCGAATCTCTTGATTATTTAAGGAAAAAAAATTAATAAAACTAATAAAGTTCCTTTGCAAATCCAAGGAGATCGAGGCTAAGCACATGATGCAACCTGAGCAGCCCCTTGTATCTGTTCAGATTCCGTCACTGCTGTGGACCTGGCTCTCATTTGAATTTCCTCTGGCTTGGGATTGCTGACTAGGTTTTCTGCAAGAGTGCCCATGCTTACATGGTCATATATTCTGTGTGACTTTTTTTTCACTTTTCCCACCTTTTTTTCCCCTCTGTTTTGGTGGTAGCTGTAGGGATTTCCACCTCTTCTGTTATCAGTTTGATCTTTCTTCCTTGTCGCTATTTCTTTGGGTTTTTCACAGGTGATAACGAGCTGTCACAGTGCAACTGAATTTTTGAACGCTGATGGGAAGCTGATTTAATCCTTCAGGAGGAGGGAGCTCTAGGTGTTTAAACAATTAGAAAGTGCAGTAGAGGCTATACTGGATACAAAGGACATAGGGAAAAAGTAAAGTTTGGGGTGAGTGTAGGTTCCAGGTGTAGGGGGACAGAGATCTGACCCTGCAAGACCACTGCAGGGATGCTGGCCGTGAGGCAGGGCAGTGTGGTCACTCCTTTACTTCAACTGGAGGAAATGCAGAGTGGCTCCCCAGCTGCTGCAGCACCTGTGCGTGCTCGAGTACACGCGTGTGTGGCATGGGCTGGCGAGGCCTGGTGCTGGCAGCGGTGCTCCTTATGTGCTGCTGGTGTGTCACTGGTGTTCCAGAGCTCGCTGTGCTGCTGTGGCTGTGTCCCCAAAGGCTCCAGCAGCCTTTGCCAGGGCTGCACTGTGACTGCAGGGGACACGCTGCTGAGCGTGGCTGCACACCCCAGCCCCTCTGCTCAGGCTCCCCAGCACTCCCTGCAGGATTTCCCACCAGCGTGGCAGTTTCTGTAGTCGTGGGATTTGGGTTTGAGCTGTTTCTTGTTACCTGGCAGTGTTGTGCAGTGGTAGGGTTTCCCACCTGCCAGGCTCAGCCTCTTCCTCTCCCTGGTGGTGTTTGACTGCTTTTCCTCTAAAGATTTTGCTAACATCTCTGATTTCACATCATATGTGGCATTCCCAGCTCTCCAGAATATGTCCTGTCAGACAATGGCATTAGCAGTGAGGAAAGAAGAAAATTTATGCTCTCTGTCCAGTCCTGGGCTTTTGTTGGTGGATGTGGACTGCCAAGGGTAACTCTCACTGCTGAGAGCCACTGCACAGAACCAGCTGCAGGGGTGTTTCTGTCACCAGCTCGGTGTGGTTTGGTGTACTCTGCCATCAGTTTGGTGTGAGTTCTGCGTGTGCCTTTGTTGCCTTGGCACAGCCTCAGGTGTGACCCTCAGGTGTGACCTGGTGATTGTTCCTTTGTTCACACTCAAGGAGTGGGGATGAGGGGAATGCCCTCAGAGGGCCTGAGCAGGCCCTTTGGAGACAGCAGGTTCCAGTGGCAGTCACAAAAGCACTCTTTGCCCGAAGTGGGCAGATTTCTCTGCCCTTTGCTGTCCTGCATTGTGCTGTGGCGTGCCTGTCCCTGCTCTGAGCCCCTGAGGCACCAGGAACAGCCAGGCATCCTCAGGACAAATCTTCCACCAACTCCTTTAAAACCCCAGCAGCCAGGCAGAGAGGGGGGAGCATGGGGGAAGCTGCCAGATGCTCTTTTCGGTCTCTTTTTGAAACTCTCTGTGCATGGTGGAGCACCAGAGCTGGCCGTAGCCTGCCGGAGCGGGGGCCGTGTGCTCAGCCGCCCTGCCTCCCGCTGCACTGCCCTTCCAAAGGTAAGAGTCCGGCCTGGAGCTGCCTCTCGTGCTTTTAGAGCTGCACTGCAGAGCCCGGGGGATGGATGCTGCCTGCCCCTGCAGCCAGGGATGCGGGGCTGGCTCCCCGGGGCGTGTGGCGAGGCGCACACGCGTGTGCGCGCAGCACGGCATGTGTGTGCTGCTGCGTGTGCTGGGCATTGCCCCCTGCCTTGTGCTGCCGTGTGGGCAGAGGAGCCTCACGGGGGGAAGGTGCCAGCCTTGAGCAGAGGTGTCACTGGTGTCCTGCAGCGTGCCCAGCCTGGGTCCGTGTCAGAGGCTCCTGCCACTGGCAGCCCAGCACAAACCAGGGCTGGCCCCAGGACACAGGCAAAGCTGGCGTCGTTTGGATTTGGGCTTTTTGGGAAGTTAGGCAAATTTTTAGGAACTTGAATGGGTGTGTGCTGAGGGGATGCCCTCATTAGATTTTTAATTATTACAACTTTTTTTTTTTAATAAAAAGAGCAGAGATCCCTCTAAGAAATCCGTGTCAGTTGGAGCAGAGGGACAGTTCAGCTGGCAGTGGTGTGTATGTGTTTGTGTGACTGAGATTTTCAGATAGCAAGCCCAAGTTTAAAACGCACTCTTTTGTTCAAAACGAAGCCTACAAGCCGAGCTTTGGTCACTCACTTGTGATTTTTGTGAAAGGTTTTTTTGTTTTTGAGGAGCAGCCTCGTGCAGGTGAAGCGGGGCCGATGTTGTGATTTCCCTGAAAATGGAGTGAATTAGTGGTGGCTGAAGGTCAGGGTCCTTTGTGCTGGGCTGTGGTTTCTCTTGCAGGACGTGGTGAGTGGGCTGCCTGCAGGGGCCCCCAGTCCCTGT
Organism: Passer montanus; assembly: GCF_014805655.1. NCBI lineage: Eukaryota > Metazoa > Chordata > Aves > Passeriformes > Passeridae > Passer > Passer montanus. The sequence goes on from NW_024366604.1 coordinate 305,934, forward strand.
CACTGGAGAGCAGGGTCCCCAAAACCAGCCTGCTGCCCTCCCTGCCGTGCACAGCACCTTCCACCAGAGCAGGCTGCTCCTGCCTCGTGCTGCCAGTGCAGAACAATCCCTGCTCTGCAAAACAACAGCAGAAATGTTCCTGAAAAGTGCAAATGACGTGCTTTTGAGGTGTCAGTGATGCCATTTTATGTTTTTAATCAGAAATGACACGTTTGTGACGTATGTCACTGATGTAATTTTTTTTTTTCCTTTTTGCGGCACACACACGCAATCTGCAAAGAACAAAAGCTGGAAAGCACTTTTCCCTTTTATGGAAGTGCACATTTGAAAATAATTTCCCAGTGAACTCAAATAATTACAAGGAGCACGTGGAATTTTAAATTTGAAAGCTTGACTGATCCTGAGTGGCTTTGTGAAGCTTGAAATCTGCAGGAATTTGAAGGAGAAAGCAGGCTCTTTGGGAACTGAATTCTTCACAAAATAAAATTTTTCTAGTCCTACTTTATTTTAGTGTTGTAGGAAGGGCTGAAAACTTATAAAGAGTAACTGCATTGAGAATTTATTTCTTTTTAGTTTGGCAAATACCTGATCTCTTTTCCATCAGTAAGACTGAGACCATTTCTCAGTCAATGTTCTTCCATTGCCATTCTAGTTTTTGTCTTATCGGGAAGAGACTCACTCAAAAAATAGATATAAATGGAAAACATGCCCCAGAGTCCTGGTCAGTGCTTCAGAAAATGTTCAGAGCAGTTCAGTCAGGTGTTGCTCTTCTCTCCTCTAGTTGCTCTGAGAATATAAGCCTGCAAAAGGAAGAGCTGGGCAGGTGGGGTGTGCAAATGAGGTTTAATACACCCAGTTGGTAATTTTATTTTTTAATGTTATACTTACATCCACAAGGAAAACATGAAAAGCACTGCTAAATGTCAGTTCATTCAAGGACACAGAAAAGCATTTAAAAAATGCTCTTCCTGCCTGAATGCAGGATTTAGACAGCCAGCGAGTTCTTTTTAGTTTGTTTTCTAACATTTAGCTTTGTTCTTGTCATTTCAAAATTTGTTAATAAAACAAAATGCTGTACAAAGCACAATTCTGTACAAAACAAATGAAAAATCGGGGCCAGTAGATAATTCTTATCCAGGAAAAGAAAAAACAAAAAGTAAGAAAATGAAAATGTTATCAAGGGTTCAGTATCAGGCTGTTTTCACCCAGCCCCACACTAAAAATTTTAACCTTCAGTTATTGACCAATGTCAATAATATTTACACAAATTATGGTGGTAACAAAGATCTTCAAAATAATACTTCATTGAATCTTTCCAGAAACAATTCTGCTACCTGTGTGCCTTTGATCTCTGTAGACTCAAATTTTATTTAACAAAATTAATCCCTGTATATTTATTTACAGCAAAATCTTTGCTCTTATGCATATAGTATCTGTAATTGCACAAATGTTAAATGTTTAAAATTACATTTATTCCTTCTTCTTTGGTTTGAATCTCCCACTCCTGTTTGGTATTTTTGTTTTGTAGTGTTGGGGGTTTTTTTGTTTGTTTGGTGTTTTGATTTTTTTTGTTTGTTTGGTTTGGTTTCTGGGTTGTTTTTGTTTGGTTTTGCTTTTTTTTGGTTTGGTTTTTTTGGTTTTTTGGTTGTTTGGTTTTTGGGGTTTTTTTGTTTTGTTTTGTTTTTGGGGTTTTTTTTGTTTGTTTGGTTGGTTTTTTTGAGTGAGATTCTTTAAAATACATGACGCTTACTTTAAAAATGCTAAATAAGTTGGACGGAAGCAGAAAAGCAGGAAAAATCCTTGTTCCACTACAAACTGGGAAAAGCACAGTAATGATGACTTTTCCCTTTAATAGGAAGGTCTCACTTTCCTTCAGTTTGGGAGTTTTGGCAATAAGTAATAATGATAATAATTCACAAAGACTTTGGCACAAGTTGCTTTGGAAATGGAAAAATTCCTGGTGTCTGACACATCTGCCCTGTATTGCAGGAGTTAAACTTTTCAGTCTTTTTGGTGCAGTCCCAGGATCTGTGTCAGGAAACATGTTTTATTGCTGGAGTGTGGTCTGGGGCTAAGTGCTCTCTTTGCCACTTTGATATCGCTCTGATATCACTTTGATGGTGGCACCTTTCATCCCTGGGCTTGAGGAATCCCCAGTCTGGGAAGGAGAGGCAGAAGTTGTGCTGGGCTCTGTGTGTCCCACAGAGTCAGTCCTGCTGCCCCGTCCCAAGGCTCATTTCTCATCCTGAAGGAGGAAAAGCATTGCTGGGGTTTCTCTAGCGTGCTCCTCGTTTTATCTCTACTTTTTCTGATTAAAAATTTGTTCACCTCCTTCAAATTCTACCAGTGAGTTACAGTATCATCCGAAGTGCATTAAATGCCCTCTCCCCACCTTGCCAAAAGGTCTGTAATTCTACTTTTGAGAGTTCAAATTACACTCCTTGGCCTTTTTGCTCTGTCCCCAAAGTAATCCCCTGACATAGTTTCAAATAATAGGGAGCTCATCTTTGGAATTATGCAGGTAGTACCTTTAGTGGTGCATGTGATAGTTTGAAAGATACTGTCAGGTTATTATTTAATTGGAATACTGGCAATGTCATATTTTTAAATGATTCATGCTTTTTGAAAACTATGGTGAAGAGTAGAAAGCAGCCAGCTGTGTAGTAGCCTTAAAATGTACATTGGTTATCACAATTAAAAAAAAAAAAAAAAAGGGCGAAAAAACCAAAACCAAACAAAAAAACCCACCCCAAAAACACACCAAAGAATGAAGAAGAAAGAGACCAGCTATTAAATGCCATTTTTGCAGGCGTGAGTTATTTTCCATGGCTGATTAAAGAGCATCTCCTGAATCGTGTTGCTTGAGGATGTTCAGTGTCAGCAAATTTGAGGGTCTGTGATGTTTAGGGCTTATTGCATATGTGGGTTGCTAAAGTGCCATGCCTAAGGACAAAAGTGTGTAAATATGAAGACATCTAAATTTCACACCTTTGTACAACTGAACTGGTGAGTTTCCTGACAAAAGCCATTCCAGCTCAGCCTCGGGTTTTGAAGACAGGAGGTCTTGGACGTGGCAAGGATCTCTCATTCTTGCCCGTATGGAAAACCAAAATCCAGCTCAGCCCCGGAGAGGCAGGGGTTTGGCTGGGACCCCTGGGCAAGGATGACCCTGCAGGGCAGGTGGCATTTACAGCTCGGTGCAGGCAACCCAGAGGATGGCACTGCCTCGAGAATTAGAGTTAACATCCCACAGCACGGGGCAGACTGCTGCAGGGACCTTGGAGAGGAGGGAATGCACTGCCCTGTCAGGTGAACTCTGTGCTGGTTTCGCTGACACTTCCTACCCAGATGCCCTCTGAGCGTGCATTTGTGCCCGAGGAGGGGCACGCTGAGGGTTTGCTGCCCGTGCAGGGGTGCTGCAGGGGTCCCGAGGGGCTGGAGAGGGCAGGCACAGCCCGGGGACAAGGCTGCCTTCATTCCAGCCGAGACCCGTAACGCACGCTGCTGAATACCTGGCTCTGCTGGTTTGTTAATCAGGAAAACAATAGTAAAACTTTGAAAAGCTTTTAATGGCAAGTATGTTCTTGCTGAGAAACTAACTTTGGTGATGACAGAAATTACAAAGGCTAAACCTCATTTCTGGCACTGTTCAGGAATACGTAATCACAGAATGATTCTGTGCAGGTGCTTTTATTGCAGAGCTCTGGGTGTCAGGGGTACAGACCCAAATCTGACTCCAACATGGGTTCGGGATGAACATGTTTTAGATTCTATCATTATATAACTTACCTATCAATTATTAAACTTACACTGTTCTATTGTATACATTGATTTCATCCAAGCATGGGTTTCTCGTGATCCCCCCTCAAACCCTTGAACATAGATTCTTATGATTCTTCTTATGATTAAACAATAATTATATTTAATTACTAAACAATCATCACATCCAGCAATTATATCATTTATCATATATTGATTACACAGGTGCAGTTTCACATGATCTAACAAACACAAGGCCTGACGTTTCCCAGGGCCTACTTTTAACATTTTCCCAGGGCTTACTAAGCCCAGCTTTCTTTTTACCTCCCCAAATTTTCTGTGATTGTAAAGTCTGCTGCTGTCAGCTGTTAACTTGTCCTTTGAGGCGGTCAGAGCTCGGCAGGGTGTGCTCCTGGCAGTGCTCCCAGGTGTGTGCTGGCGCAGGCGTGGCGCTCCTCACCTGGGCAGCACCCATCCTCAGGTGTCCATGGTGGCTCTGCAGCCCCCTCCTGGCCTCTCCCCTGCTGCAAGAGGAGAACGTGGTGCACCAAGGAGATTTTAGTGCGTGCCCATTGTCCTTCATTTTGGCTATGATGGAATAATAACATTATTCTGGAATCCTGGCTGTCCTGCTTGAGGTGGGTCAGTACGGGTAAGAGACACACGTATAATTAAAAAATACAACAGTTTATTTGGGGTCTAATGATAGCTCAGACTATTAAATTAGTGAATTGAGTGAAGTTCTTCCTATTTCTTTCTATATTGCAGAGATCCCCTTAAACCAAATAAATTCATCGGATTTGAGCAAAGTACTGTGCTGCTCCTTACAAAAACAAATAATAGTGCTAAAGTGGTGTTCTTTCAGCCCTAGCATAACTGTGAGATCAAAGCAGACAATCACAGTACAAAACCGACCTTCAAATTACTAGAAAAATACTTTTTGGTGTATTATTGTAATTGAGCACAGATTCTGGAAGCTAAAAGTCTTAATTATCATTATTTTCCTGTCTTCACTATGGCAGATTTTGTTTAATTTGAAAAACCAAAAAGGAAAAAAAAAGAGTTGTTTTTCTAACTAACTTGCAAATTGTGCTAGCAGTTGCTTCAGTCTGAGCTTACTCAAAGTTCTGTTCTGTTCCATCATTAATGTGTCACTGAGTGCTGTGCTGTTGTTTTCAGTATTAATATCCTGGTGTTGGGGAGAAAACAATTGTAAGACACGTTAAATGCCAAGGAAATTAGGATAGACACAAAATTTAATTTATGCAGTATTTAGATGCTTGCAAATGTCTTGAAGACTGGAAAATAATTGCTTATCTTTCTAAGGGAATTTTTAGTTTTCTTGAATGTGTGACTTTATATCATCTGAATTTTAAACTTGATAGCATATCAATGCTTTTACAATAATTCTGGCTAACTTCTGTTTCCTTTAAAAGAGAAACTATGTGCAAGAATATCCTTTGGTATAGTTACTAAGTGGAAGAATCAAGTATTTGGAGGTTAGGCAGGGCAATTTTATAGTGAATACTTATCTCTAATAATGTTACATTCATTTTAAAGAATATATTACAATATATCATTGGAAGTTACTACTAAATAATTTTAAAACAAATGTTATTACATAGTATATGTTGTCTCAAACTCAGATATTTTTCAGGACTTTGTTCCCGAAGCTGCCTGGGTGGGACAGAGATTGCGTGGTGGAGACCTGTGATGTTGTGTAGGTTAATGTTTTTTAAACCCTGAGGGGAAAAGCACCAGAGGAACAAAACAAACCGCACGCAGACAACTAGCACTAAAGAAAGAAAAAGTGCTTAGAACAATCAAACGCAGTGTTAAAATTGGCCAGGCATTTAATTAATGATTGGAGCGGCGTGCAGTGGGTGCTGGCTGGGAGCAGCAGGGAGGTTTTTGTTCAGCAGAACGCTCGCTCCTGGCGTGCTTGGCCTCGGTGTCCTGTGCATCAGGGCTGGGCTCACCTGGCTGCAGGTGAGGCTGGGCGTGCCGCTGCACGGGGAGCGCCTCAGCTCACACGGGGACTGTCAGCACTGTGAGAGCTTTTAAAAGTGGGAATGTGTGCTCTGTGTTTCACCCTGCTGAGCCCCACGGCCCTGCCAGAGCCTTGGTGCTGCCACACGCTGGGAAATGGCACCTCCAGGTGTCCTGCATGATCTCCTGGGATGGCCACGGGAGCTGGCACAGGCCTGGGGAGGTTTCCATTTTCCATGGGGTCACGGAATCACAGACTGCTTTGGATCAGAAGGGATCTTAAAGCCCACCCAGTGCCACCCCTGACATGGCAGGGTCACCTTCCACGGTCCCAGATGTCCCAGATGTCCCAGCCCCAGTGTCCTTGGGCACTGCCAGGGATCCAGGGGCAGCCCCAGCTGTGCCAGGGTGTGCCCAACCTGCCAGGGAACAATTCCCATTCCCAAGATCCCACGTAACACAGCCTTCTATCAGAGTGAAGCTGTTCTTGATGTCCTGTTCTAAATTGTAAGCTGTTTTTTGTTTAAAGCTTTGTGGGAGGGGTGTAGTGGAATACTCAAACACCTCCAAAGAGCCCTTCCCAGGCAGGTGGCAGCGAGGCACGCTGGCATTGTGGCTGTTCCACACCAGGCAGCACAACAGTCTGGGCTTCCTTTCCCACATTTGCTGAATTGTGAATAAAGCCCAGAGTGTGGTATGCTACAAATAATGTTTGTTTTCTTCTGGCTGCTTGGTATACTTAATACAGAGTGTATTTGTGAGATCAGGATCTGTATTGTAACGTGTCTCTTTTTTTTTTCAAATAATTTCTCTGACAGGTGGACATATACTGCTTTAACTCCTTAAGATACATAAGCAGAGCTCTTTACAAAACTTGGGCAGAGCCCTTTCACCTGACCAGTGAAGAGTTATTTACCTCACTTAAGAAAAATAATATTTTTACCATCTTTCAGCAGCAGTTGAAAGATATGTAAATACTGTGTTCCTTTGACTGCATTAGTATGTAAAGAGGCTCCAGAAGAGCTGGAGAGGCACGTTGTATGAGCACCTGGAGTGGCAGCACCCAGGGAATGGCTCCAGTGCCAGAGGGCAGGGCTGGCTGGGATCTTGGCAATGGCAATTGTTCCCTGGCAGGGTGGGCAGGGCTGGCACAGGGTGCCCAGAGCAGCTGGGGCTGCCCCTGGATCCCTGGCAGTGCCCAAGGCCAGGCTGGACACTGGGGCTGGAGCAGCCTGGCACAGGGGAAGGTGTCCCTGCCATGGTGGGGCTGTGCACCCCCAGAGCAGTGTGTGCTGGGGGTTGCCATGGTGGGGCTGTGTCACATGTGGGTCTCTGCACCCCCAGAGCAGTGTGTGCTGGGGGTGGCTGTGCTGGGGCTCGTGGCAAGGCAGAGCAGCCTCTGGGGAGCTCTGTGGGTCAGTGCAGCAGTGACACCATTGTCACCGGGTGTGAGCCGCAGCACTCTGAGAACTTTTGGTTGTTGAAAGCTGTGGCAGCCTCCAAACTATTTTGTTTAAAACATAGTGATGTAAAACTACTTCATTTTTTAAACCAACACTGGCTGTCCTTAACTGTCAGCCTAGATACACCATGCTGAAGTAACCATTAAACTTTTTGTGCTTATAGGAATAATTGTTTAGCAAATACAATAATATATAAAAATATATTGTTTATTGAATTCCTAGAGGGGAAAAAAAGGATAAATTAATAAAGGAGAAATTAATCTTAATAATCTTAATATGTAGCACATGGGGTTTGGGTCAGAGGACAGCACAGGGGTGCAAAAAGGCATGGGAGCTTAGAGCTCCAATAATTGACAGTCCTCCAGATGTCTGCTGTCAGTTTGTGTTCATTGTGACGTAAAAAAAAAAAAAAGGGTAGATATGCATAATTTATCAATGCCATGCACAAGACTATATGGATCTCATTTTAAAATTAAGATGAAAGATTCTCATTTCTGACACTTCTATGTAAAAAAATATTTTCGGGTGTCCCTGTCAAGGGTAGGAGCTGAAATCTGTATTTCATCTATTGGACAAGTGGTGCTTTTACTGCAGCAGTGTTTGCACAAATGAATCTATTCTCAGGGAGCCCTGAGTCTGGGCGTGGGGTGCCTCTGGTGCAGGGGTGAGCCGAGGTGTGCAGAGCTTGGGTGGTGGGCCCAGCATGGCTGTGGGAGCTGGAAAATGGTCTGCCTGGAAAATCACGCTGTTTCCTCCCTGAGACGTTTCAGATTTTTTGGTGGTCTTGCCTTTTATTTTACCGTGGGAGAAATACAAGAGGGTTTTCATGCTGTGCCTTGATCTCGGCGTATCTGGACATGCAACTTAGATGAGCATGAAGCAGAGAGGAGTAACCTGTGTAAATCTGTATTGCCATCTCCGTAGGAAAGAGGTGGAGCTTTTTTTTTTTCCCCTGTCACTGTTAATGGTGTGTTCCTTAAATATGATGGATTTATGAATATGTTGAACATGTCTTTCCTTTTTTTGTCTTATTTCTGTGCTCCTCACTTGCAGGCGCAATGGCTGAACAATGAGCCATGTGGTGTGACAGGTAAATTTCACAATTTACCTGCTGTAATGGTGTGCTCTGTGCTGCTGTTCAATCATCTCAGAATTTTACTTGCCTGATTAGTTGAGTGCAGCAGATTTTCAATTTAAATGTAACTTCATCTGCTTGATTAAAAATGTAACAGAACATTATCTGTTGCAAATAAATTTCAGAGGAAAAGATGATTTTGCCTGTTTAAAAATAACATCTGTTTATATTGGCTGGGAGCAGATGATTAATACCTCTCTAATTTCGAGGTTTACCAGTCCAGCTCACCTGTCTCTTTGCATGGATAGCTGAAATTGATGGCTGTCGGGTATAAACATTTACCTGTTGATGTTTATTTGATGGATTTCTTTTTTAAGGATAATATAGAATCCCATCATTGGGCATTCATTTATTTGCTGCTCATCAAGATGATTGACAGTTTTGCCAGCAACATAGGGAAAGGCTTTCCTCCCTGGCACGCAGGGAGAAATTCACTCCTGAGCGATAAGTGCCTTGCCGGGGAGCACAGATTGCCCAGATTCTGGCTCCCACTGTTTGTCTGGCTGGGCTGAGGGCAGGCTGTGGACCATGCTGGGTGTCTGACAGACATCCAGCGCTGCCCTGCAGAGCTGATGGCTTGTCCCAGCCCCAGGGCAGCCCCTGTGGCTGGAGCATTCCCGGCACAGGGCTCTGCGGGGCCCCGCTGGGTGCTGGGGTGCACCCCAACTCTCGGGGACCCCCGGGTGGCACCGTGCTGCGGTGTGGGGGCACTGCTGGTCCCTGCCACCCCCACCGGGGCACAAAGCATGTCAGCTCTGCTGGCTCCATCAGCCAGCCCTGGCCATGCCCAGCAGCCCCAGCGCCGCTCTGCAGGGATGCTGCTGCCCTGCAGCCTGTCACCCCTGCTGTCCCACCCAGCCCGGGCAGCCCTGGGAGCTGCCAGCTGCTCCCCAGGGGTGGGAGCAGCCCCAGCTCCCTGCAGAGCAGGGTCGGGACAGCACCACCAGTGCTGGGGGCTGCTCTGCAGCCTGCTGCAAAGCTGTGCCCACCCCTGCACGGGGCGGTGTGCCTGCGTTCCTGCTGCTTTCTCCAGCTTTGGTTTTCCTAATCCAGAAATTAGGTGTTATGGAAAGATCTGCAGTCTCTTCATCTCGCTCGTCTCCTCTGGAAAAATAATTATTTCTGTGAGAGATCAGGCTGTGCTTAAATTCAATTCATATTAAGGCGGCCAAGGAAAATGCTGTAAAAATCTTGTCTTGTCTTTGAGTGAAACCGAATTGTGCACAGCTGTGTCACACTGGCACAGCATCCAGGGACAGGGCCTGCAGCTCCCAGTTCTCTGCCATTTTGCTGTGGCTTGATTCCAGGCCGTGGTGGGTTTGCTGTGCAGCTTTCAGCCAAGGCTCCTGCTGAAGAAAGTAAATACAGCGGTGATCCACGCTCTCCTCATGTGCACGGCTGGTTTGTGTCCCAGGCTGAGCAGTAATGCTTTTTTTCCCATTTATTCTTCCTGAGCCTGGGTATTCCCAGCCTTTCACGACCCCCTTACATTGTTCCCACAGCGTAAAGTGACAACAGCTCGGCAAGGGAACTGAAACTCTGATGTCAATGTCTGTGTGTGGCTGGCAGTGCCTCCCCACATAATTCTCTGTGTCAAGAGGAGCCTCCCTTCCTCACCAACCAGATGTGATACACAGGTTACCTGTGGAGTTGTTTTTATTTTCCTGCTGCTGTAACACCTTGGAAAACTCACATCAAAAGTTCAGTTCTTTTCCAGTGGTTTTTAAATTGTCAAATGCAGTATAAAAATCAGTCTATTACCAGATTGATTCTCCGGCCTCTGAAGTTGGCATCAAAAACAATTCTCCCTTCCCAGCTGCGGCATCTCCCTCAAACACACCTCACTTTCAGGCAAATGCTATCCTGAACTAGGAGAGCAGCCCTTTGTGTTCAGCTTCTCCTTTGGCATGTTTTCAGGAATTTTTGGTGTGTATTATTAGACATGTGAATCATAAAATTCCCCTAAATATGTAATTTGTTAACATAGAGCCTTGATACCACCAGGGGCTTCCGTGTTTGTCAGCTCGAGACATGAATGTCTTTTACTGTGCACCTCTGTGAACACAGCAAATCACGTCCACTTTGGAGGAAAACCCTTTCTTTTTGAATTGCCATTTGTTTTGTATTGTTTTGCCCTCTGTATAGTAAATACAGAGGAGTTCTGTGTGCTGGGCATGTAAATAAACCTGTTAGGTTTGGGGGTTTTTAGTATAGTCTATTTCTCTTTATTATATATGAGTGAAAGGGTTATTGTATTTTCAGATCTAGAAGCTCAAGACTAATCCAGGCTGCGTGGAAAACAAGGGGGTGTACTTCAGAGGATTTGCTGGAGTTGGGCTATTGTTGGTCTCAAAACACAGCCTCAATGGGCCTAGATGACCTCATCTTTTGCTGCCCGCTAATCCACCACCTCCGTTTTCACCATGTCTCAGAAAAGTTTATTTAAGGAGACTTGCAGTGGAATAATAGCTGACGCTTTGCATAAGTCATAAAGTCAAAGTTAAACAAGTACATCTGTGTTGTACGTTGTGTAGTGAACACTGGAGGAAAAAACTTCAAAATTTGCCATTGGACTAGATTTTTATAGTAATGCTTCAATTTTACAGGGTGACATTAAAACATAAAGCGGCCTCTTGCAGTCCATAACCAGTGTTTCCCTTTAGCATCTGTGGGTCACTGGTCAGATTTTGAAATGTGGGTATTTGGGTCAATGCTGGGGAAAGAGGAACTCTCTTGGAGTGGGATCTCTTTCCTTGCATGCTCGTGCCTGTGCCCCAGCCCTGGCAGTGCTCAGGGCTGGGTCAGGTGGGGCATGGGGCACTCTGATCTAGTGTCCATGTCCATGACAGGGAGGCTGGATTGCAGGGGCTTTCAGGTGCCTCCCAGCCCAGTCCATTCCATCATTCCATGTTTCTGTGATCCCTGAATCTGCCACTCGTGTCAGAGCCCTCCAGACCTGTGTCACAGCTGTGACTGAGCATGACCAGGTTGTTCTCCAGGTGTGGATTCTCTCATTGCAGCTGGAGTGGTCTGTGGTGCTGTCAGATGCCATCTCTCTCTAAGGGTAATTGGAAAGCATGATTTTGCCACCCATGGTAATTGGAAGCCTCAGCCTCTTTGTGCCACAAAGAAGAAATGCTCTGCAGAGTTCCTTGCTTTTAATTTTTTCAAGGAGCTGGAATCGAGCTATGTTCTGTATAAAGCTGCCAATAAGAGTTAACTGCGAAAGAGAAAAAAAGGCAAAACAAACCTACAAAAGTATTTTTATGGTCCTACCTCCAATTATTGTTAGGGTAGCTGGTAGGCAAGAGATGTGTGGGATGCAGTTATTTGGCCAGTCACAGAACCAAAAAATAGGACTTGGAGGCTAAAAAGCTGAAGTTCCCTGTAAAAGATCTAGAGTCAAAGCTGATCCCCCAGTCTGAGCCATACCACCGAGTTCTGTAGCCACTGCAGGGCAGTTGGACCATGACCTGTCAGTGTTTTCACTCTGCTGGAGATGTCCATGAGGCTGCGGTGCTCCATCCCCTGCCTCTCAGGACGTCCCAGACTGCTTTGGAGCTGGCAGCCCTTTCCCCATCCCTGTGTCCTTCCCTCACCTTCCTCACGCCCTTCTTGTCCAGCCCCTGGCTGCAGCAGGAGGGTCCCCTGCAGGTGCCCAGGCGGGAGCCCATCCTCAGGTGAGGATGCCATCCTCGGGTGCAGAGGGTGCCAGGCCTGGGTGGCACTGAGCTCTGTCACCTGCCTGTCCTGCTGCAGCGGGGCTGGGCCCGTGGCTGTGCCCTCTCTGGTGTTCACATGCCTCTCAACAGAGAGAAGCTGTCACACAAGCAGAGAAGGGGGAAAACACAATTCTTATCTCGCTTGCTGTGCCAAGGTAAAATGCAGAATGGAGATTGTTTACCCACAGTGAGGACGTTTTGTTCCTATTAGGGCCAAGTGTCACGAGAAAATGAGGATGAGTGCAGCTCTGTGCAGCTGTGAGCAAGGGTGAGTGCAAGGCAGATTCAGTTTAGATATAATGTATATAACACAGCACAATAAAGCAGTTCATTGACCTTCTGATGGCAGAGTCAGGTGCATCATTCTCTCCCCCTCTCGAGGGTGCATCAATCCCCAAGCTGGCCACTCCAAGGCCTGGTGCTCCCTTGCTCTTTGCTGGTGGCTGCTTCTCTCCCATGCCAGAGCCCAGCAGCCAGTGCTGCGGTGCAAGGGATGCTGCAGGAGCTGGTGGCTGGCTGGGGTCCCTCGTGGTGGTGCCAGCTCTGTGTGACTGCCAGGGGCTCTCTCTCATCCTCCACGTGGCGAGGGTGGAGGCAGCTGCCTGGGGACAAACTTCTCAGAAGAAAAATAAAAAGCTCAAACCTGTGGAGTTAAAGAATTTGAGATTAATCTGTTAATTCTCACGTTCCAGTCATCTCTTTACAGACACTACAATGCCAGGTCCTTCAAACCCATCAAAGCTGTGATGATAGCAATTTATACACTGATTTTATACCCTGAATTACAGTGTAGAGGGCGAGGGGAACACAATTCCTGGCTGTATAACTCAGTTATGATAGGTCTTGTTAAAATGTCACTCACCAAGTGCTTTTCCACTGATTTGTTTTTGTGGTGCCATTTCTTTTCATCCACATCCGTAATGTTACAGCAAATGTTTATGTCGTTTAAATTTCTTTACCTGAGCATGCTTACCTGAACATCCAAGGTAAGAGGGGATGTACTGTGATAACAGGTAGCTGCAGATTGCTGTGCATACCCTTTTGTTGTGTTGCAGTTTGGATCTGGCAGTGGGATGTTTTCCTCTTGCAGTTTGCATTATATACTCCTGGTTTTGCTGACACTAATGCATGTTGGCAACTAGAAAAGTGATTGCAGTCTTACAGTCTGTTTGACAGCAAGTTTATTTACTTTTTTTAACAATTTTACTAGTAAAAGTAACTTTACTGGGGTCTTACAATCCCTTGCTCATGAAGATCCCCTACAGATATGCTATATTCAGAGCTGCTGATTTTTAGTGCCTAAGGTTCGTTTGCACAGTTAGGGTGCAATTCATCTGAAAACTGATGGGGTTTGGTAAGCATGGTTCTTCAGACAAAATTACACTTTTTCTGCTGTTGGTCAGAAATTTGCAGTGTAACAATCTGCTACCCTAAAACCCTGCCTAGGAGGCACCAGTGTGGCTCCACAGGTTTTAGTTTCCGTGTTATTTACAGGACATCAGGAAATCCCACTCATCCGTAGCAAACAAGGATATTCCTGAAACTCCAGCTTCCCCCACGCTGAGTGACCATGGCAAGGTTGGGTTTTTTTTCCCGTTTCACACACTGGGGCTGTGCTCAGCCCTCACATTGCAGGTGACAATGACACACCACGGTCCCGTGGGAGGCTGCAGCCAGCCAGGAGGGGCTGGGCAGGCAGTCCTGGTGCTGGAGGACACCTGGCTGCCCCTTGCCACCCTCGGGGTGCCTGCTGTGGCCAGCACCCCTCAAATGAGCAGGGAGGGAGCCCAGGAGGGGTTAATGCACAGACAGCCCCCGACAAAGGGGAGAGAATGAGGCGTCTGCTCCATCATCAGAAGGCTAAATAATTACTTTATTATTCTATGCTATATACATTGCATCTAAGTGAATCTGCCTTGCACTCACCCTTGCTCACAACTGCACAGAGCTGCACTCATCTCTGATTCTCCAGTGACTGCCTTGTGACAGTCCCACACACACACTTGGTCCTAATAGGCCAAGGGAAGAAAACATCCTCATTTTGGGTAAACAATCCCTGTATTGCATTCTACTTTCAGCACAGCGACAGAGACAAGAATTTTGTTTTCCTTCTTCTCTGCTCGTGTCACAGCTTCTCTCTGCTCAGGGGGCATGTGAATCCCACAGAGGGGCCCTGGCTTTGTCCAGTGCCCACCAGAGCAGCCACCCCTCTGCACTCCTGGCTGCTGTGCCAGTGCGTGTGAGAGCCCGAGACTCTGGAAAGGAGGTGGGTGAGAACTCACATTATCACAGTGTTTCCAGGGGAATGGGTTCCCAGGACAAAGAGCATGTGATGTGTGCAATAGCTACAGGAACTGGGTTGTCATCAACTTTCTATCCCAACTAGAGGAATTCTTCTGCACAGCATAAATGCTGTTATGAAAATGTAAAGTTCATTAACAAGCTGTGTATTTTTTATCCACTTGCATGTAATTTAGAGATTATATAGTGTAATAGGATTTATAACATTATGCTCTTTAATCTTTATGGTGCTGCACACACGTTAAGCACAGCTAGCAGTGCTTGCCTTCAACATACAACAACAAGCACCACGTGCTGATCTGCAGGACCTTTGTTTCTTTTATCAGAATTAATGGTAATAAAGAGCTGTAAGCACTGTACAACACACATCCAGTGGACTCACCATCTTGCTTTGGAGGATGGGGTGGTGCTGGTTTGAGGAAAATTTCTGTTGGATGTGGAGGGTGTTTGTATTTCCATGTCAGAAAACTGCTGTGCTTGAGGACGTGTTTTGAAAAGCAACCTAGAAAGTGCCACGCTAGCCAGAGAAAAGATGGTAATTTTCTTGAACCTGAGGAGTTAAAATTCTGCAACCATCTTGTGGTATACAAAGCTCTAAGCTGAATGGTTTGGGAATAGGTAAAGTCTCCTTTACAGTGTACAAGTGTAAGAAAAGCAAATGCCCAGGAATGTCAGAATGGCCATTGGAAGCAGAGGGTGCTGTGACAGACGCTGCAGCACATTTATTGGGTGTTAAAACCTTAGTCCAAGTCAAGTGGACTTGGACTTTGCACCCTTCCTCAGTGCAAAACGAGCATCCCTTTATCATCCCATGCTTTATAAAATACACCCTTCTAGTTTGCTTTTTAACCTAAAATACCAGACAAAGATAACCTTCTGCAGGACCTAATTTTACCTGGGATTCAGAATGTCCATGACCCACCCCAAAAAGGCACTTTCCAGTAGAGCTACTTTGGGTGTCCCTTGTTTCTGGCTGATTTAGGAGGCTGTGCCCCTCTCTCCTGTGATGGCCAGAGGTGGCCAGCATGCCAGCTGCTCTTGGCAGGCATTTCTTGTCCTTCAGAGAATCCTGAGGACATGGACTTTGTGATGAGTTGTAGTCACTGGCAGCAGGTGAGGTGCCTCATCTGTCAGTGGTGTGTTGGGTAACAGAGGGGGAAATTTCTGGTTCTGTGTGGTTCTGCTCTGTCGAGTTCAGCACGGGGCATAGATTGTAGTGACACACCTTTGCTTGGTAACAGCTGTGTGCTGGACTGAACCTGGCTGTTAAACTGTTAAAAATTCCTTGGTAACAGGAGAAATGTGGCTTGTGTCCACGTTCTGCCATCAGAGTATTTTCATTAAAAATGAGCGGACAATACACCCTCAAAGGCCATAATTTTACTCCAATTTTGAGAGACAGTGCTGATTTTTCCCCAGTTTAAGTCCACATTGAGCGATCATGACAGAGCTGCTGGTCTTCTGAAGTACAGAATATTTCAGAAGGAGGGATGAGAGATTAGAGTTTCTGTGTTGATGGCAAGCTGTGTCTTGTGAGAGAGAAAACAGAGTTTCAGCATTAATCCAGTGTGAGTTACGATGAGCCAGGAAGCATTGATCCCCTGGGCTTGGCCTGCACCAGGAGCTGGTTGCTGCTCTTCAAACAGAGGAAAGAAGCAGAACCAGGCCTTTGTGTGCAGCAGAAGAAATCAGAGGAATTTGAAAGCTGGGGGCAACTTTTCCAGTTCTTCCAGAGCCCAGCATGTTTTATAGCTCCTGAGTTTTCCCTTGTGTAATACATTTGTCAGAATCACCAGACGTCAAGTGCCTGCCTTGCAAAGCACCAGCCCAGAGCCATTCCTGCACCAGTCGCGGTGCAGAGCGCTGGTGTCCGCGGTGGCAGGAGCAGGGCCACCGTGCCACGCTCAGCAGGGACGTGCTGCCCTGCCTGCCCTGCCTGCCCTGCGTGCTGCTGGGGGGCTCCCAGGGGCCGAGCCCAGCCGCTGCCCTGCAGAGGAGACGTCCCTTGGACAGAGACATCCAGGAGCGCGGCCGGCGCGCGAGCCGCGGCTCCGACAGGACCCGCCTGCCGCCCCACAAACCTGCCCCAAACGGCCTTTTCTGCCTCCCGTCCTCCTGCACGGCTTGTCTCCGCTTTTTGTACGAAATGTCAACTTTTTAGCGTTCGGGTTATTCCTTAGAATGGATCTTTTCTTTGTGTGAAATAAGCTTTGGGTGTTTATTTAGATGTTCACTGAAACTG
Organism: Passer montanus; assembly: GCF_014805655.1. Lineage (NCBI taxonomy): Eukaryota > Metazoa > Chordata > Aves > Passeriformes > Passeridae > Passer > Passer montanus. The sequence continues at coordinate 322,545 of NW_024366604.1, forward strand.
TGTGGAGAGCAGTAATTGTGTGGTACTAAAGAATTAATCCATTTAGTCATGGGAAGCCCTACTTAGCCTTTTTTTCTCTCTCTCTCTCTTTTTTTTTTAGCATAACAGGCAATTTTAAGGCATTACAACTTTATTTAGAAATTTTATTTTAATAATCGTTTTGATAAACTTGTTTTCATTTGGGAAAAAAGCAAACTCCTTGTATTTTCTTATTTTAAGAAGAATCATCACTTTCCGTAGAACCCTATTTTTATGCTTCTCTTGCCTTTATTCCTCAATTTCCAAATGGACAATGTTCTTGTGAAACAAGTCCTCCTAACTATTTGATGGAGGCTGCTAAGCCAGCTTAGGGAATCTTAACATTAAAGCATATAATTGTCTATTTAGAGCCCTAGACTGGTAAAATAATGTCCAAAGCTTCCTGTACCTCCTGCGTCTTGCCTTTCAGCCCGGTGAAAGCTGTCATGCTTGGGGGTTTTTTTGTTGGTTTGGTTTTCTCAGCCTCCCCAGGCATGTTCCTGCTCTCACTGTACGGTCTCTCTTAGGAGCGCAGCGGGGCTCCGTTTGTTTCCCGGCTGCTCCAGCCCTTTCCAGCGGGATTCCAGCGTGTCTTCATCCCCTGGCAGCGTCCAGGGGCATGCCCAGGGTGCTGGGCACCCCCTGAGTGCTGTCCCCCCGGGCTGGGAGCCGCTGCCCTGGCTGTGGCAGGGGGCACAGGGGCAGGGCACACCTTGGGGACCCCGGGGACAGAGCCCTGCTGCCCGTGGGGCTGAGGCACGCTGTGCCCCAGGGTGTCCACTCTGCACAGTGACAGCCCCAGAGCCTCTCGCTCCGTGCTCCATGTTTTAGGAAAATGTTTAAAGTGCATACAATACAAAACAGAGCTCCAGGAGCATTTGGACGGCGTGTCAGGACCACGCTGGGGTTCCTGGGCTGTCCTGTGCAGGGCAAGGAGCTGGACTCCGTGGTCCTGCTGGGTCCAGCTTGGAATATCCTGGATTCTCTGGTTCTGGGGTGGCACATGACCAAGTGCAGCATGTTGGCAGTGCTGAAGTGTTTGGCGCTGGAACCCAGTGGCCAGCTCCTTGGCTCTACCTCTTTTCCTTTTGTTCCTGTGAAATGGTAGGGAGGAAATTGTTGAAAATAAACCAGAAAAGTGTTTATCAATAGCATAAAGGTGACGCAGTCAGCTGTTTGCCTGAAAAACTGTGGTCCATCAGGAAAAAAAGTGAAAATGCTTTTACAATGAGTCTGTTCAGGCCAGAGCAGAGCAGCATATGGACTGGGAGCTGCCACTGGATGGCTGGTTCTTATTCTCCCAAACCTTGTGTATTGCTGGCACTAGAGAATTTCAACTCAGTTGTTACTTTATACCTGTCAAATATAATATCTTCATTGTAGTGGTGCTAAAGTAGCAGATCTTTTTGAGCTATACTTGTACATCAGAAGTGTGTTTAACTGGGAATGTTAACAGAATCTGGCAAGAAAAGAACAGGTAAAAAGTCAAGACATACAGATTATTGGTTGCAGAAATGCAATTATTTTTGTTTTGCCATCAGCAAGGGGTGTTGTGCACATCAGTATTTCTTGGACTAGGAACCTGATTTTTAGGCATTTAAAATTGTGACTGTATTTATGATGTTAAGTGCTGTCATTACACAGAACTGAACATTAGAAATTAATTCAGAGAGGATGGATGTGACACTTTGTGGCAGCCTCCATTCAGATTTTCTTCAGTCAGATTTTCTGTTCAACACGTGGTACCCGTGCTTTGGGTAGGAAAACAGTAGATGGGATAGTCCTCTCAGCAGCTGTGATGTCAAAAATCCATAGTTTGTTTTAATTTAAAAAAAATAAATAAAAAGGTCTAATATCATCTCCTCAGCATTTTTTGGGTATTCAGGACCACCCTGAAAATGTCTGGCCTCTGCACAGGACATTTGTGGGGTCATTGCATGCTTGGTTTTAGCATCAGGATGGGTATTTAATTATTTTCTGGTGATTGGGTGTTTCCTGGCTTTCGCCAATTTACCTTGGTGGCTTTGCCATCCCATCTCCTGGTCCTCAGTACAGGACATGGTGAAGATTTGCAGCTGAGTTCAGGAAAACATCAATAATGGATACTTTTAACCCAAATTCAAAGCTGTCTTAGCATTGCTGAAGTATCAACTTCAAAAGGCATGCCTGGAGATCACACCAAAATTTTTCCTTTTTCCTGCTCATTGTTTTGCTCCATGTCTTCTAAATTGATTTTTCATCAGACATACGTCTGTAAAAAAAATCAATTTAATTGCTTTAATGAGATGTATTGTTTTTAGACAGTGCCCTGTGGTTTGCTTCGTGTAATTACAAAGGCGCAGGTGCAGCAGAGTGTCGGTGAAGGAAGAAAAGAGTGGGCAAAGGAAAAACGCCAAAAATCTCCAGGCAAGGGCTGTCTTGGCCAGCACAGCAGATAACCTACATGCTCATTATTTGCCAGCTCCCTCCATCCTTCCTGGTGCCAAGCAAGACAGCCTTACAGGATGGAGATGTGCTTGCTGCTGGGTGCCTTTGGCAGCTCCTTGGCTCCTTACCTGCAGGGGAACGCTGCACTTGGGGCTCCTGTGCAGTCCTGCTGTCCCTGGAGGTTTGGCCCTTGTGGGGTTTCTGCGGGGCAGGGAGGGTGCAGAGCTGCGGCAGGCACCCCCTGCCCCTTCCCTCACCGCTGCTTATTCCCCCTGTTTTTCCCAAAAGGCAGCAAGCTGCAGTTGGAGGTGTGGAAGAGCCCAGGAGCAGCACCCACTTCCACCCAGCGTGGGCTGCAGCTGCTGCAGATCAGCCCAGGCCCCAGATGGTGCTGCCTAATCCCCAGGAGAATCCGTGTCCTGCAGGCAGCTCTTATCGCTCCAGACCACTGCAGACATTGTCTGCAAGTCTGCCACAACGGGGAATAATACAGACATGCAATGCATGAGTTTCACTTCCTCGAGCAGCACAAAGGCACAGGAAGTGAAGTTAAACATTACAAGAACAGGGCTCACATTACCGAAAGCCGAGCTATTTTTGCTGCCCCAGTGAGGTCGCTGGTGGTTTGGGGGGCAAGGGGCACACTTGAACCTGCCCATTGTATTTTGCCGCTGAGAATTGCGGTGTAAAACCGTTTCAAAGAACATCTTTGCATTTGTTTTGCCTGCGCTGCCAGCTGCCGTTGGCTCACCTGGGTGATGCTGCTGTGCCGGAGCTGCTGGAAATGCCCAGGTTCCTCAGTTTTCCCACTGGAAGTGTGTCCAGACAGGCTCTGCTCCTTTCCAGCTTGCCCTGTGCCGAGGGGTTCCCATGCACTGAGAGGGAACATCTCCAGCCACTCCTTTATTCAATTATTTTAATTATTTTTGGTGCTACACAGCAGGCATAGGTTTGCACCCTCTTGTCTATTTCCTTCCACATGTGCCTTTAAAAAGTGTCCATGTTAGGCTTTTGCTGACCTGATTTTAATTTTAATTTTTATTTTAATTTTAATTTTAAAAAGCAGTCAAAATCAGTTAATCCTGGCAAGTAGTGCCGGTAGTGTTCATGTATGTCTTGATTTTGCCACCTCTAGGGTTCATTTTGATCTCCACAGCACTTATGGCCATGCTTCAGTGGAGGCCAAGGTGTAGCACTGGCTCGAAAGCATCTGGGTAAATTTCAAAATAAAATAAAATAAAAATTTATTTGAAAAAACCCAAACCCTGAACATTGCTGGAATAGTGTTCATAATGACAGATTGTTGTCAGCGTGTTGTTTTTTACTGAGCTGTAAAGGCTGTACCTGATTTATACTATGCTGAGTTGTTCCACTCCATACCTGAAGAATTACAAAGGCACTCAGGTTCCTGATGGCTCTAGCTGCTGGTGCTATATAAGAGCCTCTTTTATTGCCTAATATATAGCCCGCTGCTCTGGGATCAAAAAATAAAATATCTCAGGCAGTTCTGTGGAAAATGTCTAAGTCTCTGTAACCTCGCAACTGGAGACATAATTTGGGGGGTTTGGGCTTTACTCAAAAGAAAGCAAGCAAAAATTATTTGACTTTTCATTTGAAAACACTTTAAAGTCCTGTGGCATTTTTTACTGCATTAAACAAGAGAAAAATGTCACAGAGTAAATTATCGACAGTTTTAGTCTAATGAAGGTGCAGGTGCACTCAGAGGAGAGCATAGACGAATGTTTTTCCCTATTTTAAATAACTGCATCTCAGCCAACAGAGTTTTGGAGAGGATGTACATGTGCTGAAGGTGTCTTTATTCAAACTTCTTTCAGTTGAAACTCTTTCATAAAGAACTACTCCATTTTTTCTCTCCAGTTTAATTTTGGGAAAAGCTGTTGGAGGGCCTAATATTTCCTAGCGAGAGCGGTGCTGGAAAGCTTTTATACATTCAGCTTGCGTCCCTAAATAATTATTTTTAGCATTATTTGTACCGCGTGCGGGTTTCCCGGGCACACGTCTCCCATTGCAGCAGCCCCAGGAACACGGCAGAACAATCCACTCTCCAGAGCTGAATATACAAGATAAAAGATGTTCGAGATTAATATGCAAACGTTTGGAAAACAATGGGAATGGGAGGCAAAGTGTGGAAGTTGGCTTTCCGGGGTAACAAAACGCCCAGAGACAAAGGAGAGGAGGAAGGTGGCTGGGACCCCCAGGAGCACCACAGGATCTGGGCATTGTCAGGGTGAGGAGTCAGCCAGGGACAGCCAGTGCACAATGCCACCACGGAAAACGAGGTGCGGCAGCAGTGAACTTCCCTGTTTGTACTTGAAAGCTTCCTCTGTGTTCTCTTTAATTTTAACAGCATTGATATTCTGTTTGCTTTATGAAACCCTTTATTACAAACAGTTATGAATATGAACATCTCATTTGACTGCTGATGAACAGAGGGGAAAATCTAAATTAAAACTTTAAATACCACTATTTAATTACCCAAATGGCTTTGACTGTGTTAAAGAGTGCCTGGGATTATTCTGTTTTTCAATTTGTTTTAATGCTTCCTCGGTAAAAGCTGATGGATTCCCAGGCCCATTGCTGTCACTGATGAACTATATAAAGATAAATGACATTATGGTAAATTCCACTTAATGACACATTTTTAATTTTCAGAACACAGACATTTTCTGGCTAGTGAATGAAGGCTAATTACCTCAAGATCAGAACAAAATAACTCCTCATTTTGAAAGATAATAGAAAAGAAATGTTGCAGATTAATGATGCTATTTATCTTTAAAAGAAAAAAAACTCTATCTTTATCCTGATAGTGCAGTTCCCTGAGGAACACAGTTATAAAATGAATCTGAAGTCGCAACTTAATAGGTTATTAAAATTATTTGAGTGTGGGCTCCTCTGGTTCAGCCTTTCCATAAATTTAAATTGGAGGTCTGCTGTATTTCTAAAGAAAGCAGCTTGTTTACGAGGCCACAGGAGCCTCTGCCTGTCCCCGCTGCCTTTGGGCACATTAGTCAGGTGTTTAATTACGGAGCTGAATACCAAATCCAGTATTTAAATGCAGCCTGTGCTTCGGTGAGCTCCCAGGGTTCTGTGTCCCTCCCAGCCCCTGTGCTGCTCCTGGCCCACGGCGTGGCACACTGCAGTCTCGGGCCCAGAGGCTGCACGGGGACACTGGCCTGCCATGCTGTCCCTCTCTGCGTCCCTCACTGCCACCACAGCCTGCTGGCATCCCTCCCGAGCCACTGCCCCTCCGCCTCTCGCTCGCCCAAACCTCCCTGAGCAGGCTCTGCAAACCCACTGAGGTGCTCCTGAAACAGTGATCTCAGGGGAGTGGTTGATGCTGTTTGAGTCTGTGGTCATTGCTGGGTCCCCAGGATGAAGGAGGAGAATTAATCTGACTCTGTGTTCTTAGAAGGATATTCTATTCTATTCTATTCTATTCTATTCTAATATAATAATATAAATTTATTTAATATATTTATATAATTATAATATTAATCTATTACATTATATTATATTATATTATATTATATTATAGTATAGTATAGTATAGTATATTATAGTATATTATAGTATATTATAGTATAGTATAGTATAGTATAGTATATTTCTAGTATATTGTAATTCTATTATATTATATTTATATTCTATCATATCATATTATTATATTATATTACTTTACATTACATTACATCATCATATCAAATCATATCATATCGTACTAAAACTATACTAAAGAATAGAGAAAGGATAGAGACAGAAGGCTTAACAAAAATGAATAATGAAAACGCGTGACTCTCTTCTAGAGTCTTGACACAGCTGGCTGTGATTGGTCATTAAGTAAAAACAATTCACATGAGACCAATCACACAATGACCAGTTGGTAAACAACCTCCAGACCACATTCCAAAGCAGCAAAAACAGGAGAAGCAATCAGATAATTGTTGTTTTCATTTTTCTCTGAGCCTTCTCAGTTTCCCAGGAGAAGGAATCCTGGTGAAAGGGTTTTTCAGAAAATATCACAATGACATGTGTTCCTCGTGTTTGGATACAAATTGTGTCCAAAAGGATGGATATGTTGTCCTAAGAAAGGTGTTTTTTCTTGCAACTTTATCTATGTCTGTTGAGTGTCATGCTATATATTAGGCTTGATGGAATACGTTGGTTTGTGTGTGGAGTTAAAGCAGAGTTAAATCAGAGTTAAAACCCCAGCCTGGTCACTCACTGACCAAATGCAACATTCTGATGGCAACAATCAGGAGCAGCACTTTCAGCACCTCTGGTGCTACTGTATTTTTCACAGCACTGACTGTTCTGTGCATGTTCCTTCCACTCACCTGCTGCAGTAACATCTTTGCTCTTTGCCTGGGATTTCCTTTGTGGCTGTGCATCTTCCTTGCAGACACTGCTGACCTGTGGTCTGGTAAAAATGCGTGGTCTGGTAGAAGGCCATGATCTGGACACCATCACACACAATTAATGTACATAGTGGCAAAGGAAAGAGGGAAATGCAGAGCAGATTAATTTGGATTGAGCTGTGAAATGGTGATGCATTGGTTTTTCACGAGGTCTTGGCAAACCTAAGAGGTTCCACACCTGTGGTTTGAGATTCCACAGTGGGTATGTGGTGTGGATGAATCAGCAGCTCATGCAGCATTTTCTGTAAACTCCTTTTCTGTTTGGGAGGGCGTGATGTGAGCATACTCTGTGTCCTGAAGCACGGCTGGGTTAGCTCTTGCAGGCAGCAGTGGCTCACACGCCAAGGCAGTGCCAGCCAGCCCCGTGACCTGCTGTGCCTTCCAGAAACCCACCAGGTAATGCTGGAATTTTTGCTTAGCAGCAAAAATCACTTTCCGTAAGAAAAAGGTTTATTTTGAAAAGGTTCGTTAGGCCACCTGAGGCTGCCTTGGTTCTTGAACTTCGTTTTTGAAAATTGCCAGTGTCAGTTTTACTTTTTGCAACTTAGGTTTTTGGAGGCTTAGGATTGTGGAGATAGTCTTGAGAAAAAGCCTTGCAGGTACTTGCAATATCAAAACAATGGTTTTTGCTTATCTAATCATGATCATACATGCATAGAATGCAAATGGTGTGCAGCACTTAGGTTTTAACAACAGCACAGTGCTTTAGGATGATATTTCTAGAGTCAGTTTTTCCTGATTTATTGTAGTAGTGCACCAAATATCAAAGATAGATATGGGAATATTTTGCCAATATTTCTGATGGATTCTGCCAGGAGAAACTGCAATTTTTATTTTTTAGTTTATATGGCTTTGGGTTTTCTGTTTGGGCAGTTGTCAATATGACTGAGGAGATGTCATTTAAAAAAAATAAAATTTTCATTTACATGATGTTATCCATGGCTGTTGTGGCTCATATCTAGCATTCATACATAAATTCTTCCAATTGTGCTAATGGAATTCCAGTCCCAGGCAGCAGCATTTTACAACACCATAGCAAAAAAGCAATGTCTGAAACTAGGAGTGTCTCTAAGAAGTTCTTTCATGTTGAAGCAAAAATGTGCTCAGCAGAAAGAAATGTAAATTTAGGGAAAATCTCCAATTTCCTATTCTATGCAAAGCTTTGATTTTTTGCTGATTCAGGCAGTAGGGTTGACATTGGAGCTTCTCATTTCTTCTGAAATAATCACTTTTTACTTTGGAACAGCCTTTCATTTTTCACAGCACTATCTTCTGAAACAGTCCACTTTGTATGTATGAATCTGTTTTTCTCCAGATAACACAGAAAGTAAAACTATTAGAAACAGGTTCCCATCTATTACTCTCCACAGTCCATAGAGAAATACTAATTTTCAGTGGCACCCATTTGGGAACTTTACTGATGTCTTTTGCCCCCCTTTCAAAAAAGACAGAAAGAGGAAGAAGGAAATGCTTCTGTAGTCTAAATTGACTGTGCAAAATAAAACATTAAATTTCAAAAGAACACGTGAAAGGCAGATAGTTCATGGTAATAAAGCTGTCAGTAAAGCCTGGTGGCTGAGGAGGATTGCAGAGCCTGTCCTGGAGGGGTCCAGAGCCATCTCTGGAGCTACAGGCACTGCCTGCTGGGTGATGGTCAGCACTGTTGGTCATCTCTTGGCTCTCACACAAGCACAATTTTAACCTTATTTAGAAGTAGGCTTGTGTTTTATGATGGTACAGTGAGCATATTCTAAACAAGACAAGAAGCCTGGGTAGATTTGTCCTTTTTTTTTTGACATGAGGACAACCTGATCTACTTGCATCCCTGGCCTAATTACTGCTGGCATTAAAAACACCCCAGGCTCATTGGGGTTCCAATAAGGTTTGCTTTGTGTATGGATTTCCATTTATTGGGGTTCCATTAAGGTTTGCTTTGTGTATGGATTTCCATTTATTGGGGTTCCATTAAGGTTTGCTTTGTGTATGGATTTCCATTTATTGGGGTTCCATTAAGGTTTGCTTTGTGTATGGATTTCCATTTATTGGGGTTCTATTAAGATTTGCTTTGTATATGGATTTCCATTTATTGTTTCTCTCTTCTGTTCACTTCTACTTTTCCAGTATCTTTTTTTCCACGGAAATAAAATCACCAATCCTCCCTGCTGCTGCTTTGCTCCAAGGAAGTACCTTCTGTTTGGCTCAGGTTTTCAGAGGAGATATCTTCTGGTTCCTGACTCTCCTCTGTGATGATCACATCATTACCACTGTCCCCACCCTGGGCAGGTGCTCTGCTCTGTCCCTGCTGTCCTGGTGGCTCTGCAGAGGTCAGGCAGGGATGGGGGCTGCAGTGGGCACTCTGCTCTGGTCCCTGCTCGTGTGCCCAGTGCTCGCTGCTGGTTTCAGTGTGCATTAGGGCTGTGCTGCACCAGGATGCCCCGTGGCTGCTGCCGAGTGGCAAAGTTTTGTGTGTTCTTCTTCAGAAAGAAATACTGCATTTTCCAAAAGGCAGATAGTTTTTAGTGCATGCCTTTGGGAACAGTCAGCTCTGGTGTGCAAGTATTTAGGTTTTCTCCTGCCACTGTTCTTGTTCTTGTTTGTGTCGCCCACTCCCATCACAGTTACCTCAAATGACCCAAGTTAGGATATTTTGGAAGACCTTTCTGTCGGAGAAGGTCTGTCCTGGAAGTGACTTCTGGAGTGTTCCTGGCACCTCTCCCCATGGCCCATAGGTAGCAAATGACACATCCAGTGCTCCTGTCAATGTCACGGCCTCGCCGTGCTGAAAGGTATCTCCTCGATTTATTGTTCCCTGGTAGTTGTTTCTTTGGGAGCAGGCCTCTTGTATAGCTATTTGTTGAACTGTGTACCTACTGAATTAGTCAAAGACCTGTATAAAACCATTTTTTTCTTTTCCTCTTTACCCCTCCCCCAAACTTGCTTTTGTTATGTATTGGCTTGCTAATCCTTGTGTTGAGCAGTATCAGACATCACCTTTCTTGGGGGCACTTAGTCCACTCTTCCGCTTTCTTTGTCAAAGGGCTCCCTTAATAGGAGAAGTCAACAGGGAGGACAAAAGGGATTGAAAGTTGTATTTAATCGGGGTCAGAGAGGTGGTGTTCAGAGTGACGGGCCCACAGGCAGGCTGGCCTTTTATGCTTTCCGACACAGATGGTCCCAGAGCATTCAGCTAAGTGAAGAGAAAGCTGCCCAGTGAAAGCTATTGTGGGGCAGCATCGTTACAGTTGAGAAGGGTTGCCAGGGGTAACTGGAGAGTATCACCAGCATCCTGTGATCACTAGTCTGTGCCATTGAAAACCCCAGACCCGGGATCGTTCTGGGTCCCTTGGCATCCTCCCGATGCTCTGGCGTAAGCAGCAGAGTCTCATGCTACCTTTTTAAAATTTAATATCAGTGTTTTCACTTTGAGGCACATAAACTGTAGAATCATTTGCATTTCTTAATTTCAGAGTAGCCACCTTCTGCAAAATATACAGCCACTTGCTTTGGAACATATTGCTTTTCTTCCCCCAGGGAATAGTCTAATAATATTTGAACTTATTAAGATAACACTGTGTTTACAGAAACTTAATTTTTTAACATTTTTCTGAGTGCATGAATAGCTGAATTAAAAAGAAAAAAAAAAGGAAGAGAAAAAAAAAAGAGGCGCTTATGTAATTCAGCATGAATAAAGACTGCAGGCATGTGCAAAATCTTTGGAAACTGTGCCCAGAAGAACCCCGGGGGTTTGCCACAGTACCTCCTTTGGTCTAACCAAGTGGCACATCACAGCAGGCAAAATGTGTTCCTGACAAAACAGTTGAATGCTGCTTTTCTTTTTGAACAGCAGCAGCCCTACTGACTTTTTGTTGAAGCCATAGGTGCTGGTGATTGTAACTCAGGTGAAATGCTGTTTGAAAGAGCAAATACAAGCAGAACCCTTGAGTGAAAGCACGAGAAGGTCAGCGCTGCGAATTCACCGGTGCCCAGCAGCCACCCCTCAGCACGAGCCAGCAGAGCCGTGGCCACAGAGAGCCCTGGGTGCACCCCTGGGCAGCTGGCACCTTGGGACAGGTCGGGACGGGGCAGATGCGGAGCCAGCTGTGCTGCGCTGCCCAGCCCAGAGCCAGCTGTGCCGCCCAGAGGCAGATGCGGAGCCAGCTGTGCTGTGCTGCCCAGCCCAGAGCCAGCTGTGCTGCGCTGCCCAGCCCAGAGCCAGCTGTGCTGCCCTTTGTCCAGCCCAGATCCAGCTGTGCTGCCCTATGTCCAGCCCAGAGCCAGCTGTGCTGCCCGGCGTCCAGTGTAGAACCAGCTGTGCTGCCCAGCGTCCAGTGCACAGCCAGCTGTGCCGCCTGGTGTCTGGTGCAGAGCCAGCTGTGCTGCCCTCTGTCCAGCCCAGAGCCAGCTGTGCAGCCCAGCCCAGAGCCAGCTGTGCCACCTGCCAGCACCTGCTCACCCAGAGCACCTCCAGTGTCAGTGGTGCCATCCAGGCCTCGCTGTGCGACAGAGGGTGATGGGCACAGCCAGGGATCACACACTGGGATCACACCCAGAGATCACAGCCAGGGATCACAGGCAAGGATCACAACCTAGGGATCATAAACAGGGATCATAAACAGGGATCCCAGCCCAGGGATCACACCCAGAGATCACAGCCAAGGATCACAGACAAGGATCACAGCCATGGATCGCACCCAGGGATCATAAACAGGGATCACAGCCCAGGGATCATAAACAGGGATCACAGCCCAGGGATCATAAACAGGGATCACAGCCCAGGGATCATAAACAGGGATCACAGCCAGGGATCCCAGCCAGCCACCCAGGGGATCACAGCCCAGGGGTCATAAACAGGGATCATAAACAGGGATCACAGCCCAGGGATCATAAACAGGGATCACAGCCAGGGATCCCAGCCAGCCTGGGCTGTGTCATTGGCCTTCTGTCCCCCTTAGTCAGCACAAGAGCCCTGCCTTGCACAGGGCCACACGGAAGCATCACAGCGATGCATTTGTGTGATGTCAGTCACGCAGGGACTCCCCACACAGGCCCAAATATGACTCAAATATTTGAATTAAAAAGTGGTTGTTTGGGGTATTTCCGCACTTCTGGACATTTTTAGCAGGGCAGATATTGCCTACCATTAAGCATCTCCCATTCCCCACTTGTTTGTTCCCTGCTTAGGTCACTGAGGTGCTCCAGTCTGAGCACTCCTGTTGGTATCAGTGACAGTGGTGGCACCTGCAGGGATGGCACCTGGGCTCTCCATAGCACTCCCTTTTTGTGTGGGCAGGCTAGGGTGAAACATCCTAATTGTGGCAGAATTGTTTGTGGGTTTTGTTACAGCAGATTGCAAAGGAAAGGGAAGTTTTGCAGGGCTTTGTCAATGCAAGCAGCCTTGGAAGTCAGAAGTATAATCTTCATTATAATGAAGCAGAAATAATGAAGGCTGGAGGCAGGTGTGTAATTCAAAGAGCGTGTTGTCAGAGACAATGGCAAAAACTAAATCAGTGTTTCTACAGCTCCTGAGATATGTTCTTTTCAGGCGACCAATGAATTTATCATTCTTTATATTTCCTAAACAGGGAGGTTAGCTGTGCATTCCTTTCTCAGATTAAATAGTTGGCCCATTTGTTTTCCAGATTTTGAATGTTGCTGGTGAGTGATGTAATCTGTTTGCTTTAAATAGTGTGTTTACTTGCCTGCTTTTACGTTGAGTAGGTGGCTTTTTATGTTTATACCTCACTTTCATTTTTTAAAATGAGAATGAGGTATAAAGATAAACATAACATTTGACTATCTGCTGGGTAACAAATTGCAGATTAGCTTTCCCTTATGCTTCCTTCTGCAACTCTTTTTAAAAAAAAAAAATGTAATCACATCTTTCCTAGTGGATCACTGAGTTTGTTGATCTTATACAAACACAGATGTAAATGAAAGCAAGTGTGGAAATAATGTACCTCAAATGTACTTTCTTCACAATTTTTTAAAATTAATACCTGATTTTCAGACTTGTGTAGTATGTCCAAAATACATGTCTGATTTCAGTCATACCTGAATCACTAATGAATGGCAAAAGGAAATGCAAGCTTGAGCATCCCAGCACTTCTTTATTGCTCATATCTCAGGCACTTGAAAGAAAATTGTTTGAGGTTGACCTCAGCAGAGATCCTTACTGCCACCCAGATTTCATAACATTTTGGGAGTTTCCTGCCCCTGGTCTTGCTGAATTAAGGAGGTGAGTGTATGGGAAGGAGTCTGTAACTGGTTTTTTACTGGCAGTTAAGGTTTGGGTTGTTTTTTGTGAGCCCCTGCTCATCATCAGGGCAGCCCAGAGCTGGGAGCGTGGTGGCTGCACTGCCGCTGGTGTCCGTGCTGGCCGTGCGACGCCGGGAGCCAGGGCTGCAGGGCCGTTCCTCCCCGGTGCTGGCAGGGCTCCCAGCCCTGTGCCTTCCCAGGTGCACTGGTGCTGGCTGGATGTGGAGGCAGCCCCCGGAGCTGCTGCAGCCTCAGCAGCAGCGCTGGGTGAGCCCGAGCAGCGGCATCGTCCCCGTTGGGGTCACCCATGGGGAGGCTTGCCAGGCAGGACCGGGCTTTGGACAGCCTCGGGGACCACCAGCAGGGCCACCACGCTGTCACCCACCCCCTGTCCCCCTCCTGGCCAGGGCTGCCAGCAGCGGGGTGGCCCTGGGCTGTTCCCAGCCCTGCTCCTCCTTCGGAGCCTCGTGCATCTCCTCTGAGCTCTGAAATGGTGCCAGCTCTTCAGGGGTGTCTCTCCTCACCTCAGCCCTGTGCTCCCCATCCCAGCTCACCCAGACCTTAGGAACAGTGTCCCTGTGAGCTGTGGTGGCTCCTGTGCCCTGCTGCAGGCTGGGAACACGGGTCCTGTGCTCCATTGCTCGTCTGGTCTCCCTCCTCGCTGCCCGCAGCCCAGCGAAAGGTGGTGCGGGCTGGAGAGAGTGTCTGCAGTACTTGTGTAAAGGACTGACAAGCTACCACCCTGCTCAGGAAATTTGGTTGATTGCACTTTTTAAATGAGGCCTCAGTGATTTTTTTCAGTGATAGAACTGGTTGTTTTTTTCCCAGTGTTGCTAGGTAGAAGTAGGATCCACGTTGCAACCAGCCCTTCAGTCATGGGTGCAGACATCCCTTCCTCTTGTCCAGAAGAAGGGACAAGAATTCTCCAGAATCAAGGATTTCAGGAGTTATTGCTCAGATCTGTGATGTAGAAACTGTATTTAGTCAGTTGCACAGTAGAACCATGATTCTGCTGCAGCGTAGGGGACTTTCACCCGAGGTACATGGGCAAAACTGCTCAGATGGTCAAGTCTTTATCAGAAAGCAGTGACTTAAATCACAACTGATGTGCATCAGCTGCCTTGGACTAAATACAAATATTTCACATTCACTTCGGCTCAGTCGCATGAAGTAATTGACCTGCATTAAATAACTGCATATTTTAAAGAATACTGCTGTTTAAAAATCAACATTGAAACAAAAAAGAAGAAACTTTAATCATTAAAAAAGAAGAAACTTTAATCATCAAAATATTATAAAGTAAATGAAAAAATGTAAATATGAAGTGCGTAACACTCTCCTATTAGAATAGCAAAAAGTTGAGGCTTGCAGTATTTAGGCAGGAAGAGCTGGCATATAATATGCCCTCCGTTTATACTGATGTCAGGAGAAAGTGATATTAAATGTCAAAAGTCCTGTTTTAAAACTAATTACTTGCAGGTTAACTATTCAGTACTGCTGTTGTCTGATTAATTTCAGTAAAGGCTTGTTAAATTCTCAGAATTCAAATGCTTATAATCAAGTGCAGAGTGTGAGCTCTCCCAGTGCCTGTGTTCTGTTCTGTGTCTCGGGCTGTGGAAACACTCGGGCAGCCCCGCTGGGATTGATGTGGTGCTGGGCACCCCTCCTGCCTGGCAGCACCTGGCCAAGAGGTGCAGACACCAAGCTCCTCAGGTGTGCGAGGAGCTCATATTCTTAGAGAACCAAAATTTGGTAGATATGGGAGAAAGTTTTGTTCATTACAACAGCGTACCTAAAATATGAGTTGGTTTTCGGTAGCAGCGAGAAGGATTTTCCTACTGCTGTGGTATCTGTGTAAGGAAAAAAAGGGGGGGGGAAAGGAAAAAAAGCCTAACAAACAAACAGAAAAGAAACCAAAACCACAGAGACAAATGATCAAGGTATAAATAACTATGTCTTCAGCATTGTAGGAGGTGCTTTTGACCCTGCCGTTGAAATGTCAGTTGCAGTTATACGGCACGCACGAAACAGAAAGTAGAAAATAATGAGAGAAAAATCAAGTGTACACTATTTGCAAAAACTGTTTTGTTTTATTTATTAATGGTAGGAAGAGCATTTTCTCCCCACGAGCAGTGGGGTGTCTGCATCCCCCTGTTGAGATGGCTGTGCCAGTACACGTGGGAAACAGAGATGAAATCGGGGTCTCAGATTCATTTCATCTCCTTGCAGCACTGAGGAATTTTTAAACAAGCAAACCCTGAGTTCTCTCACTGAGAATTGTTACCTGCTGATTGTACAGAGAACATCTCCTTTTCCCCACTTGTCTTTGGAAAGAGAAAGAAGGGAACAGAGTGACATCTTTTGTGCTGTGGCCCTTGCTCAAGGATGGAACTGTTGTGGCCAGTGAGATTTAGCAGTTCTTTGGCAAGGCCACTTCATTTCTCATCACCTCAGAATTGTGCCTCTAAGTACAGAATGACATGTTTCTGCAAAACTGCTTTCTGTTGTGAGCACAAGAGTGATGTTGGGAAGATTTCTATTCCAGCAGTTTTCTGTTCCCTAGAAAGGATGTCTTTTACACGTGAAACCCAGTAACACCAAAACATTTTCACTGCCAAGGACAAGGACCTTGTGTTCTTCCTCAGCCTTTGCAGCACCACAATCTCACCCCACGGAGCCCAGCATAAGAGCAGTCTCACGACGTGTGACCTTCAGCACGGGATGCTGGTGCTGCTTGGTGCTTTTATGTTCCAGTTCTCTGCAGTCCCTCGTGGCAGTTTGAGAGCAGAGCACCATCTGTGCTAGCACCCACCGGTTTACGTGGCAGTGACTCTCGGAAGAGCAGCTGCAGCATCTTAGGAGATGCTTTACAAGCCATGACCAAGGTGTGGAGAGGATCTCTCAAACTCCTCCTGCTGTACAAGTGTTGCAGGGGTGGCCTGAAGGATCTGCCTGTGCTGGTGTGGCCATGAGAGCCCAGGAAGGACGAGTAGAGCAGAGTGATTCTGCTGCAGCTTTCTCCTCACGGAGCATCTGTGCTGTTGCACATCCTCAGCTGCACCAGTGTCTTGTTCCCAGTCCCTGTCAGGAGTGCTGTGTCACTGCATCACTCCTCTCTTTTCTTGGAAAGCTCAAGTTTGAAGAAGACCTGATGTGTGGGGGCACCCAGGGAGCGTGGCAGATGGGGAGATTTCCTCAAACAGATTGACAGCAATCTGTGAGGCGGTGTTCATTTCTTTACCCAAATTGAAGTATTCTGTTCAGTAGGAACAGAACAGTTTGAGGAACCTCCTGCTTATCATTCCTATTGCTATCACCATCAGGAGGACCGAAATGGCAACCAGGAATTTCACCTGCTCTGTGTCTCCAAGCTGCAGTTCTGCTCTCAGAGTAGTGCAATTTCCCTCATCCTGGCTCTGACCAGGCTCTTTGGGAGTCCTTTTGTCTGGAGCTCATTCCAGTCCTCCCAGGAAAACATGAAAGTGCTGAGACCTGCCACCTTCAGGGCTGTTTTGGGCCAGTCTCCTCCCAGGCACGCTGTGGTGGTGCTCCTCGTGTTCCAGGGGCTGTTTGAGGGAGCCTGGTCTGAGCCTGAGAATGGGAAGGAATCACCAGAGCTGGGATGATTTAGTTTGCCTTTGCCCAGCGGGCCATTTATCAGCATGAAAGAAAGTTGAACCACAGTTCTGGCCCATACCCAAAGACTGGCACTCAGCCTGCATTGAAATGTGACTTATTTCTTCCTGGGTTAAAGATTTTGGGAATTTCAGAGAAAAAGTTAAGATCCCCAATTAAGCCTGACAAATTTCAGATATTCATCTACATCAATATTATTCCAACTCAGGGATTATTTCCCTATTTTATTGTTTATGGCAGCATCAGGAGAGCTGTGCTGTTTCTCCAGGATGTAGCTACTGGTGAATGGTTTTAGGTTTGCGATTCAACTGAAGCATTGAATTTCCAAGAAGCAATTAATTTCCAAGAAGCTTTAAATCTGGATTTCATTGCAGGGAGACGCGTCACATTGTTGGCACACACCTTACACGGCTTCTTTTAGCCACAGGGCCTTTGGCACATCAGACACCACCAGAGCAAGCTTCTGTGGACTTCCTGGTCTCTTTTTTATTTACATTTATATTTCATACATTTTGTATGGGTGAGGAAAGGTGCAGGATGCTGGCCAAGCAGCCACAAGTGTTGATCCTCTGTACATGGTAGGAGTGCAGTGAGGCTCTTCCTCATGCTCAGGCTGTTCCCCAGGCTCAGGGTGCTGTTCCCCAGGCTCAGGGTGCTGTTCCCCAGGCTCAGGCTGCTCCCCAGGCTGTTGCTCCCCAGGCTCAGGTGTCCCCGCAGCTCCCATGCAGCGCTGCATCCCTTGCAGCCGCTGCAGAACAGGCAGCAGGCTGTGCCAGCTGGGCTGGCAGGCTCCACAGCCCTCTGCAGGGGCTGATTTGGGGCTGGGGGCTCGCGTGGCCCCGGCCCAGGAGGGCTGTGCAGCTGGCAGTGTCACCCCTGAGCAGGAGCAGCGCGGTGACGCCGGGCTGGCTCTGCTGCCACAGGGCACCCCAGACCCTGAGCCACTGCAGCCCACCCCTGCCCTGCCCCAGCTGCCTGTCCCTCTGTCCATCCTGCACACATCCACAGCAACTCAGGCTGGTACCACAGCAAGTGCTGCGGACACCTTGTCAGATGAATGGCACTAGGAAACAATAATCATTATTCCTGTTTCGGAATTATAATTGCATCTCAGAATAGGGGGTTTTATGATTAACTTAGACCAGTCTAAGACCTTTTTTGGCAGTAACATACTCTGAAATTTCCCTTTATTTTATTACTGTACTTTTGGTTTTATCCCTATTTTCGTTTTCTCACAGGTAATTCTGAGTTAGTATTTATTATTTTTCTCTTCACCAAGGATTGCTGGAATCTAAAAGGTATTTCAGACAACTCAATCAAATAGCTAAAAAGGGTTTCTCTTCAAAGTAAAGTGTTATTCACTTTTCAGTCATATAGAAAATAGTCAAAAAGTGAAATCTTGATGCACCCGATGAGAACAATAGATTTGTGTTCAGCCTTTCCTTCTCTAAATTAGAAATCACAGTATAGACAATGGGATTTCTAAATCATATATTATACCTTATTCTCTGGTGGGAATAAAATGTTCATGTTTGCCTCCTTTTCTCTGTTTAACTTTGACTGCTGTGAACACTAGGAAGAATAACCCTGCAGCTTTTCTTTCTTTTTTCTTTTTTTTTTTTTTAATCTATTCACTTTATACTTTTCAGACAGATTTTTCCCCGGGGTGAAACAAAGGTTAACTGAAATTTCCTCTGTTGTGTACCTGAACGAATCAGCAGTTTGAGAAGGAAATCCCATTGATGGGCAAAGAGAGTGACAGGCTCTATTTAAAGAATTCCCCCGACTGTGTGGTAGACCAACCATGCCATGAATTTAACTGTTCCTGTGGTCCCCATACTTGTACCCACCAAAAAGAGAGAAAAACCTACTTTGTTCTGCAAATGTTGCGCTAAGCTTTGAAAATCATGAGCCGCTGAGTTTTGTGAATTAACACGGCCAGCAGTGGCCAGAGCTGAAGGAAGCAGTGTTACAGCACAGACAGAAAACAGACAGGAAATTATGCACACTTACATAATGGAAAGGGCACCCTACGTGTTCATGTTTAGCATGTGTCCCTGCATTTCAGCAGTGTGGTGGTACAAACATTCCACAAAAATATGATTTACGGAATTGCCCGCTGCACGTTTTTGTTCCCACTGGGTGCATGAGGCCTTTACCCTCAGGGAGCTGCTGAGCAAATGGAGCTGAGGGAGGCACCGAAGGGCACGGGTGCAGGGGTGCAGGATGGGTGGCTGGAGAGGTTTATCACACAGAAATGGGGAGCAGTGTGGGGTCGGGGACTGACTCCCGTGACAGGGATGCACCAGCCCTGCAGTGACTCCTGCAGGTATTCCTCTCTGCTTCAACACCAGAAGGATGTCTCAGCCTGCCTGGGTGCTCTGACCTCACCTGTGCCGTGCTCTGTGATGTCCCTGCAGGGCCACCCCCATCAGCTGCTGGGGACAGAGCCCCAGTGCCACCGCAGCTGCCAGACCCTCCTCGCTGGCCGTGATGGGTACCTCTTCCCCATGGCCTGCCGAGGTTTGTTTAAAGTAACTTTTGCAGGGCTGCTCAGAGGCGTGTGGGTCTCTTTTCCTGTTTGAACTCCGGTTTGCTTTGGGCCAACTCTGCCTTTGCTTCGACTGCTTAAATTGTAATTAATTTCAAAGTGGGTTGAGTACTGTTGGTTGGATTTTGTGATGCTTTTCAAAAATGGCAGATGAAGGTTGCTAAAACTGAAGCGTGGCAGGGATTTCCCTACCAAAACATGTGTGCATTACTGGCACATACATAATTTTAGGTGTGAAGGGGAGAGGCAAGGCAGCCTTTTTTTTGCCAGGAGAAAATGTCTCAAATTGAACTTCTGTCAACAATTCCATCGACTGATTTCCCTGCGGGAGATATGGATCTCTTTTAGCGCTGTCTTAAAGAGATATTGACAGGTATTCCATTAAGCAGCAGGTGCTTTGTTTTTAAGTAAATCGTCTCTGTTATCAAGGAAAAGTTGAGCAATCCCTAGAAATGTCTGACAGAAACGCCCCAGTGTTGACGCTGTTCCCCTGCAAGGGCTGTGGGAGCAGCTGGGGGTGCAGAGGGGGCTCCCTGGGGAGGGGTCCCTGCTGGGCTGGCCCTGGAGCTGCTGCAGTGGGAGCACAGCACAAGAGGAGCAGCCCCTGTCCCTGGTGCCAGCAGGGAAGGGGTGCAGTGAGCTGGGCCTGGGGGCGTGCTGCTCACGGGGACAGACACACGGACGTGCCTGACCCACGGACAGGACCATGCACACACACAAAGACAGACACACAGACATACAGACAGTGTCCTGCACACACAGACACACGGACGTGCCTGACCCACGGACAGGACCGTGCACACACACAGACACAGACACACAGACAGTGGCCTGCACACACAGATACACACACAAAGACAGACACACAGACATACAGACAGTGTCCTGCACACACAGACACACAGACACACGGACGTGCCTGACCCACGGACAGGACCGTGCACACACACAGACACAGACACACAGACAGTGGCCTGCACACACAGATACACACACAAAGACAGACACACAGACATACAGACAGTGTCCTGCACACACAGACACACAGACACACGGACGTGCCTGACCCACGGACAGGACCGTCACACACACAGACAGACAGACACACAGTGTCCTGCACACACAGACACACAGACACAGACACACGGACGTGCCTGACCCACGGACAGGATACAGTACACACACAAAGACAGACACACAGACATACAGACAGTGCCCTGCACACACAGACACACAGACACAGACACACAGACGTGCCTGACCCACGGACAGGATCATGCACACACACAGACAGACACTCAGACAGACACACAGACATGTCTGACCCATGGACAGGACCATGCACACAGACTGACACACAGATATACCTGACTCACGGACAGTGCCCTGCAGATACACAGACAGACACGGAGACACAGACAGACACACAGACATGCCTGACCCACAGACAGTGCCCCACAGACACACACAGACACAGACAGACACACAGACACACACAGACATTCCTGACCCACAGACAGGACTGTGCAGACACACAGACAGACAGGCATGCCCAGACCCACTGACAGTGCCCTGCACACACACAGGCACACAGACACACACACAGACACACACACACAGACACACACACACGCACACACACACACACACAGAGACACACAGACAGACACACAACATGCCTGACCCACTGACAGTGCCCTGCGCACACACACAGGACACACACAGACACAGACACGCACAGACACACATACAGACAGACAGACACACAGAGAGACACACACACACAGACACACACACAGACAGACATACAGAGAGACAGACACACAGAGAGACACACACACACACACACAGACAGACAGACACACAGAGAGACACAGACACACACAGACACACACACAGACACGCACGTACGCATGGACAGACACGCACACAGACAGACAGACACCCACACACACGTGTGCCCGTGTGCTCCGGCGCGCCGGTGCCAGCAGGGCAGGTGTCCCGCGTGTCCTGCCCGCTGTCACCCTCCTTGCTGTCCCCGCAGGGCCCGGGCTGCCCCAGGACACGGCTCTGCCTGCCTGCCACGCTGTGCTCCTCTGTCCTGGCTGCTGGGGCACACAGATGTCAAACTCACTGCAGCACGCTCCGCTCCTGCGAGACTGAGTCGCTGTGGGTCACACACAATCAGGAATTTTCGCTACAAATGTCAAACTCACTGCAGCATGCTCCGCTCCTGCGAGACTGAGTCGCTGTGGGTCACACACAATCAGGAATTTTCGGGTAGGTGTAATACGCCACATTGTGAAATTCTTACACATCTGGTGATTTTTAGGGGTTTTAAGGCTTATAATTTTAAAATGCTCCTCCACTAGCAGCAGAAGCTGTGTCCTGGTATGGTAAATATTGCTCTAAATATTCTGAAACAGTCCTTGCCACGAAGATCTTACAGTGGAATACAATTACAGCTCTCTATTCTGTAATATGCTACATTAATTAGCAGTCAAAATCCAATTTTTAAAGCCCAGCTTTGGAATGTATTTGCCCTTCAGGCCCGTGTATCATTGTGCCACAGCTTGAAGTGCCCTGTGTTACTGGGCCGCTCATCACATTAAATAAACAAAACACACCTGGTCATGCGTTTTCCATTTGGAAGGAAGGGGGACATGACCACCTGGCTCCTCTTTTGGGAAATGGGGTGCTTTATGTCCAGAGCTGGATGCCCGCGCCCTGCAGCTCCTCTGCTGCTGAGGAGGACGATGGCACACAGCCTGGCAGGGCAGGCAGGGCTTGTGTCAGGGGATGTTTGTCCCTGCTCAGTGCAGCCCCAAGTGTGACTTCGTGGGGTCCCAGCCCGCTCAGCTGCCGGGTCCCTGCAGGGCAGCACGGCAGATAAGGAAATTTTGTGAACCGTTTATTGTTTCTTCTGAGTCGGTGTTTTGTTCCCTGGAAGCAGATTGTTCCCCCGGGCAATTTCAGGTTTTGACTGCTGGTCCTCCTTCTCCCTCCTCCCCTCCTCTCCCTGTCTGGGATGAAAGAGGGGAGGTTTGAATGCACATTGAACAGTGGTCCTAAATCTGGCTTCACCCCGAGCGCTGCTCAGAAATTTACATTTTCATGCTGGTGGAAGGATACATGTGAATCTCAATGATCTTTCAAAATTTTTCTTTAAATAAAAGCAAAGCTGTTGCTTGCCATTCATCCCATTGTGCAGGGGCAGAGGACAGCCAAAATGTGGTACTTGATAAAGGGAGAACCTTGTGCAGGGCTTCCATTTTCATATAAATGGTGTGTATTTTACATCCTCGTAGTCCCTGATCTGCAGTTTGACAACACCATTTTCTCAAAGTATAAATACAAGAAGTTTATACAGTAAAGTCTGCTGTATTTTTTTTATCATAGAAATATATATAATTGTAGTACAGGAATTCATATTAATCTTAGTATTAAACTTAGGGTGGAAATTAATGTAATCTTATAAAGGAGATAGGATTTAACAAATGGAGTAAGATTAAAAGCACAAATATATCAACGATGTTCTTGGTTTTATTTAACTCACAGAAAGCTTTAAGTAAGTTTCATATGTGCAACTTCTCCACAAAAAAAGGGGGAAATCTTGAAAGAGATTGTCGGAATAAGTCTCTGAGCTGCTGTATTCCGAAGAGTAGGAATAAAGCTGAAGCAAATGCAGCAAGGAAGCAATCACAGCCCTTCCTTCAGGCAGAAATGCCCTTTCTGTGTGCATGCCAAGGAGCAGCCAGGACAGTGCAGGAGCGGCCAGGAGCCACCCTCAGGGCACTGGGACTGCCTGTGGGATGCGTTAATTCACCCAAATGAGCAAAAATCAGAAGGAAGGGTGTTGCTATAGGACACAAGACAACACGACACAGACACACTGCTGCTCTCAAGACAAGCAAAGAAAGAGTTCATTTTCTAACTCCTACATTTATAGATTTCCAAAAGTAACAAAAAAATTAGAAAGTGAAAGTGCCACCTCTCCAGGGACACTAGACAAACCAACAGTCCATCAAGTTTCTCCTCTTCCATAAAAGAATGTAAAACAATAAGTTATTTACAGAAAGTGTGTGAAAAAGTTTAATACAAGAATACAAACATCAGAAGGCTTGGAAAATCTTAAAAAATCAAAACAACAGAAGGGGAAGCATCTGTCAAACTGAGAGGACTTTTGTGATTTATTTGGTGATCTAGAGCCAGACAAAACACTGTGGCCAGCGAGAAATATTGTTGCAGATTTTTCTGTGTGTCTCTACAGCAGGATTTCTACTTGGTTGCAGAAGCAAAACTCTCCCTAGGTGTTTCAGTCTGAAGAACTTACTGTGTGTGAAAACAAAGCCTTATGCAATCTATTGTGAATTAGAATTAACTTTTATATCACCAAACAGATTTAGTAAGAGGAGATTTTGTTGTAATATTTCATTCAGCTTTAAAGCTCTTATATTTATTTTCTGAATGGAGCAGTTTTAGCTTCTTGTATTAGGAGTATTTGAATCATTGTGTCATGGTTTTCCCCTGTGAAGCTGGGGATTTTGACAGTGAAGAAGAGAAACTGAGTTGGTTTGCCCTCAGGAAGGACATGCCTGGTGATTAACAGGAGTTAAATCGCTGGTAATTTTGCTCTGTGACCATTCTGCATGTGCATTTCTGTGCAACACGGCACTGGCGGTGCTGCCTGCCAAGGCAGAGCTTTGAATTACAAATACCTTTTTCTTTATGAATTAATTTCCTTAACAGGCATTTAGGCCATAAATAATGCACTGAAATATGACAGCGTTTCTTCACTTTTCTCAATCAGGCCTGAGAAGGCTGGATGTTCTCTGGAGGGTGCCACACCCTGGGGCGCTGGCGTGTCTCTGTCCCGCGCTGCTCCCTGATCCCAGCACTGCTGGGTGACAGTGCCGGTGCCTGCTGCAGCCCTGGCAGTGGCAGCCACTTCGTGTGCCACGACTCAGCTTCACACATCAGCCACATCACTTTGTCACTGCCCATTCGTGCATTGCCAGTGACAGTCGCTGGCACGAACAGGTGTTGGAAATAGAAATACTTGGGGTGTTTTTGGGGTGAGAACCTGTGCTGTGAGCCCTGGCTGGTGAATGAGGAGCAGCAGTAACCAGGTGCTGTGCTCCAGAGCACCTGAGTGACATACCTTGTGTCCCAACACTACTGCGCACACCCACCCAAAGTTACTGACTTTTTCAGTAAATGAAGAGGAAGACATGAAATTATAGATGATGCACTTTTAATTTGTAGTTATCCACCTTCTAATGGAAATGAGCAGTACCATCAGAAGTGGAGACATTTTTGCCATCTGTAAATCGTGAGGATGCTGTGATTTTTGTTGGCAACATGGATGCCTTGGATTCAGGTGCAGGATTGGCATGGGGCAGTGTGCATTTAGAGGTGTGCAGACATGCAGGATCAGCGTGCACTCAGGTTGCAGTGCTAGGTGTAAAGCACAGAGAGGTGAGCGCCGTGCTGAGGTGGATCCTCCCGCGCGTGCGGAGCTGCTGTGGCAGCACGGCCCTGTGTGCTCAGCCGTGTGCACATGCAGGATTTTTAACTGCTCTGGCTGCATCCCTGCTCCTGCCCTTCCATTTCCTTCCTGGTTTGTTCCTTTTCCCTCCTGCCAGCCCAAAGGCTGCACGTGAGAAGGTTATGGTGTGACAGTCGGTAATCCAGTGTGTCCTCCTGATTTACTGCACATTACCAAAGCTGTTTGGAAATAGATGTGCTCAGCCTGCAGTCTGGGTGTCTGAGGTGGTGCTCAGTGCTGCTGGCAGGCAGCAGTCAGGATGCAGGACTGCAGGCAGAGCTGGTGAACTGGCACAGAGGAGAAGTGCATGCTCTGCAGAACTCCTTGTTCCGTGTGCTGCCACGCTTGCAGCCCCGGGGCTGCAGCTGGGCATCCCCCGGATTTGCAGCTCCAAAAGCTGCAGTCAGGACCTTTGGATGCCTCTGGAAGAATTAAATGCCCGCCTGAATTTAAACCCCAGGGTCGCAACAAAAATGTGGTGTCAGGAAAACCTCTCCCAATAGCTGCACCTGTGCTGATGCTCAGATGAGGCAGATTTGGTGCCCAGTAGGTCAGTAGCTTTCCTTTACCAAAAATGGAACTAGTTTCTCTGCTTTAGTACATCAAAACCTGTTAGCATTTTCAATAACTGCAGTAATCATCATGTTGAATACATTATAGAAAAAGAGTAATATAAAATAAATAAAATTAATTTTAATTTTGTTTTTCAGGAAACATTGATGTGAACTGGTCCATCTCTCATAAAGACTTAGAGGTAAATCCTACCAAATTTTTCTATAATTCTTTATTTTGTTGCTTATTAACAAGCAGAATGAAGTAAATGGGATTGAAAAACCCCTTTTGTGGTACGATTAGCAGTGTCCTCTCACAGGAGGAAGGAGTTCTTGAGTTGGGGCTGGCATAGAGGCAGGAGGGGATGCGGTGTCAAGAGTCTTCCTCAGACTGTGCAAGGTGGACATCAGCTCTTCCTTCCTGGTCTCTCTGGAGCCCCAGAGCAGTTTCAGGGGCTGGAGCCCTTCCCAGCAGCAGGGTGTGGAGCCTGCCTGGGCTGGCTTGAGGCAGGGCAGCCCAGAGTTCCCAGGCGAGCTGCTGGAGCATCCAGGAGTGAGTTCAGCTGCTCTGTCCAGCTCCTTCCCTTTTTCTTTCCAATGTCCACTGCAGCTGATATAATCGAGTGACATTAACAAATTCTTTCCCTGAGGAGAAATGGTATTTTTATACCTCTCCTGTTCACTCATCCAAAATTTCATGTATTTTTTTTTTAATTTGTGATGTTTACTAGGCAATGACAAGTTGTAGATAGGGTTTTCAATTCTGGCTGTCTACACAGAGAGCATGTGTGAGGTCACTGGGAGAGAGACAGTTGTTTCCAGCTTCTCTTTTTTTTTCTTTTTTTTTTCCCTTTTAAAGTCTTTCTTTACAATTGCAAATTGCAGACTTCATCCAGACTTGTATAGCATTGTACTTTGTCCAAGCAGTTTGCCTTAATGTGTGCAAGGGAATATGTAACTTGCATTTGCAATTGATGTTCATTATATTTGCGTTCTGGAGAAAATTCCAGTTTGTTGTGACATAGCACAGTAAATCTTGGCTAATTGAGGAAAAGCTTCACAATTGCAGTCTTAAATAGCAAAAAAGAATGTCCTGAGGCAGAAGTTGGAATGAGAACTTTCCTCCCAGACAATGCAGGTTTCTCTGTAACAGAATTACCCATTCCAAACCTGGATGTGTAAATTGTACATGGGGAGCATTAGATTTCTGCTGGATCACTGCCAGCAGTGACCTTTATAATTCCCAGCTCCCAAAGCACAGAATCTCAAGTGGTAAATGCATTTCTCTCTGTGTTTCACCAGGCACAGATCTCCAACTATGCGGGCGTGAGGCACAGCAGCATGCGGTACTACAGAGCTGACAAAAGTGTTACTTGTAGGAACTGCCACAGAACGGGACATTTGTCCAAGAACTGTCCCACTCCAAAGGTAAATGCAATGCTTAAATCACTTGAACTTTTAGCTGTTTTCCTAATATACCTTTGTGCTTGCTGTCGGAAGCATTGTTTCAGTGGTTTATCCTGTCTTTGAAGCCGTGCTCTGACTTGCAGGATTGCTTGCACAAAGTCAGTCTACTGTGTGAAAGTATCCCCCTGTTTGATGATGTCATTGCTTTTATTGTTTTTATAAAATAAAAATATGCAGAATTATATAATATAGAATAATATTGAATGGTTTGTGTTGGAAGAGACCTTAAAGATTAACTTGTTCTACCCCGTGCCATGAGCAGGAACAACTTCCACTAAACCATGTGGCTGTAAACTGAGAAAAAAAAAATTAAAGTGCCATACAGAAAAGTCTTTTTTTTTTTCATATGGTAAAACAGTTAGCAAGTGTAAAATATTTTTCAATTGTACTTTCAACAAGGAGAATCTATTGAATCAGAAAGGCAGCCATGGTGAATAAGTGAAAGCACAAAGTATGAGTCATGATATGAACAGTGTTAAAAACCATGGATAAGATAAAACTTGAGCTAGCTTTAAGAAGTTCAGAGAGATGCCACATATTCCAAAAGTTTGTGCTGTGGTTAGAGGTTTAAAAGTCAGTCAGTACACTGTTGAGAACTGGGAGCCATTGCATGACAGCCTGGATTTAACAACCCCCACAACAGAATCTGTAAAACCCTCAGACCTTGGGGCTGTGACCCACGAGGACACTCAGAATGACCACATCCCTTGGGGAAACACACTCACTCAGTGGGAAAACTGGCTTCCCAGAGACAGAGGTTTGTCCTCAGAGCAGCTGGCTGCGTGTTGCATTTGTCACCCCTCGTGCTGAGCTGTGCGAGGCTGTGCCCAGAGTCCGGATGGGGCGAGTGCCCACCCTGTCCCCCAGCACAGCCCCGTGGGGGCTGCAGGGCTGGAAGGATCTCCTGAACACTGTCACTTACCGTGATTCTGTTTGTGTTTCTCCACAGAAAGCTCCCCCGTGCTGTCTGTGTGCAGGAAGAGACCATCTGCAGCACAGCTGCCCAGCACGTTTCTGCCTGAACTGCTGCCTGCCTGGGCACTATTTCAGGGAGTGCCTGGAGAGGGCCTATTGGAACAAGCACTGCAACCGCTGCGACATGAAGGGCCACTATGCTGATGTGAGTATGGCCCTTGGCACGGAGATCAGGCCTGGTTTGGTTTGTGTCTGTCAAAAACTGAATTTACAATGCCACAATCTCTTCGTGTTACTTTGATTTTACGTAGTGTCTGTTTGGAAGCACTTGAAAATGTTGTGTTTGGTCATTGCTTTACACTGTCAGAGCTTTCCTGGAGAATGGTTCAAAGAAAACAAAACAAAGCACTGTTAACACCAGGTCTTTAGTTTGGTTCAGTTTAGCAGTGGTGGACACAAACATCCTTTTTCCTGGGGAATGAGAGGAGTAGGGAGGTTGAAATCAGGAGACGCAGTGCTGCGAGTGTACCAGGAAGAAGAGCAACTCTGATGCACCAGGAGTTCCAGGTCTTGGTTGTTTCACTATGATCAGATATTAATCAGTGAAAATACTATTAGGGAGAAGTAGTTCGAAGGCTTTGTTTTTGACAAGATCTACTAAAGTAACACATAGAAGGAAATCAAAGGGAGAACACACATAGTTGTCTCTTTCTTTCATGTTGTATTATGTTATTACGGTCTTATATGTCCCCAACATTCAGTTCTATATGTAGCAGTCAAGCTTTTATGATATTTTTTTCTTTTGAATTACACACACATAAGGATAAAAGGCAAATTGTGATATTTTTGGCATACATACACACTTCAGTTTCTAACTATAGCTATAGATATGGCCTATATGTTTGGTTTTCAAATACGCCTGTGGGATTCCATAAACACTGGATTTTTTTGCAACTCAGAAATATTTTAATCTTTCTAAATGTCTTCTTCCTGCCTTTATTTTTTCTGTTTGGTTAAAGACCATGTCACAGTGGTACATCAGATGTGCAAAGGTCAGCCGGCATATTTGTGAGTTGCTATTTCTTGTTATATTTGAATGTGTTCCAGATGTACTTTTGCTTACAGCTAATGTGCCCACAATACCTTTAAAGAATGTGAATTGTACTTTTCTGCACCCTCATTCTGGTAGGCAGTGAGACAGACTTGCAATCTGTAATGAAGCATCTTTTCTTTGCCATCTCTTCTCTTTACCACATTTTATGACACTGGTTTCATAAACTGATGTTCTTTTCTCTAAAGAATCATGACTGCCCTGTCACACAAGCATTGAAATCCTACCTGAGCCGTGCAGGTTGTCAGGAACATCACAGCATGCATTTTTTCTGCTCATTTGGGTCCACCTTTAATCAGAAAGTTTTCTCTTTGAAACTTTGGGCAGTTCTTGTGCGCTCCTGCATGGGAGGTGTGAAGCTGCCTGTGTCATTCACCTGGGTGAATACCAGGTCATCAGAGCAGGAGATCACCTGCCCAGTCCTCAGAGAGAGATGGCACGGCAGAGCAGAGGCAGAGGAATCACAACCAACAATAGATCTTTCCTGAGATCAGAGCAGAAAGCCTGTGAAGCCAACAAGTGGTCAGGACACGAAAGGAACACTTGGACAGGACGAGGTTGCTGCTCATGGCCTCAAGGTGTTTTTTGCATCTGGGATGTTCATAGTGGAGGAATCCAGGAATGTTCCCATGCTGAAACCTTGCTTTGTGGAGGGGAGCACCAGAGAAGTTGTCAAATGGAAGGGAATGTGAGAGTTCCTACGGATCTGTGAGCACTAGCCCGTTACCAAAACTGGGTAAGAACTGCCCAAAAGGTGCAGAGGAGCATGAGGGTGAAACAGCCCAGCCAGCCATGGCAGCAGACACCTCGTGCTTGGTGCATGAGTGCAACTGAGTTTTTAATGCAAGGACAGTGTGTAGGGGATGTCCCAGGGAGAGCTGGGGGTCCCAGGCTGCCCGCTGCACATGTGCACCAAGCCAGGGGACAGGAACCATGGTGGTGGCATGTTGGGATGGGTGCATAAACATAATATAAATGGCGTGATTCAAGGCTGCTTTTGTAAAGGAAATCTCGCTTCTCAGGGAACTCTGGAGTTCTTCAAAGGAGCAGGTTGACAAGCATGTGTGTAAACGTGATCCAGTTGACATAGTCTACAAATTCCAAAAGGCGTTTTACAAAGTTCCTGACCAAAAGCTTTCAAGCAAAGTAAACAGGCATGGAGTAAGAGGATAAAGGTGGGATATGCTAGTGTGACATGGAAAAGGGTCAACAGTGGGGCAACAAGAGTGGCTGAGAAGACTGAATTACTTACAGAGTCGGTGCTGTGAGCCAGCTGTGCAGAACTGCCCAAGAACTGTAAGAATCAGAGAGAGAACACAATAAAATGGCCATTGAGTGACAATAAATGTAAAGTAAAACAATTCCATCTTGGCATATGGAATAACAGGTTCTGCATATTGCTGTTCAGCACTCAGATCCTAGTTATGAGATATGGTTCCACAAAAAAATCAGTTTAATCTTCACAAGCTGTAAAAAAAAAAAAAAACCAAAAACACCAAACTGGTGAAACATTAGGAATCATCAAGAAAGCAGGAGCACCTGGGCAAAGCTTTGGTCCCTGTCTTCTTTATCCCTCAGCATAGCCACAGCTCCTCAGCCTGCAGGGGAGGTGGCAGAGGAAGGGTCTGTAAAGAGCTTCAGAATCATCGGTCACGGGAGACAGTGGTCAGGTATCATCATTTCTTCCAGTACTCCTGATGAAGGCAGTAGAAGCCAGGTCGGGAAGAGACAGTCCAAGGTGACTCTGTGTGATCAGCAGCAGTTCTGGAGGCTCCTTTCTGCCCTGCTTCCAGAGGAAATGGGAGCAGTTCATGGGAGAGAAATCACAGACTCCTACACCAGGTTAGAAGGACTTCATGGATCATCTGATCATCATTGCCAACGTTTCTTGGCAAAACCGTGGTCTACACAAGACAGCCCAGCCAAATACTGAGTGTCCAGTTCTGGGGAGTCCACCACTTCCCTCAAGACATGATTGTTCTCGTCATGAAGAGTTTTATCCTGTGTCCACCTGAGATCTCCCCAGGAGTAACTTGGAGCTATCACCCCTTGTCTTTCCCATGTGACTCCTTGTAAAAAAGGGAAATCCCCATCTTCTTGTTATCAAACATATGTTATGAAATGCTTTGGATGCTCAAAGGAAGTTGTAATTTGTCCTTCTCAGCAAGTTGACTCCCTTTTACTGTAAATCAGAGGGTGCAGAACAAGCTCGTGTGCACAGTCTGTCAGACTGACTTTCCACTTTGGTCCAGAAGTGGATGTGAGGCAGTTCAAGGTGCTTCAGCTAGTTTGCTTAGGAAGCATTCACAGTTACTTAAACCACTCTAAGGTCATACATTGATGATCTGCTAGATCAGTGTCTTCTCCTGAGACAGCGCTGAGAACATGCAGAGCCCTCTCAGCTGGAGGTGTTCTGGAAGCAGCCTGGCCCTGCATGGTTTCCTTGGGAGGGTCATCCGAGGAGCTGCTTTTGACTGATTCAGAGGCAGTTCGGTGGATGTCCTGAGCCCTGTGGTTGGTGTGCAGCCTGACCTGCCAGCAGCAGGGGTGGGAGAAGGGCTCCATGAATCTGCAGGAAGCAGGCAGAGGGGCCATGTCCCCATGTGCACCTGGGGGAACCAGCGTGCGGGTGCTCGGTGAGCTGGATGGGCTCTCCAGGAGCTGGCAGACAGCAGTGCCCAGGTGCTGGTGCCTATCGCCACGCTGTGTCTGATGGCCCCAGCCGAACGCCCAAATGCTGCATTGTCAGCACTCCTTCCCATGAGCCAGCTGGGTGCTTCGACTGGCATCTTCTCTGCATATTCTGAGAACTTTCTGGGCGTGCAAACCGCCGCTGGCCTCTTCTCTCCAGGAAGGTTCCTTCAGCCTTTGTTGTTTCTGGCACACTGCGGTGGGCTGGGCTCATTCCACGGGGGCAGCTGGCATCCGTGTGGCCGTTTTCCCTGGGCAGGGAGCACGGTGTTTGCTCTGTCTCCTGAGCTCCCCAGTGTCCTTCCCCACCCTTCAGGCCTCTGGCTGTCCACGTCCACCCGAGGGTGAGCATACGGCCGTGCCGCCAACGCCGGGGTGACACCGGCAGTCGCCCAGCTCTGTCTGCACTGGCAGCGTGGGGAGAGGTCTCGACATCTGCTTGTGCAGGAGTGGCTTTGAAGGGAAGCATTGTGTGTTTTCCGCGGCAGTTCCCATGCGGAGGTGATGAAAAGTGTGTGTTTTGGCAAATCTTTTGTTTTATTGTGGTGGCTTGCAGCGGGGCAGCTCCAAGCAGCCGCTGCCTCTTTGACAAAGCACCAGAGGATTCTGTTAAAAAGTTGTGTTTAGTAATTGTAGTCGTCGTGTCAGACCATAACTGACTCGGAGCTGAAGGATTTTTGCGAGATGAGTAGCTATGCCAGCAGGGACCCAAGTCTCCTGGGCCAGCCGCGCTCTCATTAAGATTTGCCGCTAGCCGTGGCGGTGTTCGGCAAGTATGTGACGTGCATGCTGTTATTGTATGCTTGGCTTGTCAGCCTGCAGCTTTCTGACACTCACTTATGTCACTCTTTATTCAGAGACGAAGAAGCTTTTGATAATTTGACAAGACAAGCTCTTAAACGATCTAGGTCATGGCCTTCACTGTCTGTGATTGTGAACATATTTCCTGAAAGCCCTGTCACTCATCACAGCTACATTTTCTCCCGGGGAGCCGCGGGCCCGTCCTGGTCTCCTGTCAGCGCGTGCATTTTGGTTATTCATACGCCAAATACAGTAGCGGGTTTTCGCTCGCCTTTGGCCGGCGCTCGCATGTTAGCGGGGCTAATCCGCCGCCCGCGCCCGCGCCCCGCCGCGCCGACGTCGAGGGCCTCGGCGCGAGGCAGACGACCGGCCGAGGGGAGCGGAAAGGAGGAAAGGCCGCTTAGTGCCGGTTTTGTGTTTGCTCATTGTTGTGGAAATATGAGAACTGGTGGCAAGGGCCTCGTCTATTGAGCTCTCGAGTCCCGGTCTGCTGTCAGGGGCTGTTTGAGATTGAGTGTTTTATTTTCTTTGATGTTCACATTGGAGAATAGGGAAGTGGGAATTAAACAACAGATGCATTAAGCCGTTGTTCTGGTAAAACAATAATTAGCACCTGATAAAATTCAATATGGGTCAAAACGTGCAGCACCCAGTCTCGATTCTCCCATTATGGCGCCGTGCAGTGGGTCAGCCTCAGGCACAAGTGGCCGCCTTTGCACAGGGCCGTGGCAGCAGTGGCACGGCTCTGGGGACAGTGGTGGCACGACTGTGGGGACAGCGGTGGCTCCGGGGACAGCGGTGGCTCCAGGGACAGCAGTGGCTTTGGGAACAGTGGTGGCTCCGGGGACAGCAATAGCTCTGGGGACAGTGGTGGCTCTGGGGACAGCGGTGGCTCTGGGGACAGTGGTGGCTCCGGGGACAGCAGTGGCTTTGGGAACAGTGGTGGCTCCGGGGACAGTGGTGGCTCCAGGGACAGCGGTGGCTCCAGGGACAGTGGTGGCTCTGGGGACAGCGGTGGCTCCAGGGACAGCGGTGGCTCCGGGGACAGTGGCCCAAGGTGTCATCAGAGTGCAGCCCGCTGCCCTCGCAGCACGCTGTGGCAGTGGCACTGCCCTCTGGAGTAGGCATCTTTTGTGCTGCTGGTACATTTAAATGTGACTACGGTCAGACCACTGGGGCAGGAAATAAATGCAACTTTATTTTAATGTAGTTCATCATGCTGCCATAGTAGCTCGGTACCACAGGGGCTTTTCTCTAAAGCTGGGCCATTCATGGTTAAGTTCTTTTAAATAAATAAGGAAAATCATGGGTTTGGCAGCAGTTGAGTCTGGCTATGCTGTCGTCCATAGCACACCTCTTTGCCTCATTTGAGGAGCCAGTATTTGGCAGTAATTGTTAATCATTCTATTTGTCATTCCCCAATATAAGATGCAGACAACAACCCTGAGTTGATGCAGAGGTTCCTGGTTAAAAGCATCATCTCTAAAGAGCTGTTGTTTAACAGTGACCCCTCCTCAGTTTTTCTACCCCACTTGAGCAGTATTACCCCAAGTCACTGCCTGAATGAAGGAATATGCTTAGCCTTCCCTCACCACCTGCATCCTTTCCTTCTGCTGGTGTTCCCTCACCCTTAAAACATCCCTGAGGGCAAAACCCACCTCTGGACAGCGCCACGAAGGCGCTGGGGCTGTGCCTCTCCCAGGGTTCTGACAAGAGCTCTGCCAGCTGTGGTTCTCACTCAGAGCCACAGCTTTTTGCTCAAAGTGATGTCTTTGTGTCCAGAGCAGGAAAAACACCCAACCAAACAATTATTCAAAAAACAAAGTAATTTTGATGATGATGATGATTAAATAGCAGTCGTGTGAGTAAAGGTCATAGCACAGAGTGGCATTTTGCCAGGATAGGACAACTCACTGATTGCAATTGTTCAACCATATTAGCCCGGGCACACTGTGGTAATCGAAAAGTATCCAGAACTAATGTATAAATAACTGCCTGCTACCCCTGAGCTGGACCAGCACAGCTGTCCTGCACAGCTGAAGCCTCCTCAGCTCTGAGGGAGATGCTAGGAGCTCTGGTACAATATTTTTACAGGATACAGAGTGTTTATGTGTTGTTCTGTGAACCCTGGCTAAGTTAGGGAAGGAGGAAAATCCTTTTGTTTGTGCTCAAAGACAGCTTGAGTGTGCTCAAACTGTCAGATCCTCGGTGAGGAATGCGATGTCCCCCACACATTTCCTTTATAGAAATACTAATATAAAACGCAAATATTTACACACAGCATTTGAGTAAGAGGGGAAATGTTGAACCATTACACAGAACAGATTGTAGATTTTTCTGCAGACAATTATGTTACTGGTGGAATGAATAATAAATAATATCATTTCCATCACATCTGGGAAAAACACACTGTATATGCCACAGGGTGACTGGCAAAAACTTGGGTTTTATTTTGAGAGATAGTGGTTGTGGTGTGTTTTCTTTTAAATAACACGCTCCATCAAAATAAAAGAAGGCAAGAATTTGGGCATGAGTGAAAAATTTATTCGAAATCTAAAGAAGTGTTAATAGTACTCATTTGCAAGTAGTCATGAGGCTTCAATGTTCGAAATTGCAGCTGCAGCATATTATGGAGAAGCCGTGGAATACTACATTTCTTTTTCTTTTCTTAAAATGAAGGTTGGCAAACCAAGTTGCTAATTGTTCAAATGAGTGCAGTGCTGTTCTTATAAGAAGGTAAATTTCTAAAGAGAAGTGAAAGCCCTCCGCTGCAGTAGCTGTGTACTAAAATGACAAAAAGCGCCACAATTTCCGTGTCTGTCTGTGGCTCAGGGGCCATCAGAAATATTGTACATTTTGTAAAAGCATTAAGAACCCCTGAGAGAGTGAGCTGAGCTTTAGTGACCACCAACATGTTCTGATTTTATTTCAAAGATCCACGTTTTCCTCTTTACCATCTCTCGTGTGTCCCTCAGGTCAATTGTGTCACTTTTGTGACTCAAAAACCTGCTCTGATTTTTTTTTTTTCCAAGGGCTGCACTTAGGACTTGGTATGAAAGTCTGGCAATTAAAAAAATTAAAAGTAAAAGAAAAAAAAAAAAGGCAAGCAAGTAATTGTAAAAAATAGCAACATTAAAGCAATCTGTTATGGTTCTTGTTTACAACTCATCTGACATGAGGCTGCTGAGGATTATTACGTGTAACAATTATATTTTGATTAGGAAAGAGATACGTACAAAAAAGATAAAATATTTCAGTTTGTACATGAAAGGAAGGCACCTTGTGATTTAATTTCTGGAGCGTTATGTAAATTTAAAATGTCAGAAAATGTAGAATTTAAATCCGCCCCTGTTTGTTTTTGCAGCATTAATGCTTCCTACAGTCACGAACACACTGCTCTCCCAAACTTCTGCCCCTCGGAGAAAAAGGGCAGAGAGAAAACTGTTACTGGCTTTCTGACAATGGCAGGGAGTGTGTTAAACCAGTGTAAAATTCAATTAAACTGTCTAGCCGGGTTTTTGAAGCTGAAATGCAGACCCTTTCAGTTAAGCTTCTTATTTTCCTGTGACCGACACCAGTGGATACTGTGTTATGCCAAAACCAACAGGCTGTAAAGCACCTTGTTTCATGCTCCTAGCTGATCAATATTTTTATTTTCCAGGCTTGCCCAGAAATATGGAGGCAGTATCACCTAACAGTAAGTAGAAACACCTTTTTTATTTTCTTCTACACCCAACCTATTTACTCCTCTGTGAACTGCTGACCATAAAATATAGATAAGCATCTTCTCTGAGAAGATAATAAACATCTCAAGAGTTTTTGAACTGAAGAGGGTGATGAAACACTGTCACTGTTTTTTAAGCATCTTTAAAACTTCTGTGTTCGTTTTAATACTGTAATAATTAAATTAGTGCTTTGCCTCTCTTCTCTCAGTGACCACATTTACACATAGAAAGAGCGTTAAATTTTAAGTTGGGATGCACTGCAGAGGCAGTAATCCCATCTCAGATATCCCAGATGCTGGTAATTAGTCACTCTGTGCGACAAAGCTTTCTTCTCAGATGAGTGAAATAAATCTCAGTTAGAGTGGAGACTTGAATTTGAGGAAAAACACCTCATAAACTTTTGCAGATAATTTATAATTAGTCAGAATATAGCTGTGACTGCTTGTTTGGCCTGCCTTAGTTGATCGTTAATCCCCGAAACAGGAAAATAAAACTTTGTGAAACTGTACCAGTTTATTACTTAAGAGTTTTCCTCATATGTAAAATAGATATAAAAATACAATAAAATGCATACAAATTTGCTTAATATTGAAATCTCGTTCAGTATTTAACCATTAAAAACAAACTTTTTCATTGGTGTCACAGTTCTTAAATATATTAGTTTCTAAAATTGTCTGACATAAAAACACCTTTAAAAAATCAGGGGTTTGTTGTTCCTCTGAACTTTTCACTGCTCCCCAGATCAGCCTCACACGAATTTCAATTTCGCTGTTACAGATAATTAACCCCTGTTCTCTGCTCTCAACAAAGTAGAAAA
Organism: Passer montanus; assembly: GCF_014805655.1. Lineage (NCBI taxonomy): Eukaryota > Metazoa > Chordata > Aves > Passeriformes > Passeridae > Passer > Passer montanus. The sequence goes on from NW_024366604.1 coordinate 359,494, forward strand.
GTTTCTCCACTACTTTTCTTTTTGGATCTTTGGGGTTTTTTTTCTCTGTAGCAGTAGATGGAATGTGCTTTATAATTTGTGCCTGCACCTCTTCATGGCGGTGGAATGCTCTTTTTTCTGCTTTTTTCTTCAAAATTCAATGAATAGAAGAAATCTGCACTTAAAACCTCTCATTTGTGTTTTGTGCATAATGATTCTAACACAAAGATCTGCCCTGGAAATCCTCCACCCTTCCTGAGAATTTACTTTTAAACAGATTTGGTGACAATTTTTTGTTGGTTTGGTTGGTTTTGGTTTTTGGTTTGTTTTTTTTTAAGCATTATGAACAACAAAAAAATGTGCATTCACTGAGTATTTTTGTTTGGTTTGGTTTGGATTGGTTTTATATTGGATAAAGGAAAAAGGTAAATGCTGTCTCTCATTGTAATCCCTAAGGCTGCATGTAAAAACAATTTGTGAAATGTTTATAACACTTGCAACTTAATGATCAGAAATATTTGGTGCAGTAACATCCTGGGTTCTGTTTTTCACTGAGATAAAAGATGTAATTTTATTGTAGTTCTACCTCCCTGAATTGAAAATTCCTCAAAAAGTGAGTTGCCATCAACACTTATAAAGTATTTATGTCTGTAAAAAAATTAAAAAAACATGGGTAGCTTAAACTTGACCAAGTGCTGTACCAGGGCAAAGTTTGAGGTATCTTGAGGTAGGAAATTATTTTTGTGGATTTTTTAGAAAGCATTCAGGGTTTACACTTGATGTAAAGTAAAGCTAAGAAAAGGCGTCAGAACAAGTTCTTGTTAGAAAATGTAGTGGTTACAATTATGGGCATATTATTAAAAGTACCCTTTGGAAATTTATGGTGCACTTCAGGGACATTTTGAAATGTGGTCAAATAGGCACACTCACAGATTAATTGGTATTGCATCAGGCCCTGCTTCCCGATAAATAGATTTTTGCTTTGCAGTGAATTGCAGTTTATTGCAAGTAAGATACATTTCTGGCGTGTGGGAAATGTTTTACACGCCTTCATTTCTTGCATAGGAAGAGTACCTTTGGCTCAAAGTTACATTAGCAGTTGGATAAGCCTGGAATTTAAAAATTTGTATGGTAAAAGACATTGGTTGATATTTGCAATAAGTAAATGAAAACAAACTGAATTATCTGAATTGTTTACAATCTATCTTTTATTATTCCCTTTAAATATTCTCTTTTGCACCCAAAGCAGAGCAGAAATAAATAATGTTCTGGCAAGAAACAAAACTTCTAAATTAGAATTAGAATTATATATAATGATTAAATATATATATTTTTTATGTATAGTTGCAGGATTGTAACAAAAAGCCAAGGTTTTTTACTCTCATATCAGCACAGTAGTATTTCACCATAAAAATTATTGTACAATTTTCCTGTGGTAGGAAAATTAAATACTTTGGTGCAAACAGGAGAGCAGCATTAAGAAAAATACGACGCGTTTAGAACAAAATGTTGTTGTGGCTGCCCAGCTGCTGGGGCCACAGAAGAGCTTTTCCTGCACTTCATGCAGGGACAGAATCACTGGAGTTGAGCTGGTTTTGGTGACTTGGCAGGTCCCCCTGCACGCAGAGGAACTGGGCGCTCAGTTTTGTGATAGAACACCGGATTTTGGCACCGTTGGCAGAGGGCTCTCGCAGAGTTTGTCGCAGTGTCTCTTCACAGTTCTGTGAAGCATTCCTGGTTAATTTCTGTGGATGCTGGCGGGGATCACACGGCCCTCCGTGCACCTCTCCTCTCGGTGAGGCTGCTGGTTGTTTCACTCGTTTTGGGTCACTTTCCGAGGAGATGGACTGCCATCTATTGACTCCTCGGAGCCCCTGCACGAGCAATGACTCAATAACAAACCCTTCCTGCTCCTGGGGACGGATGGTGCTGGGGTTTGTTGACGTTGGCCATGGTGACAAATTTGAGCACATTGCAAATAATTTGTTGTATGGGCAGAAACGTCTTATTCCAGCCAAAACAGACTGCCAGCGCAAGGAATCTTAGGAAGAAATGGCAAAAAGGATTGTAAGTGGAATATTTTAATTTGCCTTTTGATGGAAAAAGAGATTATCATAAGGCATGCAGTGAAGCTTAAATCTAAGGGCTGTGTGATAATCAAAGCTTTATAAGTGGCTGAAAGTGCTTTCTTTGGACTTATTCTTTCAACTCTTTTAACTAAAATTATTCTGAAAAAAAAGCCAATCAAAGCCAGCATAAAAATCCAACTCCCACTGTGGTTTAAAATAGTATTTAATAACCTCTTTAAGACAGTGATTTAAAACTTTTGCACATCATTTTATCACAACTACACTCTGTATTTCTCCTGTATCAGAGAAAGGCAATTATATCTGTCAAAATACATTTCAAGTTTTATTCGTGTATTTTGTGAATTGGTTCATACCCGCTAAGGTTTATCAAAGGGGTTATTGTCAATCAAATAACAGGACAAAGACTTCTTTGACAGAGTCAGGATAAACAGTTTTGATCGTAGCTTGCTGGAGTGTCAGTGATGATACATGTGATTTTTTTTGGGCACAAGGCATTTGGAGGCCTTGTTGAGCTCTTTGTTCTGGGTTATGAGGAAGCTTTGCTTACAGCTGTGACTCCCTAAATGCCACAGTTTGTGGTGCTCCACAAACCCAGAGAACCACGGCCCATGTTCCATAAGACATGCTGTCACATCCTCTCAGCACCCTAAGGGTACACGGGTGCACACTGCAGTGTTTTTTCACCCTCAAAGCACTGTCTCATTCCATTTCTCCTATCACTTCAGATTCGAGCTATAAATGTAGTGATATTTATGATGCATTTTAAGTGGAGGCTAGGTTATAGTCCTCTAACAAACAAAAAAGATAAGCCCTTAATAACACTAAAAAAATCTGTGGAAAAATTTGTAAGAAGGCACCCAATGATTTCCTTTTTTTAGTTTCAGTTTTGCAGTTTATTCTTTAAAAAACGCAATATCTCCCTTCAAGTTTGACATGCTGCCCATGCACCTGGCCTGTGCTGTCCTCAGCGGGCCCGGGCTGCATGCCGGGGGTCACATTCCTCACGGACAGCCCGTGTCCCCTCTGCTGCTGCTGTGGGCAGCTCGGGGCTCTGCAGTGACTGTCTGGGGAGCACCATGGGCCAGGCTGCCCGTGCTGACCAGCAGCTGTGGCCAGTTGACCAGTGCCTGTGGCCTCACCCCGTCCCACAGGCCGCGGGGCCTTTGTGGCCTGAGCGGCCTGCTGGAGCTGCTGCTAGTGGTAACGTCCACCCAGCAGATGACATCGCCGGAGAAAAAGAGGAAATTTGTTTATCTTCAGTGCCTGGTGTTTTGCCCTGGGTGTGAGGTTGCACTTGTGGCGTGAGGCCCCTGATGTGGATGGCAGCGCCGGTGGGGCAGGCCGCCGCTGCACGGTGCTCGGCGTGTTTCGGTGTCAGATGGAAACGGGCCGGCTGCGGATCTTACCACATCTCATTGTCAGAGTGGCTTGTGCCATGCAGGAAGGGATGTGGCCGGTTCAGCCCGGCACCAGAACGAGGACACCACAGTCAAACAGGAATGAACTGTGCAAGTGTCAGAATTTCATTCACTAAATAACAACTAAGTAAAGAAAACTTGTCCCTAGAACCAGCAGAGCAAGTTCTTTATTTTCCTGAGGTGTTTCTTGCGGTTGATGTGTGTGTTAAAACACACATCTCAGTGGGACGGAGTGTTTTCTTTCTGTGGGGCTGTCTGACTCCTGATAACCCCTTCGTGCCCTGGTGCCGCTGCAGCCAGCCACGCTGCCTCCGTCCCCTGTGCCCTGCCTTCACCAGCCTCGTCCGTGTGAAATCTCCCACAGCAAGATGGCCACCAACAGAGCTTTAGAACCATCAGAATTTTTAATGAGCAGAAGCTATCATTTAACACACTTTTTGACAGTTTGTTAATCTTACTTTTAATCCGCTTACATAAAGGAAGGTGAAGCAGGGACTGGCTGATTTGGCCCTGTGTATGAAGGACACGAAGGGACATGCATCTTTTGTGTTTAAATGTTGGGCTCAGGTTTCTTTGTGTGCATGATTAAAATTCCTCGTGGCCTGCTACTTCTTTTCTGAAGTGAAAATGTAAGCCATATCCCTGGAAGTCAATTTCTATCTGTTACAGTGTGACTTCCAGAAAGGAAAAATAAAAATAATACAACCCTGGCAAAAAAAAATTAGGCTTGGACAGAGAGAGAGAGGACATTTGGTTTCCATACATTTTTTAGGTGTTGAGCGGTGAGGGAAGGGATGGGTTTAGGAGTATTTTGGGGAGGAGGTTAATGCCCGGGTTCCTTGCAGCTGTGGCTGTGACATGGCCGCAGGGCTGGCTCCACTGGCCACGACACAAAGCCACAGGCCATGGGGCCAGCACGCCCTTGTGGAATGCTTCAGCACCTGCCCAGTTCCTCTCCAGGTGTGTCAAGGCTATTTCTAGCAGCTCTAGGGGAAAAAAATGAAGTCTGTTTGTGAAATAAGCAATGTATTTCTCATATGTTGGAATCTCAGAGTGGGCCCTCATGTGACATTGCTTCAGTATCCATTCAGCAGGATATTTTACAGGGAAGGCAGCTCAAAATTCTCAGGGTTATGGATTTAGGGTAAAGATGACTCTGGCTCTTGTTTTGGGCGCATGAGCACCTGGAACATGACGGTGTCCACATCCCTGCTTGGGAGGTGCTTGGCTTCGTGAAGATTTCCTGCCCTTTGAGAGGCTGCTTGCCCCGACAGCCAGAGGAGGAACTGGGGCAGAGCTTGGCCAGCAACAGGCAGATATTTTGGTTTTAAACTCTCTGTGTTTTAAACTCTCTCTTGTCCAAACCTGACCCATCTTGCAGGGGGTTTTCAGTTCAGGGATGCTGCTGACATGCTGCCAGCCCTGCACATCTCTCCTGGAGAAAGCCAGCAGGTCAGAGGAGGTCGGTGTGCTGGGCAAAGTGATTTTACAGTTTATTTTCTCCTACTAATTGTAATTTGCTGTGTTGCCACTCTCTTTCAAGTTTCAGATTTTTTTTGAGGTTATCAGAAACCTAAACCCCAAATCTTTTTCTATTTCTAAGGAATCATATTTCACAAAAGATATTCTTTCGGATACCTTTTTTTTTCCTTTCCAGAAAACAAAGACACTTTCAGGTCCTGAAATAACTGTTAGGTTTATGAATTCAAAGCATATACTATAGCTTTTCAGTACAAATGCTACCTAAAAGTTCTTTCCCAATTTTTGTTTGAAAGGTGTATTTAAATTATGATGGGGAAAATAAGTAGCTGTAATAACCCAGTACAAATTTTCTGCGAGGACCTGAGTGGACATTTTGGGTGGGATTCAGAACCTTCCAGCAGCACGGGTACCACCTGCCACTCACCTTCACCAGGTAGTACTCATGGTAGGAAGTGTCCTGCTTCTCTGACTTTCATCTGTCCCGTGCTTATCTGCACCTGCTCCCCAGAAAACAAAATAAAAGGTGCTTTAAAATTGAGGGTTAAAGAGAGATTAGATCCTGACCAAAAATTGTATTTCTCTATATTTCTGGAAGCATCTGGAAATGAGGAGAGAGCAGAATAGAGCTGACTGAACATTTCTGTGATTTTGGGGTTCCAGATGGCGTGGCTGTGGTTCTTGTCATGGACAACCCTGGCCCTGGCACGCCTGTTGAGGTGGTGTCAAGGGCCCTGTTTGCTGCAAAAGCACTGTCTTTCACTGTGAAAGGGAAATAGAGAAGAGCAGAGGATGGAAATTAATGTATTTTACTGTTTTAAATCTCTGGTTAGCTACCTCCCGCATGCCTCGGACATTCTTTGTGCAGTACATGACATTTGGTGGCATGTGTCCCTCCAGCCCCGCACACCCAAAGCCAGAGAGGTTTGGGTTATTCTTGTGATGCACCAAAGCTGTTGGTTGAGTGGGTAATTAATCAAAGAGAATAATCAGGGAAGGTTTGCTGCTGAAATATTTCCCCTTCATATACTCAATCACAGTTCTCTTAAGGAAAAGAATTATTTTTTTCTTTAATGCTTACAAATTCAGTTTAAAAATTTCACCTGTCTTTCCTTTCATCTGAAAAGGCAAACTTAGACAAGCATTTACATTATTATCATGATTTCAAGTATTAACTGTCTAAATAAGGAAGGTAGCATTTTCAAGCTTAAATGAGGTTTCCAATGCGTTTTAAAAACATTTGAGAAAAAAAATCCTTGCCGTCTTTCTGCAGTCACTGCTATGTATAAATATTGATATTAAATTTCCTACATTCTGAGAATTTCTCCAGAATTTCTCCAAACTTGATATGAAGGTATCTTTTTTAAGTTTTGTTACACCTCTGAACTAGTCTCAAAATTCTGCAGGAAGCCAAAAATCATCTGCAAATTTAACAGACATTTTAAAATGTGGAAAAAAAACCCCAGTTGCACATAATACACATAAATGCCATAAAATGGATTTTTGTGCATTTTCGTATTGCAAAGTGTAAAAAGTCAGTAAATGTGCTTGCACTGCGTGGTTCATCTTGCTGGTGATTCGTGTGTCGCAGCAGCCCGGAGCTCGTGCTGGTAAGACAGTAACTTCCTCAAGTTATGCTCGATCATGTTAATAATCTACGGATTAGGGTTCCCTAAAAATATTCACTGATTTAATTCCAAGAGGGTCTATCATGTCAATGATATTAATACATCTTGTTAGGTCCTGTCATGTGTATAGAAAAGTTTCTATCCCCGTGACAGAATTATCCTGATTTTGATTTCAAGTCCTGAAGAACCAAGTATAAAGGGAATTAAAGGAGCGAGGGCCCGCACAGAGTGGTGAGGAGCACGGAGCCACGAGCAGGTGCTCGCAGAGAAGCCCCAGAAGCGTGTGTGAGGCGCAGTGTGTGTGCACACATGCTGTGCCACCACCGAGGGAGGCATCCCACGGCATTTTCGGCCGCAGGGCAGCGAGGCTGGGCCTTCGGTTTGGACTCACTTTTTAACGTTGAGTTAGGGTTACGTTACCGCTTGGCAAACATACCCCAGCAGCGTGGTAGCGGCTCTGCCGTGGGCAGGGGCAGCCCCCCGTGAAGGAATGGGCACTGCAGCCTGTGCCGGGCTGCCAGGCCCCTTCCCCTGCTGCTGGAGTCTCCACAGTGCAGCGCTGGCAGCCCTGAGCGGCACCGTGGCAGTGCTGCCCGCTGTGGCGTGCTCAGCTGTGAGGAAGAGGAGCTGTTTTCACACCAGAGCAGGTGAGGAATTCACAAGAGAAGGACAGTCACCGCCTGGTTCAGAGTTTCTTACAGTTGTGTCCAAAAGTGGCTTGTCTTTTTCTTTCCCTTTTTTTCTTTTTGCTCCCCTCAAACTTGCCGTTTCTCCACCAGTAGTGTCTGCTCACCTTGTAGCCAACAGAAAGGATTTTTGTGTTGTTTCTTGACTATGCAGTTAAATCTGTTTCTAATGAATTTTTATAACTTATTTTGGCACTTTAAAAATGGGGTGATGAGCACCTGTGCAGGAGCACAGACACTGGAGGGTTTCTGTGAACTGTGCAATAACCCTGAAATATCTCTCCTTTAAAATTAATTGCCCTGGATTTCAATGAGATATGCAATTCCTGTCTGTTTTGATGCCAGATGAGAGCTAGTTAAATTCATTCTGATTTTCTGATGGTGGCCTCAGGAAGGAAAGAGAGGAATAATTATAAAAGATACTCCAAAGTTGGTCTGGAGGAAACTGTTTTGGTCAGCAGCATATTTTTGTGGCGTGTGAGAGCGGAAACCTGATATGCTCTCATCCATTTTTAGATGCTGTATACTATTCAGGAACTCCCAAGTCACATTAAAGTAAAAACTGCAAGGAGTTGAAAGCAATTTTTAAAAACAGGCGTGCAAAAAGGAGATGGAGAAGCTTTTGTTTGTCAGTGGTGGTATACAAGCTGTCACACATTTCCACAAGGACATATTTGGGATGAATGTCACTCGTCATGAATCTAGGTGCAAATAACTGCTACTCCTGAATATATATGATGCTCTTGAATGGAGAGCACATGAAAAAATTATGAGAAAATGGATAAACATCAACACATGCAGTTGGCATGTTGGCAATGTAAGGAAAGTGCTTCTGTGAAATTGTTTGTTAGTGAAGGATGCTGAAGCTGAGCTGCTGGGGAGTGTAAAGGGAAAAGGTTCAATTGTTATCTATTTGAAACCTACCCCAAAACTCACTTATAGCAAACTGATGCACTGATCACATGGCATCTCATATTCTTCAGCAGACCTGAAAGTTTTTCCCATGTTTACTTCCATTTTAGCTGTGACTAGAAACCACTGCCAAAAAAATATTTATTAATAGTCTATTTATGGAGAAATACCTATTAATAGTGCTCCCCTAAGAAACTTATTCAGACGTGGCACTGCCTCCTTTTGGGTGCAAGGGTGAGGGATGATCAGTAGATGACATAAAGATTAAAAGTGAGAGAAAGGAAGCTGTAACTCATCCAGAATGACAGTAAAAATTAAAACCTTGGGGTTTGTAGGCTCCCCCGTGTATTAGCTAATAAATATGACTGTGCTTTAGTTCTGTTCATCCTCTGATTTTACGGGCTTTGCAAATGTTTGTTTTCAGATTAATGTATGAATGTATGTGTAACTATGCATACGCTCAGCGTGGGGGCAGCCGGTGCCGTGCCCTGGCAGATATATAGATATATTAGCAATATATATAAACATTTGGCCAATCCCCTAATAAACATACAAATAAAATATACATGTCCCAGTGCGTGAGTCTCCTCCTCCTCCTCCTTCTCCTCCTCTTCCTCCTCCACCTCCTTTTCCTTCTCCTTCTCCTCCTCCTCCTTCTCCACACGGCCTCTCCCACCTCCCCCACCCCACTTCAAAGCTTGTGGTCCTTTCTCCATCCGTGTACTAAAAGGTTTCTTTGTGAGCCAGGCCATTTGTCCGTCATTGTTTGGGGCCCAAACGGTGGTAAAATACCCTGTCACCGATCTGGAGCACGGTGAATGGCAGCTTCTCTCCGGACAATTGGCGGCGGTGCCGAGAAATATTCCTGAGAGGATTATTTAACCTTTCAATTTAGGGGGCACAAAGCCCGGCTGATTAATGAACTTTCTGATGGGCGCCGATAAGCGGATCTATTTCTTTATTTCCTCCAAAAGTGATTCCTTCTCCTGTCCCATATTACTATAATCTTAAACATAAAATGTGGCAAATAGATTAAAAAACAGCACTAAAGAGTTTATCTGGCTAGCAAACTGAAGGAGCTAAATTAAAATTGGTAATGAAAGCAGTGGCTGAGCCCTGTATATGGTTTTTAAATGCGCTGTGTATTTTGAAGAGACTTATTCTCCAGCCTGCCTGGTAATGACTGCTTTGGGTGCGCGGTTCGGGTCCAGCTTCTGTTATCCCCCCAAAAAAATGAGTTGTGTTATCTGGATGACTGCAGACACATATGCATCCCCCTTTCTCACTGCATGGGCAGACAAGGTCGATAGCATTACAAGGTATTTGTGGCAGTGCTTGTTTCAGTTTTCAGAGCTGCCAGTTTTCAGCCAGATTTGAATTACAAAAGAAGAAGCTGGCATGAAAATTGAAAGGGTTTATCGGCTAGTCTGAAGCCTCATAGCACATTGCTTATTTATGCAGTCCATTTGCACCAGGAAATGTAAAAAGGAAATACATTTTAAAAATAAGGTCATAAAGACCCAGATATGTTTAAGATGGCAAATAAAATATAGATACCTATAATATCTTTCCAGGAATCGATTTCACTTAATGTTGCACATTACTTCGGAGGAGCATTTATGTTACTGTCATAAATTTGTGCATTTGTGTCACCGTACAGATAGTCCCCAGGGATTAGGAACGAAGTGTTTGCTAACTTACTTTAAAATTAAAATAGAAGGGGAGATAGGTTTGTAGTTTGAGAGCCACATCAGGAACAGTTAGAGTTTAATGCGCCATCGTTTTTAAATAACGTTTTGCATTCCCTGTAAAATTAGCCATGGACGGCTAGAGAGATGCCACCACCTTTGGAGAAAATTGGGATGCCTTTTAAACCATGAAGATTTTGAGGCATTCAGGGATTGTATTGTTGTTATCCTCACTATCTTGCATACATTCATTTTCTCTGTGAACTTGAGGGGTTTTTGTCCGTTTCTTAGAGAAGACTTTTTGAATTAATATTTTAGGGTTTTCTCTTCTGCTTGTGAGAGTATTAAAAGATTGCATTCATTTATTTCAAATATATAATACTGTACGTTTTGTCTCTTCCTTTAGCGTTTTCACACAGTCAATTGTAGATGCTATTTGCATCTCTTTAAAATGCATTGTAGAAATGTCTTATTTCTGTGGAAAGAGATCACTTCACAGTGCTCATCCTGTGGACCGGGCAAGTTAAATTTCTTCCTCTGAGAAAGGTTTTGGTTTCCCAGACTGTACAATCAAAAAATAAAATTTGATTAATTAACTGGTAATTTAATGTGTATCGTGGCTTTAAAAAAACGAAAAGAAAAATAGAAAGAAAGAAAGAAAAGGAAAAAAAAGCCCTAAAAGATAAGTGAGATCACTTTTTTCTTGGTTATTTCACTCTGTTTTGGTGATGTCCAAATGTCATGAGCACATTTAATAAAGTGTAATTTGTGGGAAGAGGCTCAGGTTAGACCTCCACAA